>NW_020653851.1:16660526-16778072 GCF_003589595.1 Hyposmocoma kahamanoa | reverse complement strand
TTGTTTATTTATAGGTTGCAGAATGTCTAGGAAAACTGTGTCTTCTGGAGCCACAGACCCTCTTGCCGCATATAAAGGAATTCTTGAGGTCTCCCGAGCCCCTAACGCGAACAACTGCTGTCACCGCTGTCAAATTCACCATTTCAGATCAGGTAGGTAGGAATATTATTCCAATTTATACAGAAGTTATTATTTCAAAATGGTATTTATGTAAGTTTTTACTGAATTGTTGATTACAACTACTTGATTACTACACCCAACTACGGCGAACCCATTAGGGGAAGGTTATGACTTTAGCAGCGTACGAATGATTGTTTGGTCATCTCTTACAGAACCTAAACTACTTAACCGATTTCAAGGTATGAGGCATCGTTGGAATTGTCTCGATTGGTCGCGTGTCGTAATAAAGTAAAATTTTTGTGAAAAATTCTACATAGCGTTTGTGGTACGTCGTCTTAAAGTTGATTGGTTTTAAAAAGTAATGGAACACCATTTCAAATATATTTGACATGTGGCAACGAATATGTTTTGGAGAATTTATTATGTAGCGACACTGACAATTATTTTTTTAATACAGCCTCTTATTATTAGTATAAATAAAATTATGTTCATTATCGTCAACCCGCACACTTCTCATAGCAGTTTCTAGATTGGCATCATAATTCAATAAGGAAATGGCCTCCGAATACGCCTCATAATGATGTTTATACGCATTCTGTATAGTAATTGGGCTTGAATTTTTAACTAAGCTTGTACCTAAAATAAGATACAAAACATCAACAGGTAGAGTTATACCGGTATACTCAGGATTGTTAGTAACAGTAACGTGTTCCGCCAGCCGCAAGCGATCGATCCGCTCCTGCGCAGCTGTATGTCGGAGTTGCTGGTGCCACTGCGCGATCCTGAACTGGGTGTGCGGCGCGTGGCACTGGTGGCGTTCAACTCCGCTGCACACAACAAGCCGTCGCTTATCCGCGGCCTGCTGCCACAAGTGCTGCCCACCATCTACGCCGAAACCAAAGTCAAGGTGACGGACCGATATTTTTACTATATTATGGGGCCGTACAAACTTTTTGCGACTTCGGTAACCTAAAAGTTAGCAACGTGCCCGATTCCCGGTTAGACAAGTTAAGAAACGAATTTTCTGAATTTATTTTTGAGTATTCTAGGCAAGGTCCTAGAGTAACCGTCACTCTGAAATTCATAGTATAAACTACGATTCCTTACTTTGAGACTCCTTTCATAAAGCAAAAAGCGTCCCGAACAAAAAACTAACTTGGTAGGTAAGTGAGAAGGCTTACTTGGCGACACAAAGATATTCTGCTTTTCGATGGCAAAATATCACCTTTTTTTGATTCCTTTGAACGATTTTCAAGAGACATTTCCTTAACTCCTAAAATTTCCTCGTTTCTCCCTCATCCCTTAATTGATTTCTTTATAACAAAAGGTTTTATTTTTCGCCTCAACTATCTATTTTATTTGAGGAGCTTGCAGCTATTTTTACATGATGTATTTCTAGTAGACAGTTATAAAAGTAAGTATTATTATTATTATTAGGTATTTACGTATATGTACATTGTGAGTATTCGATATTTAGCATTTTTAAATATTATTTTTAAAAGATACTCTTTAGTTGCACCCCCTTTGCTTCTTCTGTTTATCTATAATAAGGCAATTTGGAAGAGATTGTTACTTAACTTTTGTTGATATTAGTTTATCTTAATATCGTCGCCTTACTTTCGTAAACTCGTATCTTAAAGCACAAGATTACTCAAATACAAAAAATTGTTTTCTGAGTGTTTTTTCTGAGTGTTCGATCTTTGTATTAATAATTATAAGAAACTAGTGGAGTAATTTCACAAAAAATAATTGAATATCAATTCAATAAAAATTTAATTAATGCAGTGAATAGCGACATCTCTCGCCAGGACTGGTAGCTGTAAAGGTACTAACTGGGTGATAAATCTGTCATAGATTTCTCATAGACGGCGCTACGACTAAAAAGTCGTTGAAAGACCAAGTACAAAGACACGACGCAAGCACATAGAAAAATTCGTGAGGTCCGTTGGTTCGTTCCGCGGCTTAGTTGGTATAGCGTCTGACACGGTATGCAAGAAGACGTCGGTTCGAATCCGACCGGATCGAAGGAATTTTTTCTGAGTGTTCGATCTTTGTATTAATAATTATAACAAACTAGTGGAGTAATTTCACAAAAAATAATTGAATATCAATTCAATAAAAATTTAATTAATACAAAAAATAGAGAGATATATGTATTATACAAATTTTGAAGGATGATTTCACATCATATTTCCCTCATATTCACACACTGGCTTTTACCTATTCTTAAAGTAATACATCCAAATTAACACCCTTGATTTGAAATTTGAAATAAATATAAAGTTTTGTCATCTCCTGAATAATCAATCTTTATAAGATACGAGTTTGAGAAAGTAAGTCATCAAAATCCATATCCTTTTCTGACCTGTGTCAGTTGGATAGGACGTTAGGATTAGTCAACAACACAGGTTGTCATTGTAGTTTTTAATGTGCAATTAGAATTATTTTTTCTTTTTTGGTAAAAAAATAAAACAATTACTTTAAACAACACCCCACCCAAAATTATTTTGATTTACTTTGCAGAAAGAGCTAATCCGCGAAGTAGAAATGGGACCATTCAAGCACTCAGTTGACGACGGCCTTGACCTGCGAAAGGCAGCGTTTGAATGCATGTACACTCTCTTGGGCACTTGTTTGGACCGCTTGGATGTGTTCGAGTTCCTGAGGCACGTAGAAGATGGACTTCGTGATCACTATGATATTAAAATGCTGACTTACCTCATGTGTGCGCGATTGGCGCAACTTTGTCCGGCTGTTGTTTTGCAAAGTGAGTGCAATTTTTGTTCTACCATATTACATTATTAGAATTGTACTAAAGGCATGAATCGTCTCTTCCAATGTGACTTAGTTAAGTAAAACATTATCTACATGATGCTGTAGTGACTTGCATCTCTTTTCTTAGTAGCAGCAGAGCTCCATGTGAGAGTTGGTCCAGGGAAGTACTGCCACCTTACCTATTTCTTCCGCCAAGTTTCGGTTTTGTAGGGTGATGGTGCAGGTGAAATTACAGGCACATGGGACTTTACAACTTTGTCTCAGGGTGACGGGTGCGGTGGTAGTGCCCCCCAGATTTTTGCGATTTAAAGTTCCGAGGGACACCGCAACTGTTATGGATTGGCGTATTTCTTACCACCAGGCGCACGACTTGTTCGTCCCGTCACTTGATATCATAATACAAAAGTTTCAGGATCTTCAAATGTAACATTTGTTAACATGTTTTGTAGGGCTAGAAAGTTTGGTGGAGCCCCTAAGAGCTACGTGTACGATGAAGGTGAAGGCCAATTCCGTGAAACAAGAGTACGAGAAACAAGACGAGCTCAAACGGTCGGCCCTACGTGCCGCCGCGGCTCTGCTGCAAATACCTGAAGCCGGTACGTTGCATTACTGATTTATGACTTCGCATATCAATCTAATAAGGGGTATTAATTTAATTGTTGTCAAAATAGAACATATCTAATGATAGAACTACATATTTGTATTATTTTCGAGTCGCATATGTGAATCGACGGCGGTTACCATTTTCCATCAGATGTACCGTCGTGCGTATATTTTAATACCACAGAAACACCACACGCCATATGGCGTTTTTAATTAAAGGTTCGTTTCTTTCGTATATAAGTAATTTCAAGTAATAAAATCAATATTTTTCAAGTTACCGTCTCATATTCGAATATCGTTGGAATGTCAGTTCGTTGTGCTAACTATATCCGTTTTAATCATAACAGAAAAGAACCCCCATCTGATGGACTTCGTGACACAAATCAAGTCGTTCCCCGACCTTCAGCCCATTTTCGAATCGATCCTCAAGGATTCGTCCGCTGGCAGCGGTGTAGACTCCAACCTTATGGATCAAAGTTAGCCACCTCGACGACACACGAATACATCGAGTCTGCATTTCTTTTCATTCTCGCGCGCGACACGAGGTTATCCATATTTTTATTAACATTTTCTTTTGTTGTTTGATTTTGTTTAAAAAAAAACCACTATAATTTGCGAGCAAATTGTAAAAAATTTTTGAAATTCTGCAGTTAAATATCAATTTTTTAATTTGAATTTCCCTTTCATTTATTTAGGTTAATTTTAGGCGATAAGGTTATAAATGAGACGTAGTTGTTTTCAACAACAGTTTTATTATAAAATTACAAGTACATAACCACAAACGTTGTTAATAAACTCCCCCACGTGGTATGGTGCACGTCATATAAATCCTGGTGATACTCATTAGGGACTAAGGGAGCAGGGAATCTTTAGCAGTCACTGTACAGATATAGTGTGACGCCATTTGAGAGGAGCGTTGCATAACTATCGCTAGCTGACTGTTCATACTTTGTAACTCTATTTTGATGCGTGTCTACGATAGTTATACAGACGAATTATTGATATGTATTGTGATATTACATGCTATGTGGAAATCATAGGAGAATGGATAAATACACTATAAAGAAGTGAAACACGAATAGTATCAATTATTTCCCTTTTCTCATTATCGGGGTGGCGCTTGAAGCTCTTGAGTTTTTGAGAACTTCATTCTGGAAAAAATGACATATGTTTACATCAAACATCAAATAAAACTGGCATTTTTATGGATATATTTACCGTTTTAGCAGGCGATGGGCGAAGTAATGTCGAAGAGCTTGCATTCCTTGAAATTTGTTTAGTTGCGCTACTTGAAACGTTTCCCGCCGCACTAGCGGGTCGCTCTGGGCTTTTTTCTTTGCTGTTTATACAAACGGTAGTATTTGTTTTAAAATATTAATCAACTACAATTCATAGATCCATTGTAACGTTTTCGTTACTTATTCTTATATAATCTTACCTATTTCCTCGGGACATCTGTCCTTTTCTGCTAAACATATCCGATAGCCGACCTCGTAAATCACGCTTACTGCCTGCCGCGCTCATATCAGAATCCGACCCCTGTAATTTAACCAAATGATTGGCAAAACAATTAAAAATATTAAAAACTGCAGTCATTTACAAACAATTAAAAGATATATTTATTACCTGAGAAACAGTACCAATTGGTCTAAATTCAACAATTTCCGGGTCAACTTGGTCATCGATAGAACGTGACTTGGTAAGCTTCTTCAGTTTGCCAAACAAACTCTTCTTTTTCTTTTTGTCTGTTGGCAATACGTCGCTCTGCGCTGAACCGCCCGACAATCGGCTGTTAAACATAAACACATTATGATGATAACTTTCTATAAACTCCCAGATGCGTAATAAATCCTGTATAAATTTATATTTGCTGGGAATTCTGAAAATTCGCGTCCCTCATTCCAGCATGACCATGTTCAAGTTTTTGAAATTTGGCTAGTCACGTAAAAAGTCGCCATATCGCTAGCTTAGATCTGATAGCACTAAAAAAGGTTGTGATGTAGTCTGACTAATGGTCACGCTTGGAATATGGGATGCTTATTATTCTTATAGCAATTCAATCAATCAATCAATCAATCAATCAGCCTATTCCAGTCCACTGCTGGACATAAGCCTCCCCAAGGATACGCCACAGTGCCCGATCACCCGTTTTCCGCATCCAACCACTACCCGCGACCTTCTTCAGATCGTCGGCCCATCTTGCAGGGGGACGTCCTACATTACGTTATAGCGATTATAATCTTATAAAGACAATTGCCGTACCTGTCCAGACTCGTGTCACGTTGCATGGTAAAATGACGAATGTCTGTATCGCCGTCCAAGGATTGCATTGATGATACACTGCTTTCGTCTACCGACTTCCAAATTTGGCTCTGCAAAACACGCAAAACAGTTCGTGCATTTGGGGTCGATACTAAACATAATTTCTGACAGTGTTTTGAGTATCGAAGTCTTATTTCTTGACGTTTTTACATGCAAATTGAACGCAATCCTATAGAACAAAAACAGACTCGATAATTTTATTAACCTGCAAGTTTTTAAAATTTTGGTACCTGTTCTTTAGTAGTCTGCTCAAGCGAGATTGAGCGTTTCTTAAGAGACGGCGTGCGAGTAGGTGTACGACTTATAGGTGCCACCGATAATGAAGTGTCGCGTGGTTCGGTTGACATAGCCCTGGAAATGGAACATACGAGATACGTTCATGTATTGGTTTGGTAGTCGTTTGGTGCTCCACATATCTGAGAAGATCCAATAAAGGAAGAAAATACGTAATAGCAGTGACAGTGACAGTACTGGGTAAGTACATATTCATTTTCATTTCATTTTAACTGCCTCCATGGCCGAACGGTTACCATGCCGGACTGCCACGCAGAGATCCCAGGTTCGTTTCCTGGGCCTTGAGAATATTTGTATGGCCTATATTTATTTCTCTCGTGAGTTCGGGTATAATTTGTGGTTGTCTATGTGTGTGTCCATGGCACCCGCGACACAAGGTTTTCCTAGTGCGGGGCTATGTTGAGTGTGTGCGAGTGTGTGTGTTATTTAATAAAAAGACTCCATTACCGTCTAGCGGTTGCTTGTTGCCTGCGCTGTCGTTCTGCAATACGCGATGCTCGGAGTTCATCAGTCAGCCTCCGGAGTCGCGCCGCGGTGTTGGCAGCTTCCATTTGCGCGGCTTCTGCGCTGTCTGGAGTTGCTGACCGGGACCGGGATTTGGACGACTGGAAATAAAAAACAATTTTATTTCTACAAGCAGGCTTTACATTTTTGTCCACTTTACGAAATGTTAACGTTGTGTAAAACAAGTCACATGTTACTATCTTCGGTGTGCAATAGACGCTTCTAAACAACTAATACATAGATATCGTTGCTTCTAAATAATAAATTCTAAATATTAGACAACACCACATACGGTACTCAAATCCCAAAGTAGGTAAGTAACTAGAGAACTTGTTTTGGAAATCGGTACAATGATGGTACCACAAACACCCAGACCCGAGACAATATAGAAATAGTTTTTCTACGTTGACCCGGCTGGGGATGGAAGCCGGGGCCTCAGAGATGACGACACCATGACAACCGGTGTTCAAGCCACTCGACCACGGAGCTCGTCTTCAACAAGTATACGTATATTTTACTACCCAGTTTATAACTTAACATTTTCCTTCAGCAAATTAACAGTTAACTTTGATAACAAGTTAACAAACAGCAAGTAATCGTTTTTTGGACCTTTGAGAGATGTCGGATCAATCAATAGTTCAATACTTTGAAAATATTGGGTTATTTGTGACTTTAAAAAGGTGTGGCGGTGAACTTTGTAATTAAAAGTAAGTCATTGTACTCCGGAACTTAATTTCAATTTTGCTTTCGTAAATTTACTGACCCTATTTCTTCTCGGAGGCGTGGGAGTCATTAAACTCTTCTCAGGTTTAACTGGTGGCTCATTTCGGAACAGTTCTGGACTCTGCTTCATCAGGTCTTCAATTGTTTCCAGTAGCTGAGTTATTATCCGGTCATCCTCCTGGAACAGACGCATGCCTTGCAACTCATGCTTGGGGATACTAGCACACGGAAAAGTATTGATTGGACTAGTAACAAATAAACTTTTACTTTATAGGACAATAGAAAGTATTATATCAGGAAGCCGTCTTGAGGTACGTAGGTACAATCCAGATTGAAAATTATTACCTATAAAAAACAAAATTCTGACCTGTTGTGCTCTCTTGAGGGAACCGACGAGTAATTTGTTTTGGTCACGGTCACGATCATGTCGATCTTTATCTCGCCGTAACTTTTCATTTGCAGTTCTTAACTTAGCGTGAGCATCGCGTAATTCAAGAAGATCACACTGCAGCTCTGTAATCTGATGGACAATAGATATTGTTATAGTGGCCAGACTTAAAACGTTTTAAAATATTATTTCAGCTCATGTTTACCTTCTTTTTGGCCTCTTCAGTTTCTTCCTCCGTAGTTTTCTTCAACTGATCCATTCGTCTTTTCATGTCTAACCTCTCTTTGTCTCGTTCACGTTCCACCTGATAACCGACAATCATCAATTTGTCTTCAATGTTAACAGAAGAAGAATAAATATATTTTCTATTAATGTGCTCTCACCTCAAAAAGCGTCTGTCGCAAGTCTCTAGCAAGTGTAGACGTCTCTTGGAGCAACCGCTGTTGTTCATCACGTTCTTTGTGCCACGCTAGTTCCATGCGCGTTGCTAAACCTGCCACTCTTGCGCGGCCTGAAGACAGCATTCTTTCTTCTTCGTACTGGACCAGAGAAAACGAGTTGAGTTTTGTTGAATGAGTACAAAACGTTTATAGCTTTATTTAGTATTAAGAGGAAATATCTCGTCTTTACCTCGTTGAGCCTAGATTGCATTTCAGCAAGGCGGATTTCTGCTGCGGATTTTTCGCTAACGAGTTCTGTATTCAATTTCGAAGACAACATACGTGCTTCGCATAACTCGTCTTCAAGACACGCAACTTGTTGCTCTAATGTGGCAACTTTGTTTCGATATTCCTCCTGTAACCAATGAAGTCAGTCATTTTAAAGTCCTAATAATTAAATCTACCTCCTAAATTGTAAGGTTAAGAAGTACCTCATCTGTGCTGGATATTGATGTCCTTTTGCTTCTGGGATTCTTTTCACCACTTCTGAGATCAGCCATCGATTTTTGGGCGGCCTCTAGCATTTGCCTATAGTTATCTCTTTCTCTCTTAAATCTTGAGACCTGAAAACCAGTGTAATTTTTGGTAAGAAAATATATAGGAACAGTTACGGTACATAATGGTTTTTATGTTATATTTACCTGATTGTGCAATGATTTCAGCTCTTCACGCATAGAGTTCATTTGGCCTTCGTATCTCATCTTTGTTTCTGAGACTTCAGCCTTTCTTGCTTTATCAGCTTGTTCGAGCCGTTTGTTTAATTCAGCTAACTCGTGTTCCAGTTCTACATTTACTGACGTCAAGTTCCTTTGTATCTTTGATAACCTTTCATAATCTTCTAGTTTGTTCTTGGCTTCCTCAAGCTGTAATTTTTTGTATACAATACATAATGTAGCAAAGAAGCGTTAATAATATTATATGTGCTTACTTCTTTTTTGGCAAGTTCCCAATGATGTTCAATCACGTCACGTTGTTCCTGTGCCGTTCGCAGGTCTTTTTCGCATTTATCTAATCGAGCAGTTAATCTCGCTTTTTCTACTTCCCAACCACCACCACATAGTCTTTCTTGTAAAGATGATATTTCAGTCTAAAATAAAATAGAAGACAGTTTAGTCTTATGACATTCTCTATTTTTTTCAATAGTTCTTTGTTCTTAATTACCTGTAGGTCTGATTTTTCTTTAATCCAAATAGAAGATTGGGTGTCATAGTTATCTTGAAGAGTTTTCAACTCGTCTAAAGTCGTGTTCAACTGTTTTTGTACGTGCAGAAGTTCACTATAAATAAAATTGCATTTATTTCATTGTTTCATTATGTAATAAAATATAGTGATGTGAAGTATTTACCCCTGAGCCTGTTCCTTTTCGACAGTGAGCTTAGCTTTCGTAACTACATGTTCTTCTTCTAATATTTCATACTTGGCGGTTAATTCATCGTACTCTGCCTTTTCTACTGCTAGCGAATGTTCTAACTCTGGAAATGCAAGTAACATGCTCAATAAGCAACTCTTCGATGTGTAACTTATTTAACCTTACGAGTATCTTACTTTTAACAGCCTCTTCATGCTCCTGCTTCAGATCAGCGATTCTCTTGGCTCCAGCGCCTGAGCTCTGTTCGAGAACCTTTAACTTTCCTCTGAGTGTTGCTAACTCAGCCTCCTTGTTTTTGATGTCTTTATCGTGAGCAGCTCGCATTCTCTCCAATTTCTTTCTGTCAGCCTGCAAAAACGTTAAGTGTTATAAACATGTAACATGTTATTAACTGTACCTACAGTATAGGAATAATGTCTTCAATACTCAAAATATTTGTTTATCACGTACCTGTAAATCTGTTTCCAGCTCGGAAGCTTTGCTTTCCCAGTACCCCGATTCTTTCTTTTCAGCTTGTAATTTGTTCTCAAGATCTTTCTTCTCATTTTCTAACCTCGTTAGATCAGATTTGATTTGAGATACTTCTGTTTGTAAATTGGAAAGTTCCCTTTCAGTCCTACTTAGCTCGCGTTTGGCTTCCATTAATTCTTCTTCCTTTTCTTTCAGGTCTTTGATAGTGCTTTCTAATTTATTCTTCATTTGAGCCATCTCAACTGAGGACACGGCCTCATCATATTTCTGGTTAGAGGTTTCTCGAAGCGCATCTTCCTGAAAATGTACGTATCGAAATCGGAATATTAATTTAGAATAAAATTATTTTTGGTGAGGAAAGTTTAGATGAAAAGGACTTCCTAGGTAGTCAGGATAGTGCATTGATCGTGCATGTGTGACATGCGTCTACATGTTGTGGGTCGAGTGGTCAAAAGGTTGGTAAGGTATCAAGTGGGAAGCAAGGGCTCCATGCAGTGGTACAATCCACTCCGTATTAAAAATTAGATACCAGTTGTTTTATATGAATATCTTTAGCGGCTACAGTCGATTCCAGACTTGTAATTTTACTTTCGTAATCAGTCTTCATTTCTCTCATTTCTGATTGTAGTGTGATAAGTTTACTTTCAGTTTTAATAAGTTTAGCTTGCATTTCATCTTTTTCGCCTATAAATTCAACGGATAGTCGTCTGTGAGAATTGGCTAGCGCTTCTGTTTGTTCCTTTTCCTCAGACAGCTAGATTAGTAGATCGACACATTAACATTAGTATTTCAGTTATGTTAACTTATAAGTCTATGTATCTTAATTTTTCAAGTTTCATTACGTAGATATACTCAAAAATAGACGTGTAATAATAATGACACAAACCTCTTTTTCTAACTTTGCTACGCGTTCCTTCCGAGTAACAAGCTGTTTCTCAGTACGTTTGTTCTTATCATCGGTTTCTTTTAGTTTCTTTTCTAGTTCTCCTATCTTCTTAGTTTTATCTCCAACCTAAAAATCATAAAACAATGTACCTGTTTGCTGGAATTTTATTTGACAGTTTAAGTTAGTTAAGAAACCTTACCTCTTTGAGTAATTTGTTCTTGTCTTGTTCTAATTTGTTCACATTTTCTACTTGTTTCTTTAGTTTCTCTACTTCTTTATCTTTGGCTTCCATTTCTTTTTTTAGATCTTCTATCTTCTTCTTAAGATCAGAGGCAGTTGCTTGCTGGGAAGACGAATTTTCTGTAAACATTGAATAATACATTGTAGCACTCAGTCGGGGCAGTAGTAAACGGTAATCGCTAATGATTGTGTCTTGTGGACTTACTACTAAGTTCCGCATTAAGTTTACTGATTTGTGACTCGAGGCTTTTCTTATCTTCTTTTATAGATTTGTTTTCATTCACTAGATTATTGTTCTCGGTTTCTAACTTTTTACACTTGTCACCAAGAGTTTTATTCTCATTTTCCAGCTTCGTGTTGAGATCTTTTAATTTGCCCATGTCAGTTTGTAATCGATTTTTTTCATTTGTGAATTCTGATTCATTTCTTTGTAATTTGGATTTTGCTTCTTCGATGTCCTTTTCTAATTGCACTTTGAAATTAAGGTCTTTTGTGGACAGACCAGCATTTTTCATAACGACGTACATTTCCCCTAACAAAAATAAAATCAAGAACGTAAATATAAGACAACACAAAAGCGTTTATAATTAGCAGCTCTCATAAACAATGTCCATCGAACAATGTCATTTACATACATTAGATTTTATTACGTACCTATTTCATTTTCAAGTTCATCAACCATCTTTTTCATTTGTAATTTTGTTGTGATGTCAGTTGGCTTCTTGGGTGAACGAGGTTTGAAATATTTAATAGCCTCTTCCTTCAGTTCTTTTAATGTACTTTGCAATTTGGCGTTTTCCTTCTCCAACTAAATACAAAATAAACGCAACGTTTAGTAACAACATTGACAACACTGGTTACTGATTTCAAGTAACTATTACCTTTACAAATTGTAGTTTCAATTTATTGAGTTCATCTGTTTTGGCTTTCAATGAATCTGATTCCTTGGGAACGTCGCCGAATCTTACTTTCTTTTCAGTCTTTTCTTCCTTTTCTTTACTATTTTCTAACTCCTTGATTTTAAGTAAAGCTTCCTTTAGTTCTGTTTCGAGTTGTGTTATTTTAGTCCCGGTTTGTTCTAAAGATTTGTCAGATTTTAACGTTTTTGTATTCTTTAGTAGCTACAATAAAAGAATTACGATTAGTTTTGTTTTACGTATTACTGCAGCAATTGAAAAACAGTGAATTCATTGTAGAGTTACTTACAAGCAGCCTTTTGTTTTCAGCTTGTAGTTTTTCATTGTCAGCTTCTAAACTCTGAGTTTTGGCTCTAAGAACTGTGGCTTCTTGTTCAATTACTTGAAGTTGACGTTTCAAATCCACGTTTTGCTGGTCGCCGTCTAAGGATCTGCAAAAAATAATATCATCGATCATAAATGCTAGGATTTTTAGGTACAAGAATTTATTTTTCATCTACGAATCTTATATTTCCATAGATGTATATACACACTTGCTCTTAATTAAGGAAGCTTTGGGCTTCTTTTGTGCTAGACTAAGTTCAGCATGCAAGCGTTCACAGTCTCGTTCCTTCTCGATGAGCTTCTTCCGAAGTTCAGCTATTTCATCTTCTAACACCTACGAACAAAATGATTTTTATTAAGGAGTACTTTACATCTTTAATTTAAAGTGGATTTCTAAGCATTGGATTTAGTTTACTTTATCATTTACTCACCTTCACTTTCTCTTCAGCTAAATTATTTGTTTTAGCAGAGTTCCTACGGAGCCCAAGTGTTGTAGTTGTGTTAGTTTTAGTAGCAGAGTTGGCAATCTTTTCAGACAATTCTTTTACTTGTTTCTTCAGTGAGTCTCTATCTTGTTCCAGTTCTTCTGCCTTTCGTCGTAATACCGCAGCTTCCTATTAGAAGTTAGTTTTGTAAAGTGAGGTTGAAGTAGTTTAGGACCGTCTTTTTTTCTAATAATTAACAAATTAAATTGTACCTGTTCATTAAGTTCAAGTAAGATCCGTAGTTCTGCAGGATCTTCTTCGTCAGATATGCCTTCATCTTTCTCATTGGGCGCCTCAATAGCTAGTCTGTTGGTTGGTGGTGTAGGTGACAACTTGCGACCTGAAGAAAATGCATTAACAGCATTCAGAATGAAGGCAAGTGAGAAAAGCTTATGTATAATTTTAAGCGAGGACAGTTTTAGTAAGTTACAGAAAACGTCAGTTATCGTGATATTTAAGGAAAATTAGTGTTTTGTAGTAACTTTTACTTAACCGTGTAAAACCAATCAGGTACTATGATGGTGTTTACATATATTTAGAAATTTTAAAGGATATTGAAAATAGGTGTCACACTGAACTGGAGAAAATGGCTACCATCGATACGCCTACGCTGCTGTATTCGAATAGAAAAGCGTGTTAGTAATAAAATCTAAAATAAAGGCAGAGCGAAAAGGTGGATCAGAAAAACATTGGATTGTTACGGAGTATGCTGCGAGTGAATGGTTACTTATCATGAACGGATTAGGTTTCGGGGTTCGACAAACTGCGAGGATTTCCCATAACATAATTAGTTTGACGTACTTCTGGCCTTGGTAGCCATTTTCTTCAGCTGTAGAAGCAAGGACTCATTGTCATCCTCGACCCGTGATGCAGTTTTACGCAAGTTATTTGCCTGAAAATATTCGTTAGTTATCATTAGCCGATGACAGTGGACACCACCCTCTACTCTATGCTATTTATTAAGGGCAGACAGTTATATACAGTACGGCACTAAAAATTAAAACAACATAAATTGGTTGGGTAAAAGTTATAAGTACCTATTGTTGGTAATTTTACGACCAATGATGGTCTGAATAGTGAAACGAAGGGGAACGAAAAGTAAGATGAGGGGCCTGCTGTACTTTTATCTGGAGAAAGAGGTGGACTTTCTGACTTTTCTTTTGTCTGTGGGTTTGGGACGATAGATACTAAATTACTTTCATCGTTGTAATTTAGTTCAGTATTTATGTCTCTACGAATATCATCTAGGTCTATTGTATCATGAACTTGCATATTTTCCGTTAAAGTTCCTTGACTGTATACAGTTGTTATTTCAGTCTCCGTGAAAGAGTCGACTTTATCTAATTCGATCTTTGCGATTTGCTCACTCTTGTCACTGTACAGTTTGCCTGTTGTTTGGACGAAAGCGTGTCTTGATTTCAATTTATTTGTTTGAGTAAAACCATTGCTTTTTATGAAATCTGTTTGCACGTTTTTCGATTTCGTAAAAGGAGTCTCAGTTTGCGTATACCTTTCTAATGTATCGTCGTTGCACTGTTCACTAAAATCTAGTGTTATTTTTCTGGTTTCCGTAGATACGTCATGAATCATCAACATATCAGTTTGACAGCCCTGAGAGAAGTTTTGTATGAAATCTTGAGGAGACTGACTGGCTTCATTTATTCCAATGGTTATTTGGTTTACATCTAGAGATGATAAGCCCTTTTCTAATGCGAGTTGCATTTCAATTAAACGCTTATTAGCGTTTTGCATGCGAACCGCCTCGATATCTACAATAGTAGAGTTCTGTGGAGGTATTAGATTGGGGTGGGATGACTTAAAACCTTTTGGCGGTACTGGTATTCTTCGTCCACCGAAGCGTTGTCGATATCGACTAGCCTGTTCGGAGATATAAGGGGTCTCTTAATTAGGCAATATTTTAATCTTTAAACTACATATAACATTACGCGTGTACGGTTATAAATTTATTAGCAGATACCATTATAGATAAAAACAGATAGTTAAAGAACTATTATTTATGGATGGTGTATTTGCGTCGCGGCGTTGAGTCAGTCCACGTCTGGCAGTGCGCCAGCTGGCATTGGTTGAGAGCTAATGCCCTATTAAATGCAATTGTTCCACTACTAAAACCAACTGATTGCAGAAATAAGTGGACCTGGCATTAAACTGTTAACAAGTAGTGAGTTATTGCTGAAACAGAGCACATCGATATTAACTCAATTTAGAACTAATACACAAGAATCTATTATTGTACATTATTTATGGGATTTATTATATTTGCCTGCTGCTGCGTGGTGATACGTTTACAAAAGCTGTGTTACAAACAGTGACAAGAATGTAAATAAAGAGTCCAGCATTACCTCTTCTTCAGCATTACGTAGTTGTTCCCGAAGGTCTGCTTCTCGTTCCAAAGAATCTTGGAGGTCACGCAATAACTGCGCCGGATCTTCTTGGCTGCCTCCACGTGTGAGCGAAGAACGTGATACTTTCTGTTAATTGACAAATGGATAAAATAATTTGGATAGTGTCACCTGTGGTTAATTGGACAAGCCTGTTTTAATAGTAGATTAACGAAAAAGCGATAAGTCTTATTTCTTTTATTTTATCAATTTCAATTGCTTTTAATACTCACACCTTCCGTGAGGCTTGTTTGCTTCTTGAGGTTAGCAGGTGGTGCTCCAGATGCAGAAACTAACTTCGTGTTAGCATCAGCTAGTTCTCGTTGTAACCGCAGCGCCACCTCGTTGGACCGTGCTACTTCTTGTTCCAGTTCCTTGATACGATTCTCCCTCTGTAAACCTTCTTGGCCACCGACTAACTGGAAACATTAAATCAAATATAGTTAACGTGATTTTATTCGTAGTGTCCATAGATTGTAGTTTTAATTTTTACCTCTAACAATTTTTTTTCTTGTTCAGCTTTTTCCTGCTCTAATTGATCAGCCCTCCTTTCAGTTTTTTTCAATTTAAATGATAAAACTCTACAATTCTTGATAGTTTGCTCCAGTTCTCTTCTCAGCGACGAGTATTCGTCTGCTTGATCCTCTCTGAAATATTCAGTATATACTTAAAGCTGATAGATTTGTTTCAGGATTTTTTTATTGTTAATACCTAAAGTTGTCCTGCATTTCCTCGATTTCTTCTTCGAGATCTCGAAGCTCCTTCTTCATGTCTTCATTTTCGTCCATTAGTTCCTCGCACAATGTCTCTGCAGCTATTAACTTTGCCCTGAGTTGTTCAATCTGGCGGGTTTGTGCTTCCACTGCTGACCGGGACTAAGAAAACGAAGATGCGGTCTTTATTAAGTAATTTATTTTTTACGCGTTACTAAATACATTATTTCAACAATACTTTGATTTACCTCAAGTTCACATTCTATCTCCTTGATTTTCAATGACAGATGTTTTTTCTCGTCTTTCAAATCTTCGTTTTGCGCATTAAGTTCATTGACCTTTTGCTGTAGTTTTAACACTTCTGAGGATCTTCCCGTGGTATATTTATTAGCTGTATCAATGTTTGCTAACCTTCGAAGAAGAATGTCACTTTTCTCTTTTTCTACCCTTTCACACCGTTTTCTTAGCGTATCAACTTCTTGTTTCAGACTTTCTATTTGGTCCTGTAGATGAAGATAATTATTAAAAGTAGGTGCCTAATTTTTTACCTTTAAAAGACACTGCTTTACATTTACCTGATAATCCTTGATGTTAGCGTCGACTAAAGTGGTTTCTGTTGTGATTGTTCCAGCAATACTTGCCTCGTCGTCTGACACATCTTCCTTTTCTTTTGATGGGCCACCTTTTTTTGGAGGTTTAGCCGTGGCTGTTGTGTGTCGTGAACTCTTTACCTAACAAATTTAAGACCATTTTAATAATAATAATTATTGTAACATTTCTATAGTTATATAGTCATTTTTTACGTTTTATAATAATATTATTCACGTACTTGTATCATAAAATTTACATCATCTTTAGCAGAAGATTTCTGTTCCTTGGGTTGCGGTCTTGATGGTTTTTCTTCTTCTTTACTCCTGGACACGCTTCGTCTTTCTCTTTCTTTCTCTAAACTGGATTCTTTTTCAAAACTATTTTGAGCTTTTATTAATTGCATCTGAAATTATATAATTATATATTCATCGTTATTTGTAGTTTTTATTAGGTTTTTTGTGATTCGAAGCGTGATTTATAAATAACCTACTGGACATTTCCTCAATTGATTATATCGTCTTGCAGTTTGCCAAGTACTAAGTTCGATGGCGACCTTTTATGTTTATTTTTGGTTTCAGATCGCAACAGTAGTTAAAAGCTATAGCAGACAGATATATTACTTTGACCTGTTTTTAAGTTCACTGTATGATGTTCCAAGGGGAAGATTGTCTGCCAAGATAATGGATAGGCAACTAATATGTTTTCGTTTATGTGGAGATAAGAATTTCCAAAACTTTCTGAAAACTGCTAATTTAAAAACATGATAATGTGTGATTTAAGTCGTAATACCTTTCGTACGCGTTCTGCGAGAGAATCATTCTTGTTGATGGTGAGGTGCACGGTTTGAGGTGGTGGCGATGGCGACGGTCGACGTATTGTCACCGTGTCGACTGTACACAAAATGATTTTTTTGGTAAGCGGTGCTGTCAATAGACTTCAATACTTGCAGATTTTACTAGAATGATGTACTATGGGTGAGATATTTACGGTCCAAAGCTAAAATGAAGGTTTATCTGGCAGTATGACAATGACTTCTAACAATAAAAGTACCAAGTCAAGGTTTGCGAGGTTACCTATATCTTTACGATTTTGTCCCGTGTCTAAGGTCGGTAGTGGTCCCGTAGCTCGCCGTTTGGGCAGCTTGAGGCTGACGGTGACGGCGGTCGATTCGGTGTCGTTAGCCCCCAGGTCAGGCGTCGACGTCCACGATGCGCTGGTTCTACTGAACCCTACAAACAAAGGAGTTGAATAACGGAGGTGGTGCTTGACTTCTTTGAACTCATTACTATTAATATGTTTTTTTTGTCCGTTTTTTATATCACAGCTCGTGTGCATTTTTAACAGATGTGTTACAGATTATTTATAGCTAACTATGAACATAGATGATTCTTAGGCTCAACTTACATTGCCGTGGAACGAAATGGCAGCGGATTTTTGTAACGAAATTGTACATAGCATCAGAGACGGGCAGCGGGTTGAAACATAATCAATTCGCCCGGGGTTTAACCCATTTCTGCCCGAAATCGTGGGCGGAAAAGGCGAACACGGAATTTGGTATAATTCCATACTTATTACAAATTTCGATGTACAAAATCTTTTTTAGACGAAAAGGAGGCAATTCCTACCTTACCTACAATCCTGGGGATTCTCACTACTAAGGATGCAAATTACCTACGATTCAATTTTTATGAAAATCGATTGAAGTGCATGTATGATCTAACGATTACTTGAAACGATTTATTTCATTGCTATTTTCAAGCGAATTTATTCAATAGACAGACAACTCGAATAGTCTTAAAGCATCAGAAAGCAATAAACATTTTGTAATAATAACATTAAATTTTATTAAAACTCGATTTACAACAAATATTTACTTCTAAATAGATTTTGTCTTCGCTTTCGGGCGGCAATGGGCTTTAAACCAATTAACAAAGCGTGTGGTTAAAACCAGGCTTTTGCCCATCTCTGCATAGCATAATGAACTTGATGTCAATTACGTAACGTACAAACTAGATACGATAAGGTACTTGCTGGAATCCCCAAGACTCAGTGAGAATTCTTTCAGAAGACGCGTGACCTAGTTTATTGGTTCGTATCTAGTTCGTACAATTTGCTTCTATTCTGTTTTGCAGTAATGTAAATTGAGCTTTAGTATCATTATAAATTCGTTCATCGTTACCTGTGGAGAAGTTGTCCTTTTTTGGCTGTTCGACTGTACTGAGGTTCGTGCTGGATGCCCAACTGCGGCCCGTCTTCCCCACGTCTGCACCATTTTCTTCATCACGACTCCTGTTTCAAATATCATATTATCGTTCCTTTACCTATTGCTGTTATATGTTTCTTGTAAAATCATATATGTTTATTTTTACGATACGTTTCAAATATCATATTATCGTTCTTTTACCTATTGCTGTTATATGTTTCTTGTAAAATCCCGTATGTTTCTTTTTACGATACGTTTCAAATATCATACACACATCAAAAGTGTCTAGGGATCAAGTACGTTTAAGAGTATTGCTGCAATTAGGGTTAATTATATTAACTTTTTTGTATCGCTATTGATACTTTTTAGTGAGTTTTAACATTTAAATAAGGAATATTGTTTAAAATTCGATAATAAGAAGAAAATCGATTGTCAATGTGGTTTTGTATAAAAATGAGTTATAGCGTTTTGACAAAATCATTACGATATCTGCATCGGAACCGAAACAATTTACATTATTATTGAGAGACGACATCATTTAACCCGAGAAGTGACGATGCGAGCCGTCGGAATGTTGGAAGCTGGTTCCAGGCAACGTGTTGTGGCTTTCACTCTTAACACTACACAGAGCGTCATAAGTCGCCTCTGGACGCGCTATCGCATGACGGGCAGCGTGGCCGAGCGACATGGAGGACGATCTCGCATCACGACTCGTAGACAGGACCGGTACATCCAAAATACTGCTCGACGGAATCGTACCATGACCGCCATGATGTTGGTTACGAGGCTCCACAGCTCCTCAGGCTTGCTAATAAGCGATCAAACAATCCGAAATCGTTTACGTGAAGTGGGTTTGCGATCCCGAAGGCCGCTCAGAGTTCTACCTATTGCACCCTGCAATCGCAGGACCCGTTTACGATGGGCCCGCGAACACAGAAACTGGGAGGAAGAAGACTGGCGCTATGTGTGCTTTTCAGATGAATCCCGCTTCGGTATGAGACTGGATACAAGACGTACTCGAGTTTGGAGAACATCTGGACGTCATGAACGTTTGAGATATTGTCAGGAAGTTCATCCATATGGTGGGGGAACAATAATGATATGGGCCGGTATTTGGATCGGCGGAAGAACCGATCTCATTTGGATCAGGGGTAACCTCAATGCTCAAGTTTACGCAGAGAGGATTGTTTCAGATGTTATCATCCCTTTGCGAGGCTAGTTGGGTGATTCATTTCAACTAATGCATGACAACGCACGTCCACACACGGCTAGAGTCGTAACACGCATTCTTGCCGAAGCTCGTATCAACGTTCTGCCGTGGCCTGCTCAATCGCCAGACCTCAATCCAATTGAGCACGCATGGGATATGCTTCAAGGAAGAGCTGTGCCGAGTATGCATACCGTACATACTCTACAACAATATTTTGACTTGTTACAAAACACATGAACTCATCTTAAGCATGCCAAATCGCTGTAATTGTGTGAGTCGTGTTAATGGTGGACATACAGATTATTAATTTTCTTATCTTTACAATAAAAATGAGCAAAATCATCATTTTCGCCATTTTTTTGTCAGTTAATTGACGCCGTTAATTTGAGTTTTTTCCCACAATTTGCAAAAACATGAATTTTAGTTTATTTTAATTAAATATAGGGGTAAGCGGTTAAATAAAACATAAGCATTAAAGTAAGAAGTCGTCCTGGAAGACTGGATTTGGTAAATATTGCTTAAATAATTTTTATTTCAAAAATATTCACTTGATCCCTAGACACTTTTGATGTGTGTATTATCGTTCCTTTACCTATTGCTGTTATAATATAATATAACATATTATGTTTCTTGTAAAATCCCGTATGTTTCTTTTTACGATACCAAGTGCCGGGACGAACAAGTTGTGCGCCTGGTGGTAAGCGATACGCCTGTCCAAAGCAGTTGCAGTGCCACTCAGAACCGCAAAAATCTGACACTGCCATTGCGCCCGTTACCCTGAGACATAATTTGATAAGTCCCATGTGTCTATAATTTCATCACCACTCTTACACTGCAAAACCGGATACAGTAACGCATAGGTACTGCTTGGCGGCAGAAATACGTAAGGTGGCAGTATTGCTTGGACTCTTTAGTAAACACTTTCACAAGGAGCTTTACCACTGCTAAAATATACATGATATCCATTGTCCTCTGAGTAGTGAAAACGGATCAAGTGTTTGTAGGTAGTTCGTCAAAGCTCCAACAGGATTTTATGTTACTTCATGAGACGAGAAAGGGATTTACCACACTAATCGACAAGGTATCTATTTAAGCCGGTCATAAAAAACTTTTCGTTTTATTTTTTCATTTTTATTAATATTTTTATTTTCGTCTGCATAACTTTCACATTTTATAAAAGGATTAAAAAATAAATTACGTGTGTTATGATGTTTTTGATTCCATATTAAAAGTTTAATCCGACGTGCAATAGACGGCTTTATTAAGTAGCAATTATGGCGAGTCACCGGATAAGAAGCGGGAATAACTATTTTGCTAGATTAAATGGTTTAGGTATTTACTATTAAATAATGATCTTATAAAAAATATACGATACACCTAAGGTCATTGTCTAAAGAATGTGCTAATTCGTTACACGATAGAATGTACTTTATTCGATAATATAACATTCCGGAAACAGGTTAAAATAAAACTCGAAACGAATTATGTGAGAATAAAATATCTAACTTTGCACATAATTTTTATAAGGAGGCAATTCTCTTTAAATACTACAGAGAACCTGCTAAATTTTGACTTTCTACTGAAGCCCTATAGTTGTTAAATTCACATGTATCCCAAAACTTGAAAATTGCTCTGCGTGTCGTTAAATCGTAAACGTTAAACATTGGGCAACCGTTTAACGACACGCCGAGCCGCCCATTGCCCCGTCAGCCGCCATCGGACGCTTGTCTACGGATCTGTGTCAAATATGTCCGCCTGATCTTATTTTATTCATATTATTTTTAAATACTCGCCTTAAACAATTTAAATAAGGCAAGTTTATGATAGTAAATTAGGGTCATATCGATGGGTCATCACAATAACTTTCAATCTGATATATTATCAAGATTTGCTCGTATTTCGATATTTCCTTGAATGTTTTTTTTTAACGTTACCTTATAGATTATAATGAAATGAAGCATTTCCCACAAAAAAGTGTAAATGATCAAATTGTTAGTTTGGCCCTTATACTTAGGACTCATCGATATTAGGGTTTAAAAAGAGGCAAATACGGAATGTCATATATTGAATACTGATCTAGTAGGTATTATATTATCTGCTCCTATATTAAAATATTATAAGTATAATAATGTATACTCATTTATATACAATTGACACAAATATATATAGGGAAACAAATCATATTTTTTTTATAGTATCATTATTATTATTTTAACCGAAAGACGTCCACTAATGAACATGAAATTTTATGGTATACAAGTTGGCAAACAGACAGTCTACCGGCAGAAAGTAGAAACAATTGTTTCTAGGTCGACTCACCCAAAAACAAAGTGCTATGTGATTATATAGCGCAAAAAGGTTAAAACATAATATTGAAAGGGTTGTAACCCTAACTAGCCGTGAACAGGTTCACGGCAATGAAACGGGAAACTTCCGGTCCACAAAATTTATTAAAGAAGTAAAGTTAAAAGAAAGGGCTGAAACCTTAGAATAATAACGCATAGAATGATTGTTTCATATCAAACGAACTGTCACAAGTGAGGCAAAAATCAAATTCATGTAGGCTTATTTTAGTAGTATTTAGGTTAATTTTCGGTTTTAGTGAATATTTATATAAAAATATAAGTTGAAACGCGTTACTTCCTTGTGGAATGTGATGTTAGTATCTATTTTATGTTTGTCTGACGCATTTTTACACTCATTTACCGCACGTTTCGTCATTTTTAGCTAAAATTCTGGAGCTATTCGCGGTGCAAGTTGACCTTGAGCACTGAAGGCCCGCCCGCTCGTGTAGGCCCTTTGGGAGCGCTTCAATTTGCCTCACTTAGCGTGTGCGGGCTAGGTTTCTATGCGTTATTATTCTAAGGCTGAAACAATATAAAGGTAAATGTAAAAAAAATACAGGTACAACCATAGATTTAGTATATAGGTACCCATAGATTGGCAATGCAAGTAAAAGAGCGTTAGTATACACGTATGTTAGAACGAGATAGGTAGAGGAGACCACTTCATTATACGCTATGCGCCTGTATGAACCTAGGGTCAGCTGACAACGAAACAAATTTCGTTTATTTTTGAAAAATAATTGGTTTTAAAATGTGAAATAGTGTTAAACGGAAGTTTATTAGTCATGGTAACGTGTTCAGTGCCCGGATGTAACTCATCTGAAAAGGAAAACTCGCAGAATTGTACATATCACATGTAAGTACTATTTCAATGTTTAGCTGTCTAAAAGCACTACCACAAAAGTTTTTACATAAACATAGGTATATCCGTAAAATTATACCATTCAAGTGCATTATATTATATTATAGTGCATAACACAAATGTGTATGAATTCTATTAAAAAATATATCAAATACGTGAATTTCTGAAATTCATAACACCACTTTCATAGAGATTGACGCAATCGATAATATGTTATCGAGATATCATTAACTGAAAAAAAGAAAGGCAAAGGCGTGGCTTGCATACAGCCGAAATCAACTTCATACTTAATTTTATTGGATCAGAAATTTCTGGTTTTAGTACTTTATATTTAATTAATATTGCATTAGTGCATTTTTTTTTGTCTACATTAAAACGAAAATTTCTTTTAATAGCGTAGTTGAGGCACCAATTTATTTATGTTAATTATTGTTGTTGATTCAGATTTCCTCAAAACATTGAAGTACGACAGAAATGGCTTATAATGCTAAAGAGAGAAGACTGGGTTCCCGAAAAGTTTTCAAAAATGTGTAGCAAACACTTTGAGGAAAAATGCTTTATCTTTAGAGGCAAGCAAAGACTAAAGCTTCGTTCTGGTTTTGTACCCACATTATTCATGCCGGTATGTCTTACAATTAATGGATTTTTGTGTAGTACTACTGTCGTCATCAACAAATCAGCGATTTGTTGTTGTTAGAGTTCTGTTCTGTTCCGAAATACGATACTCATATAGGATCACTTGTGTGTCCATCTGTCCATCTGTCACAGCCAATTTACTCCAAACCTACTGGACTGATTATTTTGAAATTTGGCACACATATGCATTTGTGTGACCAAAACGTGTAACGTAAATAAATTAATTCTGAATTTGAAGTCACTATTGGGAGGGAAAGTTCTCAAGTATATGTTTTTGTAATTTTGAAATATAAATATTTTTAAGTTGTTTAAGAAAATAGACGAAAATTTATCATTCTCCCCTTTATCTTCGAAACTACAGAGCCTAAAGTTTTGAAAAAAAATACAGAAATTGTCTTTAAATCTCTCACTACTGTGCGAATAAACCTATATTTGCTGTTGGAATCTATTAGAGAATATATTCTTCAACTACAATGTTTGTACGGAAACCTCTCCGCGCGAGTTCAACTCGTACCTGGTCGGTTTTTTGGTTCTATTACTTATTTGCAAATTCACTTCTATGTCATGATATCATACAATAATTATAATAGTTATATTTGTTTGTAGGTTACATTGAAGCCAAGACGCAAGGTATCTTCATGTGTGTACAGAGATATATCGCCAGTACCCAGTAGCTCTATAGCAAACAATCTCGATCGAGATATATCCCCGAGGAAGAAAAAATGAAGAAAACTATTGATCTTCTTAACAGGCGCCTAGATACGAAAAGAAAAAACCTGAAAAACTATCGCGCCGTAACTGATCATGGGTCTTATCACCGTTTTGTAGAGGCATAGTGTTGTCTTGGGTGAAAGTCCCCCATTGTTTACCATCTACCATCCTATGGCACTGCCAGAAGGTGATAGTAGCTTTCTTAATTTTGTATTGAATCATTAATTAATTAGTTAATTAACGTCTCGGCGTTTTGCGATAAGACATTTTGGTGAATACGACGAAGTGAAACGCCGGTGTAATATGTTAATCGATATCAAAGTTAAATCAGTGGATGGCGCAACACTATTTACCTTGCACACATGCACATTATACGCACACAGATGTATTTTTGTTTTGGTCTCGTCTCCAGTACTTCAGGGCCAATCTATGGATATACTAAATCTATGGGTACAACCATGGTACAACAGTAAAAAAACATTCCCTACACTTTAATAAAGGCATTTACCCCTAAATGGGCCGAGTAACTGAATTATAGATATAGGTACATGAAAGCTGTAGGCTGTTATGAATTATTACACATGATTTAGCTTATTTAATGATTATAAACGTAGTAAAGAACCAAAATTAGCGATTATACGCGGTGGAATTTGAAACAGCTCCGACTGTTGTGGCGGTCAAGGAGGGAGTGACCGTGGTACGAAAACAAAATGAGAAAGTGAAGGAAGATGAAACAATTCAAATTTAAATACATGTAAAATAAAAAAAATATAGGATACAAGCGGAGAGAGGCGATACAAAAAGGTGAGATGACGGTGTAAGGAGGTCACACCGTCACAATCTCGTTATTCAAAAGGCCTACATAAAGGTTTTTTCAGATTCTTTATGTATTTATTATTTCGTTTCGGAAATATAAAATCGAACTACAGTCGAACTTGACTGTGGATATCCGCAGTCAGAACAACAAACGAAATGTACAATGTCCCGAGAATAAGCAGCATCTTGCACATAGATCTTTGTTCTACGGATGAGTCGAGGTATTTACGGCACTAAGGAAGTATCCTAGTGACCACATAAATTATTATGGGGCGGTGGTACAAAGTAGGTTCTGCATTTGCATAGACAGGAAGGTACATACAGTTATTGTTTCTTACAGGGACATAATAAAGGTTCCGATAAACAAATTAAATTCCAGTGAAATATAGTTAGCTATAGTTTTAATTACAGTTAGCTGTAATACTATCTAAGTTAAGCTGCGTTAAAATGAGTTACTGAAAAATAAACACAGAATAGATATACCGACAAAATTTATCTTATTCAGCAAACAACCAAGAGCTTGTTGAAATCACAATTCTTTTGAAAGAAAACTACTTCCGAAAGAAATATTAATATATGATGTTCTATGTTGTCACTAATAAATAATAGTATTTGCGTACCACCGCATATTTATAAGCACCAAAGTGTATGAAACGTAATAAGGTCGCTTCTATATTGATAATAGGTGATTTCCAATAAAATGGCTGACAATACTTTTCGGTAAAATAGAAATTAAGCTGGTTTCTTTCGGTCGTTTGCATATTTTTATTTTCATAAGTTTTCGGTAGCTTTGTAAATAGAGCTCATTTTTAATTTAATTTTAGGAGCTTTTACTAACTATGCCTTCTTATATATGTCGTTACCGGGCCAATATCGTAGATAAGAGTCCGCATCTTGAAGATACAGGCCTCAACAGGCAAGGAATAAAAGGGTAGGTACAGTCAAGAGCACGTCAAGCTTGACACTTTGAACTTTGGACCGTTTTTATCGCAAGCGGCATAGAGCTGGATTTAAATATTAAGTGTCAAGTTTGACATACTCTTGACCGTACAAAGCACTTCATGAGTTGTGAGTTTTCATTTGTAATTTTGTTTTTTTCTTTTATGCAGTTATGTTCATATTTTTTAATAGAATGTTAGTAATGTATGTTGTGTTCAGTATTATAAGGAACTCTTCAATGTACTATATTTAAAGTGCTTGTTATGTGTATGTATTGTGTAAGTTTCAAGTTGTGAGCCAAAAAAAAGGAATCAAGCGCGACCTCACGAGGCATTTTGTGTGCTGGGGGTTGGTTCATTATTTAGTACTCTCCGTAGAATGTGATTTGTCGTACTTATGCGCGTGATTAAATGAAAGATAATCTGTTTAAAGTGTCCACGAAAGGAGACTACCCACAAGACTTAACATTTCTTTCTATACGTCGCGCACCCTGGGCAACAATCGGAGAGTACTTTACGCGGATTGACGAATCTTTTTGCCCGATACAATAAGAAGAATTGTGTACTCATAGTGTTTAATGTATAGTTGTATTCACGATAATAAGTGCATGGACCTATTCCGTTTTGCCCCGCAAGACACGCCTGCGCACGCGCACAGGCGTCGGCACCTACCGAGCGCAATGCAAACAATCCACAAAATCTTCAGGAATTTGGAATCTTGCCATCGATTTGGTTGTTGTTTCTTATGGGCAACAGATGATAATTTACGAATATTCTGAGTGTTACTTTTCTAATACTAATAATACTTTCTCGTTTAGGTACTGGTAAAAATAAAGTAATTATCATCAACTTCTAGCTTTCTATCTGCGCTCGTGACGTCAACAAGTTTTCAAATATCAGATATTTAAATGCAAAAACAAAAATATTCGACAAGCGCGTCACTAGCCAACAAAAAATAGTTCATAAGCAAATCATTGTATTTGCCGGATGCATTATTCCTGAAAATCAATAAATCGTGCGTTCCCAGTTTTATTTATAAATACGATCTACATAAACACGTATTTAGTACATTAATAAATTCATTACTCTTGTTTACTTTTACTACACAAATATAGTATCTAAACAATCTCAAAATTAGGATAAACTCATTTCCTAAAGTTTATCTTTGGGATTATGAAGGCCGTTACGTTGTTTAACTACGGTCTTGTGAGTAGATGCAAAACTGTATAAATCTACGTTTTAAATATGTGTTTTATTCACAACGATAAATTGATTGAACTAGACCAACCAAAGACCAACTTTATGTCATAAACATCAGGGCCCACAATAGTATCTAGTGTATTTACCTATTCCTTGTTATAGGGGAACGTGGGGTATTAGGAGCCCGCGGGTAATGAGAGCGGTGTTAAACTGGACTATCCCAATGTTCGTATTTGTGCAAACGACACTCCTATGTCTTTAACGTTAACATTCGAAAAGGTTCGAGTCCCGTGGGCGCCCCCGTAGAACCCCGCGTTTAGTCGTATGAGATGGTTGTGTGTTTTTCACTCCGCGCTTATATCATCATCCCAGGTAAGCATTAAAATGCTACATTGTATTTACAGTAGCTATGTCACCATATCTGTCAAATTTTAGAAGTTGTGCTTGAAATCACAATAAAAATAGAAATGTTTTTAGTGTTTTATTCCTTTTTCAATTCGATGTTACGCGGGTAATGAGAGCTTTTTGGCTCTCCTTATCTCACTGGATATTCCGTTAACACTTCTTGTTTATTTTCATTAGGTAGTTTTTAACTTATATATTTTATTACTTTAATTTTTTTTCAGACTGATTATATATAATGGCTCCCATTTGACATACGAGATTTTACCGACTCCCATTTCCAGTTCTGTGGGGTAATGAGAGCGAATGACATGTTTTGTTTTTTCTTTCTTAACCAAATATTTTATGTTAGTTTCACATTTTGTCTGTGTACCTAGATATGTGAAGCGTACGTTCATAACTAATAAAAATTTAAATTGCATAAATTATGAGTTTTATTGTCAGTTTTCCTTAGTAGGCTCCCATTCCCCCACGCTCCCCTAAGCACATATTTAGTTATTTGTCATCATTGTAATTTTTGATAAAGTACAACAGTAAATAAATTCCCTTGTGCTCGGTAATCATGCCCATAAATTTCCCTATTTTAGTTACGCATTGCCTAAGTTACATCTGAAAATGTAGTGCGACACGTTCTCTACAAACACCAATAGCAGATATGATGTGTACCTACTTGAGACTTGAAAAAGATCACCGCAATCCACACTATCGAAGATCAATTCGGTCGACTACATACTAGATATCCTCTGTTGGGGCTGTAAGATTTGTTTTAAGAACTGCAAACTGACCGTGACGATGGCGAGTTCCAACTGGAGAGGCTGGGTGTGGATGCCGTGAAGTCGTCTTGGCTCTTGCGTGCGCCGTTACCACCACCATGCTCTTTGTAGTCGCGGAAGCAGCGCTTGCACCGTGTTGGCCACCGCACCTGCGGGTGGAACCCCAGTGGGCACATGGGGTCGCCCTTCACCTTCGGGTATAGGTGGTGCATCCTCACTACACTTCACAAACGTATCAAATGCACTTCACAAATGTCATAGATTTCACCTAAATGCCACTTACTCCAATCGATCACTTATCACATTCCTTCTCTTATTACTAATGCCAGTCGTCCAAGATTCCGACGTAAACGTAGTCTAGGATAAGCTACGAATGTTTATGGAATGAGCTTTATACAATTCTATGCTATAAATAATAAATTATTCGACCAGCAACGTGCATGGGCGCACGTCCGTCTGCACTCAACGGTGGCAATAAAAATATCCCGCTGCTAGCACCGAACCGGGCGACCTAAATCGGCAGCTACGGATTCGCTACTATTTCTCCAACTTTCTACCGCAAACACAAACACTGCTAAGTGATGTAGATTGTTTTTGTGTTCCGGTTTTGGAGAGGATAATCTGAGTGGGCGCGCCCTGGTGTGCGTAGCGAGCGACGTGGAGCACTAGTGGTATGCGGATGCTGAAGCGCTGGAGAGGGCGCGTTGGGCGGGCGGCGCAGGCGGCGATGGGGCCGGCGCTCCGGGGACTGGCAGCGGAGCGGGCACCGAGCCAACACCCGGCGCGCCCGCTGCGCCACTTATGCTCTCTTACACCACACGCCGCTCACCGCTGGTCTACTCTAACCGACCGTAAAAATAAAATCAATTCGCTAATAAAGTGCGTCAGGGGGTACCTTGCCGCATCGCGGATACCGGACGTTACCGGAGTGCGTTGCGGCAGCGCCACATTGCTCACGATGATTGTTTCAATGTACGAGTAAGATGAATATACCTACTTTATTATAATATTTTGCATGATCATAATCGAATATTTTAAATTTGACTAGTCAGATATAGAGTCGTCATTTAGCAAAAAGCGGTGTTGTACTGTCCGCGCTAGAATAAGCTTATGCCAGCGGCACCATTCTTCCTTCTTGAGAACGACAACACCTAGCTTAGATCTGATTATACTAAAAAAGTGATATTATCGATTTTAGTAATTAAAGACTACATTTAGTCGTTGGCTGTTTTAAAGTTATAAACCTGTTCGATTTTTCTCGCGGCATCATTCTTCAATCTCGAGAACTACAGCACCTAGCTTAGAGCTGATTATGATGGAAAACAATGTACATTTTTTCATCTTAATCGAAAAAAAATTACATTTAGACGCCTACATACACGCCGTTTCAAAGTTATTAAGAATATTTCATTGTGCACGCTGGAATAAACATATTCAACCATTTTTCATTCTCAAGAATCACAGCTCCAACCTTAGATCCGCTTGCACCCTGATAAAATCGTAAATTAGTAAGTTCTAATCGTAAAATTTTACAATTAGTAGTTTCTTTGTACAAGTATTATTTTTAGATACGTATTTCGCATATTTTGTGTGATACAGCCTATGTTAAAATTTAAATTTACGAAAATTAGCGTAAAATGTACTGTTACCTTACATAACGATATTATTGTTTTCTCTACTGTGGTTCTTAAGATTGAAGAATGGTGCCCCTGGTAAAAGTTTAGTCCGGCACGGACAGTACAAGTTTGAAACGGCGCACCGACTAAATTTACTTTTTTGCAGTTAGAACCGACAAAATGACTGCTTTCTACCTCAGTATTAAAATTTTAAATAGTCTGTTATGATCATGCTGGAATAAGGAATCGCCTTACATATTTCTGCGCCAAGCAGTAATGTGAGCATTACTGCGTTCCGGTTTAGAAGGGTAAGGGTGCTGGTGAAATTACAGGCAAATGGGATTTGGCAACAACAACGTCTCAGGTGACGGGCGCAGTGGCAGTGCCTCCAAGATCTTTGCGATTGGAAACTCTGAGTGGTACTGCAACTGCTATGGACAGGTGTGTCGCTTACCACCAGGTTATACGACTTGTTCGTCCCGTCATTTGGTAATATATATAAAAAAATAGTACTTAAGAAATATAAAACGCAAGTCACTGCACTGGAATCATGGCATGCGTTTGCTTTTAAAGTTGGCACGATCATATTCGTGAGTATATTTTATGAATGGAAGTTGACGTCAAACCGCGTGGAGTCGCTATAAATATTACAAATAACGTCAATGTGAAACTTGATAAATTAAAAATAACACAAATAACAATGTTAACGTTTTATTAATTACCATTATATTAAACATAGTTATACAGATAGATATACTATATAGGTATTAAAATTATTGCATTGTAAATATTATGCATTATTTTTCATATCACAATAGTGGTACATTGTATGTTTGTTCCTTTCGTTACATGGTAAATTAATGAGTATATTAGTGATGCTGAATTAGCAGAAATCGCCTTCGTACAGCGGTTCGTCCTCCTTCTTGTCGTAGACGAGAGTTTTGTAGATGACCTCTTCAAAGTGCAAGGCATTCAGGCCTTTTGGTTCGGCTACTTTGATTTTGACGTCACCCGGGTACAAAATCTCCCCTTTGTTCTTAGTGCTACCCATCACTAAAGATTTCTGAAGCTTGTCGATGCATGGTATTTCTGAAAATCATTTAGATAACTGTACTTATATCCAAAGAGATAACATGATTATAACGTTTAAGTATACAATATATACAATTGTGAATTTACCTAGTCTGTATAATGTTCATAGCCGCAACATTTCAAACGTAGCCAGTAAAGTAAACACTGGATTACAGTTAAGTATTTATTAATGTTATGGATTATTAACAACGTCTTCATACTCGTGAATAGAACACAAGATAAAGAAATGTAAGATAAGAGAGATCGAGGATAAGCCACATAACTTGCTACAAAAAAGAGAAAAGTAATTTTGAAATGCTCAGTTTACATTGCTGCGGAAAGGAATGGAAGCGAATACTTGTAACGAAATAGAACATAGCATTATGAACTTTATGTCAATTGTGTGACGCACAAACTTGATTCGAGACGGAACCTGCGGGAATTCTCGATACTGCGCGAGAATTCTCCCGAAGACTAGACTATTTACAACAATGTAAATAGAGCCAAAGAATAAAAGGGTGTATTAAAACTCATACCAGTAGAAACCTGCTCGCACCACACTGATAAATGCATTTCTATAAAATTGGAGAATTCGTACCTGATGTGACTACCCTCTTTACAGGAGTGCCAAGCGAAGCTTCGATGACTCGTACGTCTTTCACGAGCTGTTGGAACTCTGATGGCGTTAGCGAGCACACGTGGTCTGTACCCTTCATAGTCTTGTCCAGAGTTATGTGTTTCTCCAATACCTAGAATTTTGAGGAAAGGAGATAATTAGCTTCGCTAAATTGTTTTGTTATGTACTTGAGTTTCTTGGAATTATATTCCCAAACTGATGAAGGATTGACCAGTAGTTATAACTCTAGAATTTCCTAAATTCTCCGTAAAGATATCAATTTATATGGTTGAAATATTCCTAATAGAAAAGCTCTATAACTCCACCGTAGAACAAAAACTAGTCTAATAAAACCCATTTATTTATTTAAAAACAAGGGAAAGGTAAGAACATCTGTCCGACAAAATAATAACCAGTTTCCGCGAATCCGAAACCGTAAAGTCCTTGACCGAATTTCAAAATAAGGTTAAGAATATTTTCGTGTTCTTTAAGGTTAACTATGTTTGTATGTTTAATCCCGACACGTCCTGACATCAGAAACCAGAACTGAGTGCAGCTTTGGGGAAATTGAACAACTTGTAGGCACAATATCAAGGCTTAGAAAGTCTACTTACTACTTCTATCCGTTACTTTTAAGTAAAAATATGTGTACGTTGGTTTTGTAATGTAGTTCCGAATATTACCTTGGCACCTAGAGCAACAGCAGCCAAAGCTACAGCAGTCCCGAGTTCTTGACCGGAATACCCAACAGGAACATCAAACGTGTTCTTGTAATCCAGCAGTACAGTCAGATTGCAATCTTCATATGGCACAGGATAAGCAGATATGCAGTGCAATAAACAGAACTGTTTGTGCTGAGCCGATATTATGTCGTATATAGTCTTTACTGCTTGCTTGTCCACCATGCCTGTTGATATGATTAGCGGTATTTTCTTTGAAGCTGCGTATTTGAGAAACAATAAATTGTTCGAATCTCCTGATCCAATTTTAATGAATGGCACTTTCAAGTTGACCAAGAAGTCGAACGATACCTGGAAGGATTTTATCGTATTATTGTTAAGTAAATAAATAAATATGTACATAGGCGATAGTTTTCAGGCATGAAATAATAAGTTTTTATAGAAAACCTGAGTGACATAACAGGAAAAGGATGGTGATAATTTTGCCTTCAAAGCAAATTTATTTTCGCTCGTTTATATTTAGACAGACGGACGGGTGTAAAATATATCGTAGGTAGATAATAGATTATCGATAAACGTCCCAAAACATTCTTACCATATCCATAGCCGAAGCTGTAAACGGAATGCCAACCTCTTGCGCATATTTGAACAACTCCCTGTATTGGCTTTCCGAAAATTCCAAATGTCTTTTATGGTCACCATACGTTTTCCCCCAAGAATTTGGAGTGTCGTAAGGGCGTTCTAAATATTTCTTTGTGAATTTCTCTTTGAGACATGTTTTCTGGAATTTGACGCAACTGGCGCCCGCGTCCTGGAATGTATCAATAATATTTTCATATCACCTATTTAGGTAAATATACGATTATATTATTCATAATATCATGACATTTGACGCGCTATCGCTACAGTTTGTTGCAAAATAAAGAAATTGTAAAATCTACAAAGATAAATTGTTCAACAATAACATTTCACTGTTGTTATCTCGTAGAATGGATACAGAAAGATATGTCGGACACATTACTCGTTTAATGAAGGTTGAAAGCTATGTGATTGTAGTGACAAATGACAAAGAACTCGATACCAATACTAATTTTTCCTTGACTTCATTTAAACACGGCATTTATGAAACCATTTTATTCTGGCTTAGTTCTCACAAACTTATGCTTTTAAGTACAATGTTCACCAGCGTGAACGCGAACTATTAAATGTTATGTCAAAGAGTAGGTACCTAAGTAGTACTTACCATACCCACTCCTGAAGTACTAGAGTCAATAGAGCGTTAGGCACGTAGGCACCCAACTTTAGACCGAGCTGTGTATTTCGCAAGCGTAAATTATATGTCACTAGAGCGGTTTTAGCTACTATCTGTACCGCTTTATTGCGACATTAACTAACATATAAATTTTTTCTAGAAGGATATTGTAACTACTTATTCCACAACAAAAAGTTATCAATCGACCTCTGCTAAACTTTGTTAACTATCATTGAAATAAACAAATTCCACGCCTATTAAATTAATTCAACCTAGGAACGTGAAATACATGACGACGTTATTTAATGATTACATTTAAGTACCTAAGTACTTAAGTATTTCCTATTTAACGTCAAATTACAACACAAACAAAAACTAAGTGTATAACCTTAAACCAACTGTTGGAAACTTTGAATAATACTTACCTTAGCGGCTTTTATTAACTGTTTTGCAATCTCAATGTCACCTTGATGATTTTGCCCGACTTCCGCGATTATAAAACACGGGTTGTTGCCTCCGATTTTAATGTCGTCTGTGATCTTAACTTCCACCATGTTCTTGGCTGAGGCGAGCGTTCCATAAAAACAAACAAAAGCGAAACCGGCTCTGCGAAGCGAGCTAGCGCTGAGAGAAACACTGTCACTGCGAAGTTTATCGACCTCGTCAAGATCAGATTGAGTGTAAATAAGGTCAATTGAATACACAAGCGAGCTGCCCGGTGCGCGCCTGTGGCACTAGTGCGTGCGCCCCGCTGGCCACCGCTCACCCGCCTATATCATAATTGATAAAAACCAGTATTGTTGACGACATTCGACATGAAAACGAATCATTTGTCCCGTCCGTCTTTAAGTAGGTAAATAATAAACAAAATGTGCTTGTGAAACCCTGTTTATTCTAATTATCTTACATTGTTTAGAAGTAAATACACATATATATACAAGTCAACGATATTTTATCGCTTTGTTTACAAGTTCAAGAAAGTTCTGTAGGTACTAAACTTTGCACTGTGCTATTCTAACGATGTCTCTGTGATCTTTAAATTTGTCGCTTATGACGCGGTTTACACGAGATTCGGTAGGTTTGCCGAGGTAGTTCGAGATGTAACGTCCAGCTTCGACCAACTTGACTAGGTCGACATTTGTATTAACTCCTAAACCGTAGAGAAAGTAGACTAGATCTTCTGTAGCTAGGTTGCCTGTGGCTCCGCGGGCGTAGGGACAGCCACCAAGCCCAGATATGGACGAGTCCACAGTCTTGATTCCAAACTGCAAAACCATTTCCGTTAAGTATTTTGGAATGGTATAATATTATTAATTTTGATGGGTGTGTTTATTATTAGCGTAACTGTAAGCCTATCAAGATATCTGCCTATCGTTACTCTGCAGCTGGTACTTAAAGGTTTTCAAGATAAGAGAATAAATGAGTGTCTTATCATATCAGAGACTTCACAGAATTGCTCGTTTTTCGTATTTAATACAAAAATACTTAATGTATGAACAAAAATATACTGGCCGTACATTGATATCAGTAGAAATAAGGGTAGTTAAATGTGAAAGTTGTATCATGTATTAGTTAATTGCCATGACTATTTATGCATTTATTAGGTCCTCTTTACCGGAATCTGCCCCGTGTTAATAAGTCGTGTTATACCACCATTTATTCCGAAATTGAAAAGTCAAGACATTTTTGAGAAATTCCGGTCTTTTCAGTAACAAAGTAAAATGAAACATCTCGCGAGAACAGAGATGGACAAGCCAACAAAATATTCGATTCCGAAATTTGAAAAGTCCGGACAAAAAGCCTGACATTTGTAGGGAAGCCCGGTAATTTTTAGTAACAAAGTAAAATTTAACATCTCGCGACAGCAGAGACGGACAAGTCAACGAAATAAGTTTGTCGTAAATAGTGTATTATACTACATAATTGCGTGGTAGATAATTAACTTTTTTTTCTGAAAACTGTTACTCTGAGAAGAAAAATCCGAACAAATGTCAAATCCGGACATATCCGGAGAAATCCCAAGGGATACTACCCTACTCCTACTTAGCTTATGATATTACATAGAATGTTCGGCTATCTACTACAGAAACATAATTGATACCTCTAATCCAGCGACCAAATTGGCCAAGCCCTGGCCATAAGTATCGTGGAAGTGCAAGGCGATCTTGTCAGGAGTGGTTACGCTGAGAACTTCGCGCATCAAGCGCCTCACGGAACCCGCCGTGCCCACGCCGATGGTGTCCCCCAAGGAGACCTCGTAGCACCCAAGTGATAGAAGGCGTTCTGTCATCTGATTTCAAAACTTACATTAGATAATTTGGATTAGCTACAATTATCATACCCTATTTGCCAAGTATATCGTCTATCTATGTCAAACGACGGCCGAACTTATTAGTCACTTTTCTCTTATGTAAACGAGGAGATAAAACAAAAGGTACTAGGTACACAGGAGTTATTGAGGTAGAAGTTTAACGGCTACATAATAATATAACAATAACACCTTTGGAGCAATAAGGCCACATCTCACAAGAAACTGTCTCCGTGGCCAAACGGTTACCACGGTAACGGGTACACTGGACTGCCACGCAGAGGTCTCGGGTTCGATTCCCGGGCCAGGAGAAATATTTGTATGATCTACATCTATTTCTCTCGTGCTATTATCTATTATGTGTCCATAGCACCCGTGACACAGGATTTCCCAAGTGGGGGGCTATGAGTGTGTTCGTTATTATATCTGCAAAATGACAATTTTTCAGGAGAGAGATTTATAAGATTCTACAAACAAACTTAGTCGAAAATTTTTTATGTTTCTTTGTTTCATGTCGTCTTAGTTTACGACTTTCATGTGATAACAGCACTTTTGACGTATGATCACTGATGGCTTTATTATACCGACGTTACGATAATGTGCCATACAACAATCAGACTAGGGAATTTCCTGTACTATGAGTAAACACCAGTGGAGCTCTTAAGAAATTTTATATACATAGTAACCTACCATCATTATTAGCCATACGACGCACACTGCTGGGCATAAGCCTCCCCCAAATACCTCCACGACGATCGGTCGTATAGGTACTGACAAATTAAAGCAAGCCTTTATCATTATTACAAAAACCAGAATAAATAATTACTACCCTTAGTTTGTATTATTAACTCAAGCTTGTATGTTGTTTGATAAGCAATAAACAACATGTTATTCACTTGAGTATATTTCTGTAGGTGAGAGGTAAAAAACCTTAGTAATTTTTACTACAGACCGTTTTAAAGAGAATGAGGTTGTTAATTAGGCATCGTAACATCAAATATGGTAAATAAAAAAATAAACGCGTATAGAGCTTAATATCTTTTACCATTGCGTGATTTTTAGTATTTTATAGCAATGTTTGTAAAAACATTTAAATTCCAAAATATAGACTTACCTCTCACCTACAGATTTTATTTCAAAGCTAAATGGATTGCTTTCTCGTTTCGGCCGTAATCTTGATCGTTATTCGTAACCAGTTGCAGAAGATGAATTGGATTTTTCATTCTAATCCAATTGAGACATATTGATAATAATTTTTGAACACTTCCTATGAGTTACGATTAAATCATTTCTATTCTTAGTATATGGCGAAACTAGTATATGTTCGGATTTTAGTTGCGTGGTTTCTAAAGCACCTTTGCGATGACAGCTCAAAAACACTTGCCTAGCCTTTCCATACAGATCCAAAGTGAATGACGGTGTATACAAAACACATTCTGCGTTTGAAGAACAAAAACGCCGAATTTACATTTCATTGTAATCAGATATTCTATATCTAGAACCGGCTTAATTAGAAAGCTCATTAACATTTTACGATTTCAAGAACCTTATATTAGGAGAAAGCAAATGGTCATCATCTATAGGTAAATCTGTAGTTACATTTACATTCATTATTCATAAAGCCTGAACTTATCCTTAATAGTATAAGTTAAAAAATCCGCTTGAGAAGGAAGATGTAGCTAAACTTACATTGGCAACGACGTTTGGGTTCACTGGCCCATCATAAGGGCAGCCCACCACACAGGATATGTACCCTCTCAATCTCATGCCGTCTTTCACAGCTTGATCAGCTACTTGTTTTACCCTCTGAAAACTCTCCTCCACAGTGCAGTTGAGGTTTGCCTTAGAGAAACCTTCAGTGGCTGCTGGGAATACCGCTATTTCTTCTATGTTATATTGTTTCTGTTTTGTAAAAACAAGGTTATATTAGGGTTTCAGATTTTTTATAAATCAAATTTGTTTTAAGTAACTAAATATAGTAAGTTTTTTCTTAGTAGTTACTAGGTTGTATTTATTGTTCTTTGGTACAAAATATTCAAGTAAAACCTTACAGCAGTATTATATCCTTTAAGGTTTGGTATGAGTACAGGATAGTTAACTCCAGGAACTCTGTTCAGGTTCTTCATTACTTCTACTGCATCACTCATCTGCTTTAGCTTTGGGCTTACAAAACTAAAATGAAAATTGTCAGTTGTATAATATAATTTTATTCAAAAAAATAACAATTTATAATTTATTAAGTTTGAGAAAATAAGAAAAAAAAACAATTAAAACAAATGAAAATCTTGACTGGGTTTATTATTATTATTATTAGGGTGGCTTATTTCATGGCCTATGTGGCTTTTATCTATCGTCATTACCAATAATTACAGTTCAGAGCCAAGGCCAATGACATTAATGACCTGAAGGATTTTCTTGGCTCAGTATGGAACTTCGTATGCCCATCAGGGGGCAGCGGTGGGTGAGGAGATGCACAAGAGTTTCATCAGCCTTGTGGCAGAATCCACACTCTCTATTCTCTCTCAGCACAATATTTGATATGTGCTTGCTCAAACCCTCAGTGCTCTGTTAAGGCTTCGATGCCATTCCTGTCCAGATTATTAAATTAGCCTGCCCATTTCTGAAAATAAAACAAGATATAACAAATAAAAACTGTTACTGTACTTACCTAGCCGATTCTATATCCTTGAGCCCAGCGTCAACAAGTTTATTTATAAGATCCAGCTTCATATTAGTGGGCACAAATTTAGCTTCGTTCTGGAGGCCATCTCTGGGACCTACTTCATAGATTCTTATTTCAGGTGTTGTACTCTGAAATGTATTCATTAGAATAAATTAATAATAAAGTCATATTGTAACAGTAATATAATTATTTCATCATAACCAAGTCATTTATTTCCTTTAAAAATGTTAATTAAATATGTTTTGTCAAATTTAAACTATTGTAAATTTAAATAATTAGATAAAACATAGATTCTTTTTCGAAAGTTTCCTTATCTTTATTAATTACCTACCTGATTCGGTTATCAAAACATGCGAATTCTTAGTTTGGTAATTAGCAATGCTATACAAAGTTTGAATATAATTTTAACTTACAGCACTCCGGCAAAAACTTTGTTTCAATCCTTTTGATAATAGAGCTCTGGATTTCGTTAAAAAGTTCATTTTTAACAATATATTAATTTGATTTCACACTTGAATAGGTTTATTTTGTGTTTTGCTGCGAAGCCGCAAACTTATTTCATTATTGCTATCAAAGAGTGCTCGCCCGCGCGATGTGATAATGATAAGAAAATTGTGTATACTCATGTTTACTAGATTCACGGTTGTACATATATCTGCCACTTTCACACTCATGGGTTTAGATCTAATGCTATTTCATTTTTAGTTTGTCTCATTAAAACATGCTCAGACGCAATGCAACGCAACTGATGACAGTTTGGAGTTTGTTTTTTATAAAGCGTGATTATCACAAACGAATAAGAGATACTAGTGATTAACAATAGAGTTTAATTGCTTGAAATTGAATGAAACTAAAGAACCCCTCGAGTCTGGCGTATGCGACACGCCTATCCATAGCAGTTGCAGCTTTAAATCGCAAAGATCGAGAGAGGATGGAAAAAATAAAGGAATAGATAGCGTAGGCTCGTAAATTACAAATGAAAACGCGCCTGAATGAAAAGTTTTGATTATTTTATTTATTATGTATTAAAATCAGCATAAAATATAATGTAATTAAAACCATATCGTGCTAAAATTTAAATGAAAAGTAAAATCACACGTAAAACTTGTATCTATGCATCTTCTGCTTTTCTCATTACTTTTTTATCGCTAAATAAGCGCATTTAACGTAATCTGTGCATGGTTTTTGTAGTACAGATTTTAAACAAAATAATTTTTAATTTTAAGTATTATTACGTTTTAAGTTTCTTCATCCTTAGTTGCTTGTTTAAGCTTATGGCTTTATAGCCAATGTTCAGCAAATAAATAAATAATAATCTGTGCATTTGAGTTTGACGTTTCCAGTTCTGACAATGACAGTTCTGTTTCTACCGGTGTGTACTTGGCTACGCTTGGCACCGAAATATCTCAGGTTTATCACTGAGAAACTTCGAATATTGTGGATATTATATAAGGAATTACAACTAAACAATGGGTAAAACATTACTTCGATGCAATTTGTTCAACACTGGGGACTATTTCCGTATACGCTGTTTTACAAATTGGTTTGTTTCAGCGGTCAACAGTGCCACGTCTTTCATAATATCATCAATATTAACGCTCCTGATATTCTCTGGGATGCAAATGTACAAGCCTCTGTTGGTGAAATCTCCATTAACCATTATTTTTGGAGGTTATCTTGGATCAGTTATGTTTATGTTCTTCGTTACTGTATCCTTTATGATATTTTGTTTTCTGTGTCTTATACGTCTTCATTTTGTGTTTTCATGGGGTTTTAGGTAGGTAAATTTATTTTAATTTTGTCACATTTAAATATGCTTATTTTACTTACAGATTTTCCAATATTATTTTAATAACAACAACAACTGCAAGCATTTTCAAGTATGTAGAACTAATTTAGGGCGCTTTCAAAAAGCGTAGTTTCAATGCCACTGTTGTGACATGGGCACGCTACTTTTGCGGTTACAATTATTCGCATATATTTCTCTACCTGAGAAGCATTACTCTGTAAGTGCTATTTTTGTAATTTTACAGATGCGATTTTGTGTCAAAATGCAGCATGTACAACATTTACAATGGCTTGAAATAAACCTAATTGAGTTTTAATAAAATTTGAAGCTACCCTAATTGGTGTACAAACTGGTTTTCGACACAAAATCGCTTCCCCCGTAAAATTACAGAAATGGCACTTAGTGTAATTAATGCTTTTCAGGTACGGATTTGTTTTTCAAACAAATCAACGTTTCGGCCTCTTTACAGGTCCCATGGCCACGACTGACTGAACAAAACGGTGGTTTGTTTGAAAAAACACATACACAATTAAGATTCGGAAAATGTAATTTAATTTCCAACCCAACCTTAATATGTTTATTTCATAAAAAAATTGAATAAGCTAAATATACACTATGTGCATAACAAAAATAATGCAATGGTATATGCATGATTCAGTAGAAAGGTTTTTGAAAGCTGCATTTCTTAAATTCACTAGTTGAAGAAAAGGAAGAAAATGTCAAAATGAAGATAAAAACCAATCAGGCGCATAGCAAGTTGCTGCCTGTGCCTAATTATTTAGTGTCTTGTCATTATATTTCTCAGTTAATTTATTGTCATCAATTCAGTAATTGCACTAATTTGTATGAAAAATTTTCCTTAAAGTGACATCTCTCAGGCTGTAGGTAATCTAGAAGCAACATTGTTTGGAAAGAACTTTCAACTGAAGCTGCCTGAAGTTGTGCTGTCCATGGCAGTGTCTCTTATTGCAGCTGGGATGGTGCACAGAATTTGTTTCACAACATGGTAATTATTGTCTTTAGCCTTATCACTAATTTGTTCTTGATACACACTGCGACTTATTAAACATAGTTTAAGTCTTCTATAAACTATACTAACTCTTTGAACATTTTTTTTCTCATATTTTATTCTTTTCTGGGTCCCAAATGAACAGTTTTTTTGTACTGGTTTTGGGACTACAGAGTTCCTTTTAGTTTACCTGTAAGCCATTTGCTGATAAAAATTTGATTCATGCTTGCCCGCAGTGGCAGCAACGGTACTGTCTGCTAACACAGGTTAAATCCTTTTGTGGGGTTTGGATGCTGCCTGGCTGGTTGGCAATCAATCAATAACTAATAATTACTGTATTATTTCTATACTATTTGTAATGGCTATCAATAAAGTTATTATTATTATTATATTATAGCCTTTACAACCTGTGATTTTGCGAGGTTGATGCAAAAGCATTTTAATAGTTGTTATCTTTCACACTGTATGCACCGATATTTCAAGCACCATTTTAGATTTGTAGATGTTTTCAGTTACCATTCAGGTTTTATAAAACAATAAAATATACAATTTATAGGTAAATTCTCTGCTGCATGAACACATAATAATGTGCCAAATATCTATATTAATTACCCAGTCTAGTTAGTGACTTTCTTGTGTTGTGAGTATCAAAGCAACGAAATTGACGTTGGGGCGTATTGACGTAGCAACAAGCATTGGTAGGGCAATGTAGGAGAACGCCTACACCAGAACAAGTTTAAAAAAATATTTATTATAAAAATTCTTTCCCAAATTGGTCCTATTGAATGGTTAATTCGCGCGACTTGCACGAGAGCGATACAAAGCGCGGGATACTGCTATTCTCGCATAGAGATCTCGCTCTTTATGTCGCTCTCGCGCTCGTCGCGCTACAGGGACATCCTCATCTATCGTCCTCTGTGCAAACCGTTCGACAATCCAGATCTTCATTACAAAAGTAATACCTATTTTATTCTTTTTTTCAGTTTGATATTCTCCCTTATAACAATCTACTACATGAACAAGGTGTCTCAAAAAACGTATGTGTCCACGGCACCCGCACCTGTACCAGTGAAGAGTCGCCGACACAAATAGTCTCATTGCAGTCACGAGTCAATTAAGTCACAACAAATTATATGTTAAAGCAAATAATTTTTACGCTTTTTAACAAATTACAATAAATAGTAAAGAATTTATTATAACTTTTTCCTTATTACATCAATCCTTCAAAATTCCTGGTTAGTCATGCTAATTCTGATTCATATTATTTATATATACAAATAAATTTTATTATTGCTATAATAATATGATTTATGTAACAACTCCCAAAAGAAGGCAACAGAGAAAGTATAACAGCAAAGTTATTAGATATCATAATATGAATGTTATGGGTATACACAATTAAAATGTAAACATCTACAAAAATAAATTTATTAATTAGTAGTTATGTAGACAGTTTCAAAAGATAAATAAACATACTTTACTCTTAACTCTTAGATGAAGCTAAACACTTTAAGAGTAGTAGCTTATTTTAAACTTCAATTTCTTAACACAAAATAAATTATAGTTTTAATAAGAGAGTACATTTTAAATATCAGATTAAATTTAAAAAATATAAATAATTTAGTAAAATAATTTTACACAATTGTAGTGTTGGCTTTGTCTCTTATACCATAATTTTTAGCATCCTTGTACATGACTTAATTTGTTCAAACTAAATGGACAAATATCACACTCAATTTAGTACTTTAAAAAAAATTTCAAACAATATATTCTCAGAAATACTTGTTCAAATTAAATATGTAATTAATTATACTTATTTAATGTTATGACACTTTAATTAACTTAATGTTAATATAATAACTCCACAAGCATATGATTCAAGTTTTGTCAGATCCCACCCACATGAAACTTAAATCCTAAGAAAAAATGTATTATTGGAATAACATTCCTATACTTTAAATTGTATATTGCACAGCAGGCATCTTACACATCTAACGTTTTGCACTTATACATATCATATTAGAGGACAATTAATACAGGTGTCACTAGAAAACTTAAACAGCATGGCTAGTCTCAAACTTTTCAGGCAAACCACAAAATAAGTTAAAATTTTATAATTTCCTCTACTCATAATATTTTGATGTTAAATCTTTCTCCATCATTCTTCATTTTGTAATACCTTATAATATTGTTATAATTAATCTAGCTCCACTAATTATGTTAACGTAAATAACATGTTTTATATAAATAACAATAAATTACAATCATTCTCACTCGATTTGGATGGACCAATTTTCGAAGTCACATTAATAAGGCATGTAAGTCTCATTATACCATATTACCATCAATATACTACTACCATCAATATACTATGTATGAGTACAAGTTCAATGTAAACAGGCACTTCTTTAATCACCATCTCTGTTTTGTATGTGTGTGACCTACATGAGTCACACAGCTCAAACAATTATCTTTATGATTATTTGAAATTATCAACATGTGTCATGATCTCATGATCTTACAAGAATGTTACTGTTCCATTGTTAGAGACTAAGGAATATGAGAATAAGTTTTCAAGTCAATTTTGTCAATTTTAGTGCAATTTAATTACCAAGTTACATCTAAAAGATAATGGCAATGATATGTGTATATGATTACCTACTATGATTGTATATAATCAATAATGATCTAGATAAATTACAAAGAACAAATACAATAATAAACAAATTATTTGAAATTTATTGTATGTGAATTTGGCACTGAAAATGATATATATGTAGGTCTTATGTAATAAAAACATTTATCAAAATTTGTATAACATTTTATAAAAAAGATGGTGTGAAAGATCAATCAAATGTAACAAGAATTTAAATATGATTTGAAAATGCTTGTAAAAATCTAAGAAACTACTTTGAAGCTTTGCAGCTTCAAAGTAGTTTCAAAGTTAGCTTGATTTGTAACAGTGGTCTTGCACCACTGTTAAAAATCAAATAAAGCAGTGAAAGTTGAACTCAGTCATATACATACTATTTATAAATAACATTTTTCTATTGTCAGCGAATACCACGCCAAATCACTTTCCCTATAGACAAAGGGGTTATTGGAAAATCAACAGAACAATAGACAATAATAAAAGAAAAACTGTATAACACACTGAATGAAGTACCTTCCTCTTTAAAACAAACTGTTTTATCTATAAAATATGTAGAATATCTAACAAATCTAACAAACAGTAAACAACTTTGGACAGGATGTGAAACATGTAATAATATTGAATGGTATCATAAAAGAATATAAGACTCAAAACTTCTCCAAATCTTTGAATTATTTACTTATTTCTAATATGCATGCTGTTGTTACGAACATATGGATTCTGAAGGATTCTTGGTGTAGTTTCCATAACCCTGAGTAGCAAATCATCGAGATAATTTTCTAAGTCTTTGCTTTTCTTCTTTTCCATATCCATATCTTTTTGTAGATTGTAAACCAAAACAATCAGGTCTTCTTTGGACTTACCTTCCAATTGCTCTAGTACTGTTTTAGGAATGCTGTTGTAAGCTGGGTTGATAGAATCTTCTTCAACAATATTTTCCTCACCTACAATAATACGTTCTTCCAATAATTTCTTAGTTTTGTTATTTCCAACAAATTTTTTAAAGAATTTAGGACTTGGCTTTTCTTTCAAAGAGCTAGGACTATCAAGTGCCTTGTTTCTTTCTAAACTTGAGGACTTCTCTTTGTTGAGGGCTGTCTGGCTATTGGTTTTTGGCTGAGAGTATAATTTTTGTGACCACTCATCATCCTTGTCAGGAACAATTGTAGATGGTCGTGGTGCCGCAAATTGGTCCAAACTGAGGCGAACGGGCTTCTGTGGCACTGGTTTGTCAGCATTTACAAGACTGCTGCTGGTAGATCTCCTTAAGAATTCCCCTCCGCCCAGATTTTCTAGGGAAGCATTGACTGGAGATGGTGTGTACTTATTGAAAGTTCGAGGAGCATAAGAATTTTGGACATTAAGTGAACTACCTGAACTCTTATGAGACAAGTCATCAAAAGCAAATTCATCATCATCCTCACTTATAACTCCAGGATCTGCTTCTTCTGATCTCCTTTTAGGAGTAGAGTGATCTGGAGTAGATAAGGTAGAACCTTTAAGGTTCCCAATGCTTCCACTGAGGGAAGATGAATCACTCTTCTTATCTTTTTTAGTCAAATTAATCTTAGAACCAAGATTTTTAGCAAACTTTTTGATACCCTTTCTCTTTTCAATGCTCCCAATGCTCATTAGACTTCCCCCAACATTGTGGGCCAAACTTGACAGAGATGACTTATGTTTATCTTTTTTGCTGAGGTCGGTTAGACTGCCTTCTTTCACGGTGAAGGCTATTCTCACCTCTAATTCACCTCTGTTTTTGTCGTTCTCTTTCCCCGGTTTGCCCTGCAGAGTGTACCAGCGATTTTTCGGTCTCTCGTATGCATCTAGGTCTTTTAACGGAATTGACACTTGACCTAGTAAGTGGTCTTTTACCATTTCTTCAGTGTACACTTTAAGAACGATCTCTGCCGTATTACCCTGCGACGGAATGCGCAACTCGCATTCCTCTAACCATTCCACATTCTGAGTCGCTTTGTGTTTCACGGAAGTTTGGAATTTATCTTTGCCGAGGGCGATGGTAACAAAACAGTTATTCGTGCCGTTTTTACCTTTTATTAGAAGTCCTCGAGCCCTTTGCACAGTAACTTGTACGTGAGTGGGATCCCACATTGTGCTATTATTCTCTGGTTACAACTAATACTATCGCGGTGCACAGAATAATAAAAATATAATTAAAAAACACAATCACGATTTATTCGTCTACCGTCTCGTCACCGTTCGTCCGTCATCGACCACAGATTAGAAAACGTTGGCTGGGCTGTCATTGTTTGACAAATAGAAATAGAGCTGTACGTAGAATGGATAAAAGTAGAAGTTTGTTAGTTGAAGTAAATACATACAAGGTATTTTATAATAAAATAATAACTTTCATTAGTATGGTAGCCATATGATTAGTCTGTTGATATAGGCATTTATTTCATCTTCTACACTTGTTTATTAATCGCAGGTAGCGTTGGAATTTATACTGTTATTTTTATTTGTTTTTTAATTTTAAACCGAGGAAAATGAAGAAAAGACAGCAAGAAAATATTTATCACAGTTACATCATCACAAAAAAGATGACTCCGATTTTTAACTTCTATTTTCTTTCTTGTTATAATCTAGGCAACAACCTATACCCATGTTATCGTTGAGTTTTGGGACACCAGTATGTAACATGATTACGAATAGGTACTTTAATAGATTTATTTATCAATAAAATCATGAGGCTGAATAATTATATTCGAATCTCTGCGTTTTGAGTTTGTTTCAATAATGAATACTGAACGTTTTCGTGAAGTTGTTACAAAACATGGTTCAAATTATCTGGCAAATATTATTAATTTTACGCCGACCGATTTCAGTAAAATGTAAGTTTCAAAAAATAGTATTTTACTGCTGAAAAACGACAACAAATTTCTTGTGAATTTCAAACATTATGAAAATTTCTGATGTGTGGAAGATCCAGTAAAATATTTACTGCTTCCCCATACCTAAATATATGTTTCGTGCGTTGCTCGTGCTGGCATCACATTTTCATCCTCGTCTGCTGCTTGGGTTTGATGTGTTTATACGTTTGCATTAACGTATTTTCCAACCCGATAAAACAATATACAATTACAACGATTAAAGAAATAAGGACAAAAGTTTTATAATACCACATAATACAAATATTCCATGTATATTGCACACTACGATAAATGCAAAATTAATTAAAATACGTAGCACAAGGTACAAGAGGCGGTCTGTAACTACATAGCAATCTCTTCCAGTCACCCTCTTTTTTTCTGTTTTTTTGCCATTAAAAATACAGGATAATAATGTTAGAATCACAATAAAATGACTGTTACTTTAGATATTAATGCTCAACTCTATTTTTACTTGAGCGCTGTAGCCGTCGACTATCGTTACTAATTAATTACTATTTACATTTACGAGTATTATATCATTATATAGTATTAGCACCAATAAAACTAAACAGTTATTTCTGCGATCTGTAGAGGTGCTGCAGTCGCGAGTATCAATATGATAATAATATAAACTAACCTAAAAAATCTGATAAAATTCATGTGAATTTCCTAAAAATGTAGTGTGAGCCTTAGAATAATAACGCATTATTGCGTTCTGGTTTTGAAGGGTTAAGGGTGCTGGTGAAATTATAGGCACATGAGGCTTGTCAACTTATGTCTCAGGGAGACTGGTGCAGTGGCAGTTCCTTTCAGTTCTTTGCAATTTAAAGCTCTGAATGGCACTGCAATTGGTATGAACAGGCGTCGCTTACCACCAAGTGCACGACTTGTTCGTTCCGTCACGTGGTATTATTAAAAAAACATCTGGGTCTGAATTAGGTACTTCACATATTATGTATTCGGATGTATTATATGGGCCTTAGGAGGTTAAGCCGGTAGCTGTACCATGCGCCGTTCTGTTGGAGAGTTTCACCTACTTAAATTTAAATTATACCCATTTGAGTAGGTACGTTTTAAATTGAAGTAGGTTAAGTAACATTATCTATTAATGCAAGAGTCTGAAATAAATGAAGATTATTATTATATTTTAGCTGGTGATCGAACTCTGATAAAAAAGAACTTTGGAAAAATTAAAATTTCAAATTTACGAAGATAATTTTGATTTCTGTATAAAATGCGCAGTGAATGGAAAATTGATAGTAAGTAGCAAAATTTATAGGTACATTTTCTTATAGTATAAATTAACCATATTTTATTATTTTATCATAATTGTAAATAGGAATAGAAAGAAGACATTGCAATAGTGAACTACATAATCACAAAATTGCCCGTTCTACTGATAAGTAGCTCACTGAGCTGCCCGATTGGTTACTTTCTCGACAATTAATTTATTTCGGAAAATCTGATTGAAAAAGAATTAATTAATCAATGTATTTATTTGTCGAATAAGTTACAGAGCAGCTACCTAAAATTATGGTACATAAAACTTAAAATAATGGAAACGCGACAAGAACAGTCTATAGTGCGAGATGTCAAGTTCGATGTGCTCTTGAATGTACTGTAATGTGTGTCTTAGTTTAAATAAATCCAGCTTGTTCCACCGTCTACTTAATAATTGGCATGCAATTTACCAATCTTTCTAATTTGTGGTTTTTACCACAAATGAGAAAGATATAATTTTTAGTTTAATAGTATTATAACGTTTTGAATTTCGTAATAATAATTTGTTACCTGTCTAAGCTGAGATAGCTTTATAACTAATACTCAATAAATAAATAAACTGTTAGTAAAGTTATATTAAGTTAGTGATACAATTTATCACTTTATAATACAATTTACCACATTATAATACATGACGGCTACCGGACACTCATGTTGCGTCCCACGTCGCAGTCCATACATGTAAATAAATAGTGCTAATGTTTTATTATATTATAATGTACATATTATGTTAGTATATGAGGTATGTATTTATGGGTCTTTTGTAACCTGAACATCAATAAATAAGTAAACAAAATAAAAATTAATAAGAACCATAGAGTTATAATCGTAAAACAACTCTAACATTTAGAAATTTCGAAAGTCATTACCATCAATGTCCATTTCGTTGTTTTGTTTTACTTTGCCGCAGAAGGTTGGACAAAAGACAGCTAAAAGCGATTTCCCGAAATCATAAAAACTGCGATTATTAAAAACACCACGCCTTTGCTAACAAAAGGTAGATGCGCTTCCTTAAAACTCGATAAAGCGGCGGAACTTCATGTAATTTCTATGAAATGTAAAATAAATCGGTGAGGCTCTTTATTCTAAGTAAATAGGTCTAGATTAGGAGTGAGCAAACTTTTTCATTAGTGTCAGAAAAACAAGAAATTTCACAGAGGGCTAGCCATCACTTAAAAAAATGCATTTTCTTTTGAAATATTTTTAATTTTATTATTGTTATTACGTGTGTCGAAATCGACGAATCTGCCAAAGTATATTTCCGAGAGGGCCATTCACTACTACTTTAAATACCTCATGGATATTGAGAGGGACGGCAGGGTGCCGGCGGTCAGATATAATACGGTGGTACGAGTTTGCGCGCTTTAGTCAACAAGTAAAAATCTAGTTACTTAAATCATATTGCCAAGTGTCCTATACGTGCAGCCTTTGGACCGACCAGTATCCACCAACCTTTGTCCATCCAGTACTCAGCGAGTAGAACATACCACGACCTCCGTGGTCGAGTGGCTTGCATACCGGTTTTCATGGTGTCGCCATCTCTGAAATCCCGGGTGCGATCCCTGGCCGGATCAATGTAGAAACTAATTTTTCTATATTGTCTCGGGTCTGGGTGTTTGTAGTACCGTCGTTGTTTTCGATTTCGATAACACAAGTACATTAGTTACTTACTTTAGGATCAGAGCATATGACGTACAACAACATATGAACAACGTATGTGATGTTGTCAAATATTAAAAAAAAACTAGAGAAATTCCTAAGTTCTACTGACTCGTTCTGCAACTCAGTAAGAGCGGTAGTCACGATCGAGTCCAGTCTGATCAAAGCAATTTGTTAAAAAATAAACATGACAATGATTATCGAGTTTTAAGGTTTTCGCGTTTGTTACACATTTTCTCAGTTTCTGAGACCCGTGAAATGTAACATTCCCTTACAGGATGCAGAAGTTTACAATCTTGACTGTGAGTGCGGTCTCTCTTATATTGGAAAAACGAAGCGAAGTATTTGTACTCGCGTCAAACAACATATAGCTGATGTCAAACACCGTCGCGTAAACAAGTCTGCAATCTGCGAGCATGTCATAGATAAACCTACACATCCAATGAAGTTTGACAAACCCCAGGTCCTTGCAAAAGAAGTCCATTATCTACCCAGGATGCTGCGAGACGCCATTGAAATTAAAAAACATCCTTATTTCAACAGGGAAGACGGTTTCTCCGTACCACCAGTTTGGGATCCAGTATTTCCTCTGATGAAAAATCCCTAACAGACATAGGACTGCAGTACAAATTAATATGTTTTAATTTATCCTAATTTCTATTATTAATTAATAATAAATGTAACTTAATAAAAATTCATTTAATAAAATAATTTGTAAATCGTAATGTAGCGTCAATTGGAATGTTTCTTTGTAAAATTTAAAATAAGGTAGGTATTTAATAATAACTTTTGAAACTATAGTGAAAAAATAGGGTGGTTTGCATTAATATTAGACATAACTGGTTGAAGACTGTACCATCGCAGTCAACCGTGATCATGGGATCTGTAAAGGGCGCGAAACGTTGGTTTGTTTGAAAAACAAATATATACGCGATTTAAATCTCATATGTTTGCGTTTTAAAGCTCTGTGTGGCACTGCAACTGTTATGGACAGGCGTGTCGCTTACCACCAGGCGCACGACATGTTCTTCCCGCCTATGAGCCAATTCAGTTTTAATTCTATATTTTTAGATTTAGTACCTACTAACATAATTTTTAAGATTAATAAGTATTGTTACTAACAGATGTGGACTTCACTGTTGTCTGATAAGTAAAATCATTATTATTTAGAAGTGTTGTTGGCAGGCCGGATTAAAGCCCTTCGCGAGTAGGCCGGGCAGTCCTTTGCCTGTTTTAGATAGTAAATTAGGTAAATACTAAGGTAATTAAGGTGAATACGCGTTACTATAAAGCAAAAGGTTGTCCGTGCGATATTACTTCTTTTATTTAAGTAAGTACCTACTTAGCTAATGACCGTTGTAATTTTTAATGAAATCTATTTTAATTTTAAATTTCACACGTCGCATCGTTTTCACATTAAATATATGTGATACCTAAGAATTATTTTAGAACCCACTTACTGAAGTTTGAGAATTGAAAGTCATTCCTTAAAGACGCTCTAACCGGTTTTTGCTCGTTATCCGGTGACCCGTGACAATGATTGATCTTCACCTCATAGCATGTAATTTAGTCATAATTTCGTCATTTTAGGTAAAATGCTTTCTACTCAACATTTGAAGGTTTTTAATTTTCAAAAAGTTAAGTGTCAATCAAGGATTTTTTTGCGTAAGATTTTTTTTAATTAGTAGCAGTTAGAGCTCCTTGTGAATGAATTCGTCCAGGGAAGTACTGCCTCGTTACCTATTTCTGCCGCCAAGCTGTTATGTGAGCATTAAGCTGCGTTCCGGTTTTCAAGGGAAAGGGTGCTGGTGAAATTACAGGCAAATGGGACTTGTCAACTTATGTGAGTGACTGGCGTATCGCTTACTGCGTAATCACGTGCACGACTTGCTCGTCTCGTCACTTGGTATCATAAAAAAAGAAAATCAAGTGACGGGACGAACAAATCGTGAGACTGGTGGTAAGTGATACGTCTGTCCATAAAGCTTGAAACACACAGAAAGCGGGTTATGGTCCGGCGCGGGTCCACGGCGATTCTAATTCCCTCCCACAGAACAATTCCCACATTAAGTCTCGAAAAACCTACGCGATTCCCTCCATTCTTCTCCAGCACCACATCTCAAGTGCTTCCAATCTGTGTCTTCGTGTCATTGTCTACAGTGTATACAATGGTTAACATACATACAAATAATGGAAAATATTTAAGAAAGTTGTAACCTATGTCAATTAAATTCTGTATAAATTTTCAGTTTAATTTTTTTTAAATCTAAATTTTATTGAGGCTTTAGCCACCTGGAGTGACTATGTCAGCCTCTTTGGAGGAATACTGGGTTCCCTAGTCAAGCGACATGTTCAAAAATTGTACAAGTTTAGAGCTCCAATACAAACAGGCTCTCAGAGCCAACAATTAATTTGTTCATTGCATAAACTTACAGTCCCAAACATTGTACCCTTCAAGGTTACGTTACATTCCACCAATACATGGTACAGATCCTCTATTTTATTGCAAGTACCGCACAATGGGGATGGTTTAAAACCCATCATAATACGAAAGAATTTATTAGTTGGAATGTGGCCAAAACGCAGCCTGAAAACCGATATAAGATAATTTCCTTGCTATATTGACAGAACCAGGGTACCCACAGTGGATTACTCTGGTTGGTTCTGTACCATATTCCAAGGCCTTTATCCACCGACTGTTCTCCGAAATGATATTCCCATATTTCAAGAGTTCTTTTCTTAATTAGTGGAATAATCTCGGTGGCATAAAGCCTACAACCGAGTACAGCACCATTTTTAACAGCTGACTGCCAGAAGGACATCAACTTCTTCGTATCCTCGCAATCCCACATGGGAGGGAATCCATTGGAGCTTTAGACACATACTTTTGTGGTGTATGTTGTGGACCAACTGGAGAGCCTCATAGACTATCGGCATACCTCGATGACCCGAGACACAGCGAGTCAAGCGCTGCAGAGCGCTTTTTGAGTCAGTTAAAATAACAACTGACCGCTCATTTCACAATTGATCCACTACATACTGTAACGCTTCTTTGATAGCAATAATCTCTGCTCTCATAACGCATATATCATTGTGTGCCCTCCACGTGTAAGATGTATTAAACTGAGCATCCAGAAGGGTAGCTCCAACATCATGTACCGACTTAGACCCGTCAGTATATATCTTATAGAAGCCAGTATAATCTTTTGATAACATAAATATTGCGGAATTTCTTAGTTGGTAACTGTCTAATATAGTCACCACGGCTTTAATAGCAGACTGCAGTTTATCAACTGCATCTAATAAATTACCTTTCTCTACTGCCTTATACAGTCATCTGCATATTGAGAAATAATGACATTTTTAATAGTATTTCCAATGTCCATGGTGGCTATATTAAATAGCAAAGGAGAATTAGGATCTTCCTGAGCCAGTACCCTATGAGTGTGCCTGGTGTTGGGTTTTTTCTCACCTTTAAGTTAATTCTACTACATCTTCTATCTGATAAAAAGTTCCATAAATATCTACATTGAGCTAATACCTAATTGTTTTAAAATATTAATCATAGAATTTATATTTATGTTGTTATATGCGTTGTCTATGTCCATGAAACAAGACATAGTGGGTTCTTTCTTATTAAATCCTAGCTGAATGTCTGATGAAATAACGGCTAAATTATCCAGATTAGACCGGTCACGTCTGAAGCCAATAGCTGCATTAGGTAACAAACCCCAGCTCTCCACAAACCAGTCAATTCGTCTCATAAGAATCAAGTGAAAGATTTTACAAGGGCAAGACATAAGCGATATAGGACGCAGAGACGATGGAGATCCAGGATCCCTACCTGGCTTAGGAATAGCAATTATAAGAACATCCCTCCCCTTATACTGGAACAACACCACTTCTTAAAATTACATTGAATATGTTAATTAGCATTGATTTAGCAACCAATGGCATTAAAAAAATAAGGAATACCCACATCTCGGTTTGATCACCACATGATCACTGCCAAGACATTAGTTGGTAGTTCCCCAAAGCATACTAGTAGCAATATCCGTGGATGCAAGTGAAACATCAGGTGAAGACGTCTTTAGATGGTCATTCACCATTTTTATTCTTGTAGGAGAGCCATCATTAAGACATGTAATTGTTTTCCAACATAGCTTTATGAATAAATTCTCTTTTTCTATCGATTTTGCAAGAACATAAAGCATGATGGGCATTTATGTCACCAATAACGCGACGTTCTGATCCATATAAACAGAAAATTAAGTCCCAATCCTTTTGACAAAAAACTACTGTAAGAGGGCAGTAAATAGAAATTATGCGTTTGAGACCCGGTACATTGAATAATTCGATTATCAAAACCTGTATAATTATGTGGGTTTGTTCCATTGTGTATCCTCTGACAATAACTGATTGATCTGTGAATTATGGCACACAACCCTCCTTAGGAGTCATCTCTGACTTGTCTTACAATGTGGTAATCCTTAAATCTAATCTGTATATCCTCTGACAGCCATATTTCACTGACAAAAGCCAAATGAATTTTGTTTTGTAAGAGTAAAAGTTCGAAGGTACGAGCTTTGGGTTTTAGACTATTGGCATTCCACTGGAACATATTTAAACACCCATTGCTATTGTATTTGTTAGCCATTGTTATTTCATATTTACTTTAGAATTGTCTCCAACTTAAAATATTTTTCGATGTAATCTTTTACCTCCTTCCAAACAAATTTAAAGACCTTCTCTAATTTGCTTTCAAAACTAAGATCAGACAGCAAGATATCCTTCACAAAAATTGTAAATTTTGCCCTATAGAGTGTCTCTCCCTATGACTCCTACCAGATCTCTGATGAGAATAAACTTCAGACCCCAACGACCTACTATGAGTTTCCATGCTTTTTGTGACTTTATCTTTGTTTGGTCTCGTTACTTTTTTTTCTTCTTTGAGGTTTTCTGTGCCACAGATTGTTGTGATACTACTTCTACTTCAGTCGTCTCTGCTTCTACAATATATCTAGACCTTACACATATATCCCTATATGAGGGTTTCGTAACTGAGAATTGAGAACACTGTGGACTTGTGTTCGTGTTGTTTTGTTTCTTTTTTTTCGCACACACTCAACATTTCCCCGCTCCAGGGAAACCCGGTGTCGCGGGTGCCATGGACACACATATAGACAACCACAAATTACACCCAAACTCACGAAAGAAATAAATGTAGGCCTTACAAATATTTCGTCCAGCCCGGGAATCGAACCTGGGACTGAGGCAGTTAAATATGTGTTCTTGTATGTCATTTTAAGAAAAATCTAAATCTTTACCGATCCTAATTGTTTAGGAAGGACATCCTTGTTGCTAACAGAAATCTCACATTCATTTGTGCTATTAATAACCCTTCTTCTTCATCAATACTTGACTCCTCTCTTCGTCTCTTTGCTCCTAAGAATGGTCAGCGGCCTCATACATAACCTCTACATTCACATCAAAGTTATCCCATTTTCAATCAATTGATTTACAAGGAGATGAGACCCTTATTATTCTCCTGACTGAAGCAGGAGATAGGATCAGATTCGGTTCAGGAGCACGAACCGTATCTTCCTCTGAATCACTCATGTCCACAATGTGTGGGTAGAATAAAAAAATCACTTTCTTTAAATTAAAAGTTATTTACATTAAAACCTACACTAATACTAAAAAACAAAACCTATTGTAAAATCCACTAAACTAAATGTTATTACTTTCACTTATTACACCATAACACAACTGTAAGAGTTACAAAAAACAACTTTTACAATGTAATTAAAAGGGTCGTCTGCCGGCAAACGTCACTGACGCGAGACTGCAGTGTAAGGTTAAAAGCGAAAGTTTGTGCAACTTGATACGTCGAATATTTTAAAACTTTGAAAAAAGGAGAAAGATACACTGCCAAACTTTTGAGAAGTCATGTCCTCCTTCTTTACGACTTTTTTCGCGAACAGGGCGTGCGCCTGATGGCAAGGACTACGCCTGTCCATAACGTTGCAATGCCACTCAGAGCTTTAAAACACAAAGATCTGAGGGGCAATGTCACTGCGCCCGTCACCCTGGGGCATAGGTTGTAAGTCTCATGTGCTTGTAATTTCACCAGTATCCTTACCCTACAAAACAGGAATGTAGGAACGGACTGGTAGCTGTAACGGTACTAACTGGGTGATAAATCTTCAAAAGATTTGTCATAGATGGCGCTACGACTAAAAAGTCGTACATACAAAGACACGTCGCAAGCACATAGAAGAATTCGTGAGGTCCGCAGGTTCGTTCCGCGGCTTAGTTGGCACGGTAAGCTAGAAGACGTCGGTTCGAATCCGGCCGGATCGAAGGATTTTTTTCTGAGTGTTCGATCTTTGTATTAATAATTATAACAAACTAGTGGAGTAATTTCGCAAAAAATAATTGAATATCAATTCATTAAAAATTTTAAAAAGTAACGCAGTAATGCTCACGTTACTGCTTGGAGGCAGAAATAGGTGAGGTGGCAGTACTTTCCTGGACGAACTCTTCCACAAGGAGCTCTACTGCTACTAAATTTTTAGTTTAAGTTCGTAACACATAAGTATATAAATGAGGTTATATGCAATTGACGTATGTTTGCTAGTTTTCAATACATACAATACACGCGTTCGTCCTATTTATATAATAAAATTAATAAAGAATTACATATACATATATAAAAAACACTTTCATGTAGGAAGAACATTGTATCTAAGTGGCTGAAATCCTTAATTATGAAGAAGATGATACGCTCCTGTGATCTATAAAGTAGTAGGTACCCTAAAAAATACTCTAACGTATACTTACACTACAAGTTAAAAGATTGAATATTAATTACATATAGGTTTAGTAGATTACTCGCATGATGCATAATTATATTGAACTTAAAACTTTATTTAACTTATTTAAGAACCTAATTTATGGGAAATGTTTAAATAGTTTATATACAACTACGATTAAGTTTATTTATTGTAAAATTTGTAAAGCTATAGTTATGGAAGAGCGGAGTTTCCTAACACAGGCAGTGCAATGCTAATAAGGAGACTCCTATTACTATTGTTGTTAAATTTTAACTGTTAAAGAAATAAACTATTATTTTTATTATTAACTTTACGTACTAGAAATAAATGTACTGTTTGCTAAAATGTTTAAATTGTATCTATTTAAATAATATAAGATACACAAAGTGATGAAGGAATTGGTTCGACATTTTGACGCAATATTTGAATCTCAAATAATATTATATTTTGCAAAGTTTAAACGTTAAATGTACAGTTTATTAAGCTCAGCTTGGGGAGTGGAAATCCCAATTAGAATGTTTATTTACTCAGGCATCATCTGTCGTCATTTGATATTACTGCTCATCAAGCTTTTAAATCAAATTCTAGCTCTAAATTATTCCATTTCTTAACTTCGTTTATCCATTTTGTAGTCATTCGTAATTAAATAATGTATTTAGTGTTTTACTCGTATACTTGTACTTATATACAATAACCTAACCTAACCTAACGGTTTGACCTACCGCCTCTAGAGCCGGAGGTCGTGGGTTCGAAACCGGGCAAGTTTCTCGAAATTTATTTATGTGCGAAATTGAATTTGAAAATCCTCCAATTCTTTGTGTACTCCGTCCAACCATTTATTTAACTTTTGACATATGCATGCCCCCGAACTTCCGTAATTACTGACATACAACCATAGACAAATAATGCAATACTTCGCGGACTGTATAATTTTTTAATTTTTGCGAAGCGACATACGATTATATAACGAAGATTGTTCAAGTTGATAAATTTTGGTACCTGCCTAATAAATTGTAATGAAATTAAATAAATTATAATAAATTCTTATTGTTTATTATAATGAATCGTCGGATTCTTCTCCATATGAAGGGAATTATCACTTGAGGATTCAAGTTGACATTTATTTAATCATTAATTTTTGAGTACACAAATTGATAAATGCAACATCACGAATTCTAATTCCAATCACACAATATTTGTTTTGGAACCCGCTCACATTCACGACCAAAACTTCTTCATAAAGAAAATCGATTGTTATAAAAAATCGAATCGGAAACGCATTAGGACATCATTAGTTGATTAGAATCGAACTGTCAAAAGTTGAATAAATGGTTGGTATATTTAATTAATTTTTTTATGTACTCGTATCATCGGCAACACATTTATATATAGTCACGCTGCTGGGCATGAGTCTCCTCTCAGGCGGGGGTTTAAGTCATAGTGGGCCACGCTGGTCCAATGTGGGTTGGAAACTTCACACGTTAATAATGATAATGATAATAACGTACACACTCAACATAGCCCCGCACTAGGGAAACCCTGTGTCGCGGGTGCCATAGACACACACATAGATAACCACAAATTACACCTAAACTCACGAGAGAATCAAATGTAGGCCACACAAATATTGCTCCTGGCCCGGGAATCGGACCTGGGAACTCTGCGTGGCAGTCGGCATGGTAACCGTTCGGCCTCAGAGGCAGTTTCTGAGGGTTAAGAACACTGAAAACTCATTAGCTACCACGGCGTGTATGTATGTATGTACATACTTCCATATATTTCCGTAATAGATAATATTATCCAAACTCATATGGATGGTATCTCTAATTAGAGCTATCTTCTGGGAAGGTGCGATCAAAATTCAAATTAATTATGTATGTAGGTAAAGGGGCGTCTATGAGGATGTCGAAGCGGTCAATGAAGTTCTTGATTGATGATACTTACTTTGCTCGATAGTTTCATCTAATACCTGTAAGTATTAAACGTACTTTCATCATGTTATTAGTCATTATAATCGCATTTTGTAATAAAAGTCTTTCATTCCTCGTGTTTGATATTTATTTATTTATTGGCAAACCAACAGAATTACACATACAATATGATTATTCTAGATGTTACATGTAGTATTGTTCTTATGTGTATTCGTATCATAGATAAGTTCGTGTCTGGTCCAAAATGCTGACTTACAAAATAAAAAAATTTCAGATGTAAAATGTATTGCACTTCACTTTCTAAAACAAGTAAAAACAAAATAGTGATTAAAATGAAAAAGAAATTAATAAACGGCTATAAAATTGATTATTGACATTTTCTAATAATGCAAAATGTTATCTTTTCTTTGAATGTTCCTCTGAAGGGTGAATTTCACTTTCCGAATTTCAATGGCACGTTTTATGTGATTTTTGTAAAAGCCTTTTTTCTTTTGGTTTTAAGGTCTTAAACATACAAATAAGTTCAAGCAATGTCAATAATTATAAAATCACAGAAATATTTAAGTTAAATACAACAAAAAAAACGATATTTTAGGTAACACGAATGAGATTGCAGTAACACGAATGGTTTTCTCACAAACATAAATGAGACAGACTGTACAGTAATGAGAAATTATTATTACAACACAGATTTTATCGTTCACAAAAGAACATTTAACAACATTTAACATGTAACAAATATTTTAATATAACTTCTTGTATCAAAATCCTTCTCATCCGTGTAAGACCATCTATCTATCTATATGTAATTAATAAATAAATCTAAATAAGTATTTTGTTAATGTCATATAAACTTTGTTGAACATCAATATATAATCATCACCACCATCAACATCATCATCATAATCACTATTATCATCAGCATCACTACCATTCACATCATCATCACAATCATCGTCATCATCACTACAATCATCATCGTCATCATCACCACCATCATTGATGATTGATTGGTAGTTGTAGTTACAATAAAGTTTATAAAACTATTACTTAATACTTATTTAGATAGATTGCTTTACATGAATGAGAACGATTTAGTCACTAGCGCTGTAATTGTTATTTAAGTCGATTTTTTGCTAAAACGGAGATGCACAGGTTACTTCACTCTGTACACTCTAATCCGACAGGAGCCTCTTCTCACGTGTGCGAAGTGTGAAGGTGACGCGGTATGAAGTTTTGTTATTAGCATGCTTTTAGTTGAATTGACACTAATGATAAGAAAAAATGAAACACATTTTGTATTTCCAAGAAAACATGTTTATTTATAATAAATTGGAAAGTTCCGGTATGTATTCTGCGTGTAAGTTATTAGAGTTTCCCCTCGATGGAAAATATTGGGAATTCCATGGGGGTTTAATTTTTTTCTTCTTTTCTTAAAATTAGGGTGACGTGGAACTGGCTCCCAGGAATGAGAAATTGCCCACTTTTTAAAATTTTTATTTATTACCGTGACGTATTAAAGTAGTCTTTTTATGTGTAACACAGACGAAGTAAGCAAGCAATCATATTAAATAAATAATGCTTAGCATTCATGTAATAACATAAATGTTATTGAAAGGGACACATTTTTGGAGGTTATCTGAAAACAACCCTGAAATGTTCTGACGTGTCTATTTATGAAAGTAAATCTAAACATGGATTAGTTTTAAAAACCAAGTCATATATGTGTATCATTCGGGCTCAACATTAGTGATTTATATTCAAATATTATCGCAAGTCAATAGCGACGTTTATTTAGAATATATACCTAGATATAAATAGTAGCCAAAAGCCTAATTAAGCAATTATTCCTAACAGTTAAATAGCAACAATGATTGAACTATACTAGTGTTATAGTTACCTACTTAAGTTGTTATTCGATTAAATTCGGTACTTACATTTTTCATGGGATGTTGTATCATACAAATTTAAACACCTGCGTATTACATAAGCATCCCCAGGGTTCTCAATTAACCCATTTTCGAGGAATTCCAGTCCTTATAACTATATTATTCAACGGCTCTGTTTCTCAATAATTTATATCGTTAAGCATGTGTAATACATAATCTAAGCATTGCGCATTACTTTTTGATACAAACGCCAATATCTTTATTGACTTTAGGTTGTTAACAACATTGTTTAATTTCGATGTTGTTATTCCCTTATTTATGTTGATCCCGACTTTAATGTTAGTTTTGGTCGTTATAACTTGGAGATCATTATCATTGTAGTTAGTAAGTTGTTTAGGAGAAAATTCATTAGCTTATCAGCGTATCGTTGTCCGGGCAACTCCCGCCCCTTCTAACAATGTCAATATTTTACTTTGGCGGTTTAACTTAGTTCGAAAATAAACAGCTATAGTTTCAATTTAGGCTGATACGATTTTAAAGTATACTATAACTAAAAAATTGATATTTTGCACGATGATATTGGAAAGCCATTTGGTTATTTAAAAAATAATTACGAGAGACCGGTATAATTTTGAGATATTGCTGTGAGGCGGGATGAAATACCGACCGGATAAGTATTTTAATTGCCGACTCTGTCCGGATTATGCAGGATTATGCGGCGAGCCGGGCGTAATGCCCCCTCTTTTGCGGTTAAATCTGTCTTTGTCATTCTTTTGCAGCAGATTATGTACTTATATGTATAACATTTTACAATTTCATTTTAATTCAGCAGCTTGATTTTCATTGCCTCTCCCGATCGGAAACTGCGTCTCTTCCGAGTCGAGGCGCATGATTGCGATTCACAACTGGCCGATCGGAAACTTTTGACGTTTCAAATCGGAACAATAGTTGATTTAACTCACAAATTAGAAATATAGGTACGTGTTTTATGGCATTACTCACCATAAATTATCATCTCACTATAAATAAGTAGACGTTACGTTTAGCTTGAAAGGTTTTTAGAATTGAAGGGTAGTAAAAGTATGAAAAAATAAAAAAAAGCATAATTCTGTACTGATTGAGCGTCGAGTACTACCGGACAATTCTTTTAAAAGGGAGCTTTCATCGCATTAGAGGAGTGATTTTATAGACTCCGTTTACTGAGTGTAAGTAGTAGAAATGGTGCAGAATATTTTGTCGTATTTGAGAATAGAAATATACTCGGCGCTCTTTACCTTTGCATTTTTAACCGACTTCAAAAAAAGGAGGAGGTTCCCAACGACTGCGTTTTCGCGTAACATACATGTTACGCGATAAATCATTAACAGCGATAACATTTGTGCACCGATTTCAATGATTCTTTCTTTGTTGCAAAGATAGTATCTGAGAATTTATATTTGAAGTGAATTAACTTGGAGGTGAATACGGTTTCCCGCACTTTCCGGTAACCGATTTCAATAAAATTTGTCCTAAAGATGTAATTCCACGAACTTTTCAGATCGGTTTTTTATAATTAAATAGGTCCAATACCGAGGTACTACTTTCCAACAAAACAGTATCATCAAAATCGATTTACAAATGCGGATAACATTACGTACAAAAAAAAAATACAGGCGAATAGAGAACCTCCTTTTTGAAGCTGGTTTAGAAAGTTACAATTGTTTCATGTAGTATTAATATAGTAAGTGTTTGTCTACATTTTATTTAACAATACCTAACGAAATTGAAATTAAAGCAAAAGGGTTTAAAATTAAGCATTGCTTAGTTTTTTGGTCTTTATTGTCTAGACACCTAGTCTAGTAGTCTGGTACCTAGGTACATTATATTGTTTTGTAGGTAACTTCAAAACTAGCTTTCTTTACGTTAAAGTGAAAAAGTCAGTGTGTTATATTATAATACCTACACTTGATAGAATGTTGAGTTTTATATTAGGGACTTTAGACTGTTTTATCGTTAGTGACGTAGAGGTGAAAATGAATCTTGTAAACTCCTGTATACGTAATACGAAATCGAAAACCTTATTAACTATAGCTAAGGTTTATTATTTATACATTTATAATTTAAAAAATATATATTACAGGTAAAGCTTTATAAGAATCAAGTAAAACATAATATTGCAATTATTTATTTCCCATTAATGCACACAGTTACATTTATTGCACAAACTAATAAAAAGTTGAATTCAGTTTAGATTAATTGAACTGACTGGACAACGATCCCAGTATCTTCATCGTTCTGGAGCTGTCACGCTGTCTTGGTAGTGGAAGTCACAGATGCTCTCGCAACGGTCGCAGATCATCATGAACTCCTGAAATAAAAGATAGTTCAGAGTTTAAATGATATTATATATGAAGACGTCTTCTGTATTTTTAAAATGTCTTTTTTTTGTAATAATCAATGATGGGACGAACAAGTCGTGTGCCTGATGGTAAGTTGCAGTGCCGCGCAGAGCTTTAAATAGCAGAGATCTGAGGGGCACTGCCACGGCCCCCGTCACCCTAAAACATTAGTTGACAAGTCCCATGTGCCTGTAATTTCACCAGCACCCTTACCCTTCAAAACCAGAACACAGTAATGGGGCATTACTGCTTGGCGTAAGTAAAAATAGGTAAGGTAAGGCAGTACTTCCCTGGACGAACTCTTTCACAAGGAGCTCTACTGCTACTAAAATAATTTGTCACACTGAAAGGAAATTGACTTATTTTGCTGGCCAATTTATGTGGGAACTACCTAACTGATACTTTTTCAAGCGACTTAAATCATGCCGAGTATAATATTCAAAAAGCAAACGTAAATACGCATGCTATTGGTAGATAGTTTATGTTTCAACAATTTTTGTTTTTATGATACCAAGTAACGGGGTGAACAAGACGTGCGCCTAGTGTCAAGCGAAACGCCTGTCACGCAGTGCCACTCACAACTTTAAATTGCAAAGATCTGAGGGGCACTGCCACTGCACTCATCACCCTGAGACATAAGTTGGCAAGTCCCATGTGCTTGTTATTTTATCAGACCCTTACCATTCAAAAACGGAACGCAGTAATGCTCACATTAATGTTTAGTGGCAGAAATAGGCAAGGTAGCAATACTTTCCTGGACGAATTCTTTCACAAGGAGCTCTACTGCTACTAAATGTACACACATGAGAAGTAGCAACTGACAATAATTTATTAGAGTAAAATCCCAACAAAACCTTGCCAATGTTATTATAAAGCGGAGAATTGAACAACTTCATTAAATATGTCAAACCCCCCGTGTCGTAATATTGCCTAAGGCATATATTAAATAATAATTGTTTCAATGTAACCAGTACAAAACCGTCACACCGGTAGGTATATTAACCGGTTAATAAATAATTTGCTAAATGGAAGTCCTCTCTAATAATGTTCAGGATTCTTACCAGCTCTTAATTTATCTTAATTTCATAATTAAAATTTGGTTGGGTTGGAAGAAATACACTTAACAAAGTTTTCTATAATTTGATATGTATCTGAATAATTTTAAAGGAAGAAGGAAAAGCGTCATATTTGAAAATAACGCTTAAATTTGAACTTTAGGAATACGAGTCATTCCACCTTAAAAAGTAGGTAAATTAAAAAAAAAATGTTTAAAGGTTAGTACTTACTAAATTCGATTCAGTGCGCAGAAAATTCAAAGTCTTTTGATACAAATTCGGAATCTGTAGCGATTTCGCATTATGTACCATTAAATCGGCCGCCTCTATCAAGTTCGTCAGGTACACTGTACCCTTCCCTGATATGATGTACTCCATTCTGTCGATCATCTCTTGCACTCTTTCCGCACTTATTTTGCTTACGAGTATAGATAAAGGTATATCTTTAGGAACCTCCTCCTTTGGTAAATTGACCATGTTGACGAATTAAATAATATCACAACATGTACAAACGAACTAATGGTGACAAAGTATCGCGTTTACCTGATCGCTTTGAAAGGAAGGGATGATATGAATGCCGATAGTGGGGATGCAATTGTTAGCAAAAGTTCGAAATATGCTCACTTGAGTACCTGAACAAGTAAATTTGGTACTTTTTCTATTCGCTCTCTTTCTCACAAAATTTTAGTTTAAATCCCTTTCATTCTTTCACGTCAAAATTCGTTGTACTCTACGCTTGTCAATGAACACGTATAAAACAAAGTGAAAATTGTAACGTATTTATAAATCATTGTATACAGTCATTAACACAGTCCTACTAACTAATTTTAATTAATGAGACCCGTAAAGGTATAATCAAATAAACAATTGACTAATAACTACTAATTACTTTCGAAATGGTTTTAAGATTAGACTTACTGTGGTATTCGGTACGTATTTATGAAATTAGTGTTGAAAAATATTAAATTTGAATTTAATTAGTAATGACTTGGCGTACTGCCAAATGTACAATAATATGGGAAATGATTCAGACCCAGACAATATTCTTCCCATGATTACCTCGTCATTCAGTGTATAATGTAAAATATCGCTATATATTCTATGATCATAAGGGTATCTACAAAATTACGTATTTCATACAAAATTGTAATTATATTTTTACCTTTTAATGTACATTGGGCATTTGTTTAGCACTTTTCCCACTGTAATTTTCTAGGTCTTAGGAAGATAGAGAGTGAACGTAATGTCTATTAACGATATTTATATAATTATAAATTGTTGCAGTCTACATACCGTAGTCGGTGTCACAACTACGAAACTAGGTTTTGTAGTCCACGGGAGTAGATGAAAAACCGTATGTTTACTACTCTATTTTATTTTATTAAAATAAAGTAAAAAAAAAAAATGTACGGAATGGCCGTTAAAAAAAACCAAAGATTCGATTTGATTGACTCGAACCAGCGTCTGTTGCCACATCTGGGTCACTGAAATTTGAATGTCTTTTCTTTCGTCTCTGAAATTTGAAACTGTTTCGAGCTGTGAAAAAAATATTGAAAAAAAAAAAAATTTTTTTACACTAACGTTAAACGTATGTTGCATGTAATTCACATGTAGTGGTTTTTATTATTGGTCCGTTATATCTTATACCTACTTATTTCTTTGTTGTCAGAATTACTTTAGGACGAGATTTGCGGGCTTTACATAATCACTCCATCGCGCGCGATACAGCAATCGTGCGCGATTGAGTGCGCGTGTAAAGACGTTGGAAGAAAAAGGAAAGACCGCGCGATTACGCTCATCATTCGCGCGCGCAATCGCGCACTCCAACACGCGCCAGTTTCACGCGGTCTATCCTGCGCTATTAACTTTCAAACGGACGCTCTTTCCATTGTAACAAAAACGGACACGAGTAACGCGCGCGAAACAACGTTTACTTAAAAATTTCAAACGGGTAGTCGCGATCGATTGTGCGTGCAGGTTTTCCCGCGCGCACTTAAAAGCGCAATGTAAAAATAAAAATGAATGAAGAGAAAAAAGATTGTGTAAAAGGGGGCTATTTGCACGAAGGGAGGTGTTGCTTCTTCTGCAACACTGCCGTCCAAAGAGAGATATAATAATTGTTTATTTCATAATAAATAAGTACACAGTAGAGCACGCCTTAAATATTAATATTTGTGAGAGACAGGAGTTTAAAGTAGGATCTAAAGTAGGTGTAGGAACTCCTGATTTCCACTTCTCGATTGAACAAGACCCTTACTTAAAATAGTAACTATTATTATAATTGTAAGTAATAATTGATAAAGTTAGTGATTTCAAAGCTTTTGTCCATAAGCGTGTTTTTATTTTTCTGTTTACAATATCAAGTAAGGGGACGAACAGGTGCGCCTGTTGGTAAGCGACATGCTTGTTCATTTCGCAGTTGCAGTGCAGTTCAGAGTTAAATCGCTAATACATAACTACGACTCCACCCGTCACGTTGTGACGTAAGTTGATAAGTCCCATGTGCCTGTAATTACACCAGCACTTACTTTTATACACAGAAAAATGGATTACGCATACTCGCCACGGGCTATGTGAGACTATCCTCCGTGGAACCACCCGGTGATAGAAGCTCGCCCGATGGATCCTTGTAGGCCTACCCACTAAAAACCTATGCATGGTTCTTCTCCCTTTTCCCATTGATATCGGTTCGTGGGATCCCGTTAGGTGTTTCCGCTCATTAGCACCCTTACTCATTAAAACCGGAACGTAGTAATGCTCACATTACTGCTTGCCAGCAGAAATAGGTAAGGTGGTAGTACTTCCCTGGATCAACTCTCGCTCTCACTTCACAAGGAACTCCCCTGCGACAAATTTTTAAAATAGTATAGCTAAAAGTTTTTCCTTCTCAAGGTATCATCCTGGAAATGGTTTATTTAAATTTTCATATTACTACATTGGAAATATTACGCGACTTATTTAAGAATTTACATAACACAAAAATCTGTGTGCATAAGAAGTGTGTATAGTGCCAACTCTTGTGCGCGTGGGTTGTTCAGAGGTATAAGCTAAGCGTAAAGTATAAACGTGACTTGAATAACTATCTTACGATACCTTCCTTATACGAAACACCATTGATATACGTGATTGAACAAATGCGTGGTGAACCGATTTGAATAATAATTTTCAAACATACACGTGTTTATATATCTTAATGACATTAAATAAAATAAATGGTTTACTATATATGTTTAGTATATCGCTGCATTTATATAATAACGTAGTATTACGATTATAAACTAAGTATACAGCGACGACGAGCAGAGCAAGCGAAACCACCGTCAATAAAGCACTTACCTTCTTACGGCAAATCTACTTATGTTGTCTACTCATGTTAACTGATCTAGTTGAAGTTCGTCGAGGGCCGCACTCTGAGACATCGTGCACAGGATACTGGCAACGTTTAATCCTTTACAGCAGGGTCTGTTGACCTGTGGTCCATGGACCCCTAAGGGGTCCGTGTAATGAACGTCGGGGGTCCATGCCGAGCCTACCTAACATATTACATTAATATAAAAATTGGTATACAATATGTTGTGAGTAAATAGGTGCAGTGACCTTTCTTGAATTTTCACGTTCTTTGACGACTATCCATTATATTATTTATTTCTTATTCTATTTATTAATAAAAATTTAATAAAAATAATAGTTATTAATCTAAACCTGGCGGTACAACAAAAAGCTGCGCAGGTTTATCCGTGCACCGCAAGAAGTTCTTCTTCATATTTTCGGAAAGGGTCCGTGGGCTCTTTGAAATTTTAAGAGGGGTCCATGGCTAGAAAGAGGTTAAGAAACCCTGCTTTACAGGCCTGAACATTATTCTCTACGAAAGTAGCTACCAGTCTTCTTGCCACCAAACGCCTCATGTTGGGAATGGGAAATGGGAGTTTCCGGATGTTTTGTGTGACGTTTCTTCAATTATCTATGCCAAAATTGGCTATTAATCTGTTTAGAGTAATTACCTAGGTACATAACAATACAGTTTTGTTTTCAGTGAAACGACAGGCTTAGTGGAGATCAAATGAGAGTAAGAATGTGCCACTATGCTACACAATTAATAAAAGGAATTTAAATTAAGAGAATTAGAAGCAAGCTGCGTTGCTGCATCGAAATTAAAGAAAGAATGATAATTAAATATAGAGACTTATCTATTATTCAACACAGTACAATCACAAGACGTTAACAGAAGCAGCAGACAAAAGCTCAAAACCGAGAAAATAATGTTTAAAGAAATGACATTAAAAACATCTACCTTTCTTTTGCGGTAATTTTACACCTTATCACATAAATCACATTAAAATAACCCACGAAATAATATTTGTTGACATTTTTTATTGTACTTGCAATGCATTACAAAAGACAGTGTACAACAGGCGGCCACATGACTAGGTAGCAATGAAACATCACACCAAAAATATAACAACAGCACAAACGCATAACACTAACAATAGGTATTTTTAGGAAATGAAACTATTTTTTCGGATTCAAATCGCGTATATTTGTTTTTTCAAACAAACCGACGTTTCGGGCCCTTTACAGGTCCCATGCTCACGGTTGACTTGATAGTTTCTTTTCCTATGTGTAACAATCGCGAAAACCTAAGAACTGAATAGGTATTTTCTCACGCATTTTTTACGAGACGATCAAGTCGTGCTCCAGCACGATAGGGCGCGACTTACGCGAGAGATTGATACTGCTATTCTCGCATAGCCATCCCTCGCTTTATGTCGCTCTCTCACGAGTCGCGCTCTATCGTGATAGCCCTACTGGTGATAAGCGACACGCCTGTCCCTAACAATTGCAGTACCACTCAAAGCTTTAAATCACAAATTCTGAGGGGTACTGCCACTGCGCCCTTCACCCTAAAACATGACAAGTTGATTAGTCCCAAGTGCCTGTAATTTACTGCTTGGCGGCAGAAATAATTAAGTAAGGCAGTACTTCCGTGGATGAACTCTTTCACAAAAGCTCTATTGCTACTAAACTTACTCATAATAAATGGGCAATAGTGTCACATTTTCGTAAAAAATTAGGAATTTCATATTTTCCGTTTTTATGGGCGTTAAAGCTCCATCGTCTGCCCGACGCGACGGGACGACGGCGACGACGACTCGGCCCGAATGTGATAAAGATTTTTATAGCGAATAATTCAGCCCCGTACTGTATTATGGCTGGTTGCCTTTATACCCTTACTCGGCAAGATTTTTATAATATGACCATAATTTTATTATACTTACCCAAATAGTAATCATATAAATACTTGGCTGTGTAAATCCAAGTAACAAACATTGCTAATTAAATAGAAACAGAAAACAACCAAAAGATATGATACGTAAAGTTCATTGACAGCCATTTTACTTTATTACTATTAACTGCCTCCGTAGCCGAACGGATACCATGCCGGACTGCCACGCAGAGGTCCCAGGTTCGATTCCCGGGCCGGGAGAAATAGTTGTATGGCCTACAATTATTTCTCTCGTGAGTTTGGGTGTAATTTGTGGTTGTCTATGTGTGTGTCCATGGCACCCGCGACACAGGGTTTCCCTAGTGCGGGGCTATGTTGAGTGTGTGCGTTATTATTATTATTATTATTATTTATTCCATCATTTAAATTTCTAATTACTTATTACTTAGCTTGATTCTAATGACACGTTAAATTTCGGACACAATCAGTTAAATCAAGAATCGAATTTAAAATATATCGATTAAATTGTGATATGTTATACTAATGTAATAGCGGACCCACTCATATAATTGATTAATGTAATCCGCTTCACCAATTATGTCGAATAGGTGTGACACCACTTTTTTGTTAATTTGCGGTTGAATTTCTATAAAACGTACCCAAGCATATCGAAGTAGTAGTAATACATGTGTATTATTTAGTAAACATTGAACATAAATTCACCAAAAATACACAATTTAGGCTGAAATACCACAACATAGCTCAAAACAAAATGAGCAATATACAAAGAACTAAAATCATTCACGTAACATTTAGAAAATTATTTCTCGACTGCAGACGTTAATCGACTTTGTATTTTTGACGTATGCCATCATAAACTTAATACGTAAGTTCGTTCTTCTTCTACTTCTTTATAATGTTATAGCTCCATCGATACAATCGATGATTTCGCCAAAGTCAGGTCAAGGATGATACGCGTTTTTTACTCAAAATTTGACCAGTGAATTTCGATGGAATTCGCTGAGAGGAGAATCTACAACAACAACAACAGACACCATACCGTAAGTTTACTGTATGAAGTTCTGAAAATAACCATGAATAAAATTTTAGTGTAATTAATTCGAAAAGGTTGTTTTTAATGATTTTATTATATCGATTTCAACGATTATATGATAAATAGTAAGTAGTAACGTAAATACGAAATGTAATTGCTGTTTTGTCGTGTTTAAAAATATATAATTTGTACAACGCTGCTCCAAGTTTACTTCGTCCTAATTTTGTTCATATGTCATTCAATCAAGCTACCCAAATTTTTACGGAGAATATGCTTCTATTTTTGTATAAATTATACCTACCACCCTCCCACCTTACCTTAATTAATCAACTTTCTAATTACTAGCCGTGATGTGCACTATTCATATATCAAGCCCTAAAGCACAAAGTTTAATGTACCATCAACAAGTTGACCCTCAGTGCGGTCACCTACATGTTCTCGTCAAAAGCGTTTGTGAGCTGGATTATAACATAACGTTTCAGGTGGTGAATCTTCAAGTCATTGAATTCCCTTTTCGAATTCATGAATCCATGTAAATATAAAAGTATATGAGAGTATATCAATATATTGCATTATATTACCAACTACAGAATAATGTGAACACTTTTGGTGTCTAAGCATTATTAATGCCATTATTTTAAACATTATTATTATAACAAAAGTTGAGTTCGAACAAACGAAAAGAAAAATTCGGAGTCGTATCAAAAGAATTTTTCTTTGTGATCGTTCGAAATAAACTAGTTGAGTATTTTCACAAAAAATAGGTAAATATCATGGCAGTAAAAACCATCATGATATTCATTAAAAATAAATATTAAAATTGAGGTCAAATGATGAGCTTCTTGAATTTTTTTTTTACCTAATAATGAAATTGCACATGTACTTACCGAATTTGAATAACAAACTAAAATCAAACCAAAATTAGAAATAATAATATAAATGTACATACAGTAATTACATAAATAAATAAAAATATACAGTTTTAAGGAAGTCCATTATTAATAAAAATGGAAGTAAATCAATTTGCTACTTCGCGGACCCAGTGAAGGTTGAATCGTACAAAATAGCTGCGCTTGTGTTGAATATTTTTTTCATGCTGTTAATTTTCCCACCCTCCCTCCGTATTAAATTAAAATACCCAATTGGGTATATTTTTGGTGGTGGTTTGTGACTGTAGTTCCGCTTGTTTTATCTATTTTATTATTTTTATGCGGAGGGAAGGTGGGAAAATTAACTGCATGAAAAAAAAATTCAAGACAAGCGCAGCTGTTTTCCACGATTTAACCTTCACTGAGTCCGCGGAGTAGCAAATTATTATTTTTTTATTTTAAGAAAAAACAAAAACAGATATTTGCCACTATCACGTGTAAAACTCATCACGAAAACAGCGCAGTACTAATTATTACCTAATTGCAGCAAACATTTCAGAGCCTTGTTAATGCTATGATGTCATTAATAAGGAAACATCGCAATGTTACGTAATTTGTCGAAATTTTCTTGGACGGCCTGCAAAACGGTTAATATATAACAAATTATCTTATACTAATATTATTAGTAGGAAGTAATTAAATCTAATGTAATTTAACTACACCTTAAGTAGAGAAAATAAATTATACAATCAAGAGGACCACGAGACCTAAGACGCAGGGTATCCCAGTTTAGACTCCCGTCGTCACAGACTTGAATATTGAAACTCTATACTGTTATTTTGTATCGACCTGAAGTGAAAGAATCTAAAAAAATATTAGTTATTATTATGGATATCTTATCTTAGACCCTCGCCTCTCCCATTAACTAAAAGATTAATTTTGTATTTGTAAATGGAAGAGGCGATATTCCTCGGCAGTGGCACAGTCAGCTAGGAATAGTAACCTGTGTCCCTGAGTATAAATAATTTCCTCATTGGCCCTCTTAAACGTATACAGGACATATCACTGTGACCAAGTGCACTCATCTTCATGTAATTCGACATTACATTATTGGACACACACCATGTTCCACGCGCTCGTATTACTCGTCATAGCAACGATTAAGAGCGTTTGCTCACCACGTCCGATTCTTATCTGTTTAAAATCCGAGAACTGATGATCCGAAATGTCACAGGGATTATTTTATCTCTAGGTGTACAAGCGATATTCTGACTTATTGCACAAGGGACGTTCATCCGAGTTTTCTAGATTTGTATAGTCTTGGATTTGGAACGAATAAGAATCGAATGCAGTGCGTAAATGCGCTTAATCTTTTCGTCGGAAAATTAGGCGTTTGAAAAGTATATCTTGTGCGCATTGGTGTAGTAATTATTTTTGCCAGTTTTCGGTGATAATCTGATAATTGATAACCGCTTGCGGGGAGCAATTGGACTCCTCCGCAAACTATGGTGTCGACGTGAATAGTTGCTGCTCATATAATAATAGCAACGATTCGTTGCAAATAGTCCAGTAATGATGCGGGGCTGTGTCTCACTTCCTGCTTCTGACATTCCCGGTAATAAAACTGAAGCGCCGAATACGTAGCCGGATTGTATATCTCTTTAAACAATAAAAACAAAATTACTAAAGAAACGCAACAAGAAAGAGCAAAATAGATGTTCTGCTGGAGTCAAATAGGTGTTGTTGTCCCCTGTAATAACTTTACAAATCTTCTCGTTTTACCAATTTTTATACAACAAATTGCAATTCTCATTAACCGACTTCATTTGAATTTTTTTTTTCACTAAAAATTGTTTTTTTTTTGGTGAAATTTTGTTAAAGTTGAGTAATAAAGAAACCGTTTTCACAAAAAAGGTGAACAAAGTAAGGGGCGGTGCGAGCTACGATCTCCGCTTGTACGTAATAAAGACTGTTCATACATTACCTTTTTTGATACATAGAGGGTATGACAACAACGATTTTTTGCTGTAATATTGGACAAACTAGCTTTTGTTACCCTTTGTCCTTTGAGTCAAAAATATTCGGAGCGATATATTGTACTGAGCCCTACGTAACACAAAACGTATATTACGGACATTTACGTATATCATTTATTTACATAGACAATAAGCTTCAATTTAACATCTCAGTGTTTAATGATTTCATTTAGCAGAGTTCGTAGCCCTATTCACAATGAATATAAAGTCGATATCGTGCTTATGAGAAGAGTGACGGAGGTAAAGGATCTAGGAGTATTATTTACTGCATAATTAAGGTTTCGCTAGCATATTGAGAGACACAAACGCTTACAGAAATTTGGAGTTGATTCTTCGTAGGGTTCACGGGTTTGAGAGTATTAGGGTCGTATTCTAGAACTCTACTCAATGCTTAAGTCAGGACTTGAGTATGGTTTAAAGCACTCGAAATCATACTCAAGTCCCTGCCATTAGGGTCGTATTTCCAGTGCTTATGTTTCCAGTGCAATCCTGACTTGAGCATTGAGTAGAGTTCTGGAATACGACTCTTAGTGCTATTATGGCATTGTATAATGCCCTTGTAAGAAGGCTCCTCGAGTGTAATGCGGTAGTCTGGGCTCCACATCAAACGCGGTATAGTCTTATCCTGGAGCGCATTCAAAACAAATTCCTGAGATATCTGTACTTGAGATAATACAGGGTATACCCCTTCTACCCCCTGATGTATCCTATCTGTTCATTTTGGAGATGGTGAGATACACGAGCTACATATGCGCAGGAACTCAGCGTTAACAGTGTACGTGTTGAAGGTAATCAGTGGTATGCTATTCAATCCGATGCTACTGGGGGTGTTAGGCTGTTGTTCGTGATAGGTAGGTGAGGCGACGTCGCCGTCCACCGCTACTGGTGGATCCGCGTGGAAGGGCCAATCTCATGACGGAATGTTCGCTGCCGCTCACATTGCACACCCTGAACGAAATATCGAATAGGATCGACCTGTTCCACTGTTCTTTGAGTACATATAATAAATTTTCTGGTGTATTGCGTTGGGTGGATATTATAGAATAATAGGTTAAGTTTGGAAATAAATAAATAAAAAAAATGTTTAAGATTATTAATATAAGTCTGTCTCCTCGTTTGAGAGGGGCACAATCTCAACCATTGAAACGAAATGTCCACAATGGCTATTCAAAAAAACAATCCTTTCTTTTAACTTGTACCTTATGTGTTGTGTTACAGTTTTGTGTTTTATGTTTTAAAATAGGTTTTAATTGTCATTTTTGTTCAGGTAACATTTTTAGAACTATGGCAGGATAATAGCGAGGCCTATGTTCTCTATAATTGTTTATTTGTATTTACTTTTATATATTGAATGTCTAATAAAGTAATTTTGATTTTGGATTAGGCAGCCACATTTGGCGTGAGTAGGTATAAATAATAAAATAACTGGTATCTGGAACAAGATCTGCTTGTTTATAAATCCAGGTACGTGGAGTCAATTTCTATGAATCTATCAATGGTACGACCTACTTCAGTGGCATTTTTGTAATTTTTTGTTTGTCAGTGCATATTATTAAACACGAAATTAAGTATAAGTTAAAAATGTAAAATGTGCTTTATAGCTATGGAAGACCGGTAGGTACCTCCTGACACAGGCATGATAAGCTTTATTAAGCTTTATTAGCTTTGGTAGTGGAGGTACCATCCACTGTTAATGTAAGATAAATTGTATTCCTGAAATAAACATTTTATTTATTTATTTTATTTGTTATAATTAATAGGTAAGTAGTATGTCTAAGATTACCTTGAACCTGGGTTTTATTTAAAGTTGCAATGGTTACTTAACAAAAATCTGTAGCGTACAGACCTGCACGCGATTGCTACTCGAAAGCTGAATTACTTTTTTTTCAGCCGAAGATTTTGGTACTTGGTACTTGGTGTAACGGGCTGGTGTCCGCAACTCGACGTCAAGACCTATTTTGCGTGTGGTAGGTGCAGGGTCCTACTCGTGCCACTCAAGCTCCTCCAAGAATCTCAGCAGCCTCCTCGGTTTGCTGAAGACTTCGGGGAGCGACCTTGGCACTCCAAGGTACTTTGCCCTGTAGTTGGCCACACCGGAGCACTAAGGTAGGATGTGTGCAGCCGTTTCCTCCCCCTCCATGCACGCTCTGCATAGAGGACTGTCTGTGATACCTAAATTGAAAAGGTGTTTATTGTATGGACCATGACCTGTTAGGGCGGCAGTTAGAGTGCGAAGCTCTTGCCTGTTGAGTTTAATTAATATTCGTGATAGACTGGCATTGAGCGTTGGGAGTGCTTCTCTCGCCTGTCTACAAACCGTAAGGGTTGTCCATGTATTATTATGTGAAGTTTTTATACCTTTGTGTATAGTTGTTCTGGACCATTGGTAGGGGAGGGACACTATAGGTTCTGGTCCTACTGCGTCCGTCTCTGACTCTTTTCTGGCTAGTTCATCTGCTGCGTCATTGCCACGTGAGCCGCTGTGTCATTTAATCCACTGTAGAGTTAAGTTCAGCCGAAGATACAGGAGTACCAGTTTTAATTTTCGTTGAAGTAATTAGTACGACGAGTTTCCATTATACTGGCGATGTTGCCAGTATAACGGGAACTTTTGAGCCGGGTACGATACAGGGCGGGAGTTTTTTTAGGTTAGATTAGTTTTTTAGGTTAAAAATCTCTTGCAAACGTCAGTTTTTTTATTTTAGTACCTGTTGGCGAAGCCCAGCGCTGATATGTAACTAGAGTTATTAATGTAAAATTGGTATTGAAATAAATAACAAAGTCTGTCTCATTAGTACGAAGTCTACAAATATTATTGTCGAAAACATCAAACATAACCTCCAGATTCGGGGGGGTCTACTCCCGTTCTTTGTCCGACATTCGTCCGAAACAATTACTGTCAAATAAGTAATACTCGATCAAATAAAAAACAATGTCAAGTATGAAGCTTTATTCTCATCACGGGTGTTTAACTTTGGTCGAGTAATACCTACTTGTTTGACGAGAACGGGCGGTAGATTGTAGGTTTGTAGCATAAATAAATAAAAAGACTTTATGCTTCAACAGAAAACATACAACAATGTTTAACACGTTTCCTGTGTAACTGGAAATCAGAAATTTACCCCCACGTGCAATTTTTTTATTTTGCAAATATGTTGAAAAAAATAATTTTCATAAACCCCCTTCCCATTTTCTCAATTTTCCTAAGTGCCCCACATGTGATACATGCATGTACGAGTTCTTTACTTGCTGCCACATATATAGTGCATGCACGTACTAGTTCTTTTATTTCGTGTGTTTTATTTTGACAGTTGTAATCTAGCAACATAGGTTAAAAGGTCACGAAACGTTATAAACGTTATATTATTAGTGGTTATAAAAGGCCATGCTTCACATGTGATGCACTCACGTCTCGTTTGGACCTTGAAATGCACCATGTATGATGCATGCACAGGGAACGTGTTACGATAAAACAATGCTTAAATATGTGTCGAAGAAAAGGTAAAAGCCTCGGCAATTTGCTGGTTTTCAGGCTTCACTTGGCAAGTATTCGCCACTGGAGACACCGTCGCATGTAGAGACTGGTATCTTTTCGATTATATATTATATAAATATAAGGGTACCTCACTCACTATATACGTTTACTACAGAAAATAATCAAAGGATTACAAAATAATGTATTCTTTTTTCAAATATTCAGTACAAATGTTTGACACAAGTCACAAGTATTTGTCACATGAAAATAATACGAACTACATGAAATAAATTGTGTGTTTGATATTATATAATTCTCTATTGTATGTAGAATCTTTAAGCCTCTCTCTTGAAAAGTTGTAATTTTGCAGATCTGGCCTTATTATTATAACACTTAGAGTGTGATTTAGTGAATTTGATATTTTCCTCAGCGCATTTTTTCAAACAAATCGTTTCGGACTATTTTTAGGTCCCATATTGACGGCTGACTCAACAACAGTCAATTCCAAAACTAGCATCAATATATGCAAGATTTGAGGCATATATTATTTCAACCGTATTCAAATATCTTTGTAAAGTAGGAGAATCCATATGGAATTCAGCGTAACGAGTTTCGCAATTTCTATCGCCGAGTTTGTTTGATGATACATTTAATTCCCAATAGTGTCAAAGTTTAATGGTTAAACATCGCAGTTCCCTGGAGCAATTTCAATGTTTGTTTTGCTAATTAAATACATAATAATTAACTTTCAAAGGCTTCTTGTTATGATATTTCAATTTAAGTGGCAATTTGCGGTGAACATTTTTTTAAACTAAGTTATCGATTTTTTTGCGAAATATCTATTATAAATCATAATGAAAATTCAACTATGTCTTTCGGATCTCAATCGCGTAGGTATATTTGTTTTTTCAAATAAACCAACTGGCCTTGCAGGTCCAGGCAAATTTACAGGTCCCAGGTCCCAGGTAAAAAACATCAACCTGTTATGTCGAATATTAATGTAAACGACCCTATTTTTCACTATAGTTACAAAAGTTGAAACGAGACGTTGGTTTGATTGAAAAATAATAAGAATAATTATAACTTTTTTATAAAAATTTTTCGAAAGTTTGTGGAATTGCATCTATTTGCAGTTTCATTGAAATCGGTTAACGGAAAGTGAGTGAAACCCAATAAACTAGACTCATTCCCTAATCTAAAATATTTTCTTCAAATATGAATGGAACCCCTAAGTGAAAAGTGAACACCTAAGAACTCGATATATATATATATATATATATAAATCATAGTTTCCGAAAAGAATAATGTTTAGAGTAGCATTAATTAACGAGTAAAATAATTACAATATTTTGCAATGCCTTTTCAGGGATTATTTCATTTAATTTTCGCATAACAATTGCCTGTCTGTAAGTATATGATAAGTACAGACGGCAGCACGCCAGCACATTTATAGATCTTTTTCCGTTGCACTGGAGGCGATAATCGTACAAAAGTGTGTAGCTCGTTGTATTGTTGATTGTACAACTAACTAAAATACGTGATCAAACGAACTTATCTAAGTGAAGTTCGATCAATGATATATAAGCCGCTTCATTCGACGATATTCCATAAATACCATATAGTGCCCCTGGTAACTGGTTAAAACATATAGTCGAATTGAGAATCTCCTCCTTTTTTGAATTCGGTTAAAAATGTCCGCCATGTAATATATGCGGCGGTGTGGCGGTGTTTTGTAGAATATCGACGTTCAACATACAAATTACAAATTGTTCACTAACAACTCACAAATTGTTCACTGTTTATTGATGTTTACAGTTAAATATAGTAATTATCATCGCGATCAAACAAACGCTTTCTTGTCATACAAAATATATTTCAGTGCCATCATGACAATGTGATCATAGCTTTAAGTTTAAGTGTATATATTTTAGTGCTCATTTTTAACCGACTTTAAAAACGGAGGAGGTTCATAATTCGACTGTATTTTTTGTGTGTATGTTACGCCATTTGTGATTTGTGAAGCGATTTTGATGATTCTTTTTTGTTGAAAAGAAGGTATGTCAGTATTGATCCCATTTAAATTTGAAGAGAATATTCTACCTCTAAAGGTGGCAAACTATCGGATGAATCCGGTTTCGCGTATTCGATTTCAATAAAACTTGGCAAACATGTGTAATTCCAATAAAAAATCCGATAAGCAAACTTTTGAGGCCAGTTTTTCTTAATAAAAAAAGTTATAATTATATCGGACTTAGTCCAGACGCATCATACGTCACAAAGTGTAGCGAGTTTCACCAAAAAGGTAAATACCTGAAAAACAGCTAAGCGTTGCGTAACTTCAGATGATATTATTTAAGGCTTTATCTTTCTTTTATGATACCAAGTGACGGGACGACCAAGTCGTGCGCCTGTTGCTAAGCGACACGCCCGTGCATAACAGTTGCAGTGCCACTCAGAGCTTTAAATCACAAAGATCTGAGGGACATTGCATTGTGCCCGTGACTCTGAAACATCAGTTGATGTGTATATATGAATATTAATGTGTAAAATCTATTTTAGACTCGCCTCTCCCATGGCTAAAAGATTAATTTTGAATTTTGAAATGGTAGAGGCGGTATTCCATGGCAATGGCACAGTCGGCCGGGGTTAGGGGCTCAGGTTTAAGAACCAGTGAACAATACGCGGCGTATCGTGCAGGCCCGCCTTCTGTATTTGTACTGAAAGCGACACGCCAGTGTTTTGTAGGTATTGGGAAAACACGACCATTCTGTAACTTTTCCTTTGTAGATATTTCATCTTTGTCTAAGAAAAAAACAATTTTATTCAGTCAGAACAAAGAACAAAATACAATGATATTCCGTTACATATTCATTACGAAATACCACGCAATGGCATTTTGTTTTCAATTTTAAAAGCACATCATTCTTCGACACAATATTCCTTTCTTATTACGACAAAGGGGTGAGTGATGACGTGTCATTCATTTTCCGACTTTGGAACTAATTATAAGTAAGGTCAATATTGCGTAAAACTTAGGAAAAGTTATTAAATTTCATTTATTAAAATAGATCAGAAAAAATAAATGAGTCAGCCGTGACCATGGTATCTGTAAAGGGCTCGAAACATTGGTTTGTTTGAAAAAATATACATAATACAAACATAAGTTTTGTATTATTATTATACGCGATTTAGTCCCCAATAAGTTTTGATTTCCTATGTGTAACACTTGAAAAATCATAAGAACTTGATAAAAATAGATGATTTTCACATGATAATAAAGTGTTGTATTCAGATAAAAGGTGTTATTATTTACTGAAATGATTTGTTTTTCGTCGAATGTTTATTTAGGAGCGTTATGGAAAACTTAAATTATTTTAAGCCGAAATAATTATCCCACGCGACATACTCTTCCGACACATTCAGGTAAAGCAAATTTCTTATGTTTATTACGGTCTACGACTATTTTCGTGGTATTTTTCTTTTATATTCATTAAAGTGTACCTATCTATTGTTGTAAAAATCCAGAATAAATTCGACTTATTTGTTATTTGCAAGTTACGAACATTGTCGTGATTACAGAACTGGCTGAGCAACAACTTTTAGAACACTTTCTTTGTGTTCCTAAAGGAAGAGACAGTCAAAGTGTTCATTAACTGATTGACTCATAGACTAATGAGTTGACTGATTTGTCGAAAACAATCGACGACCTAATTATATAATTATTTCTTAAAACAATTAGTGCTTGTAGTGATGTTGATAAATTTTTATAAAATAAAACACTTTGTGTTGTTATAATATTTTTCAAAGTCGTAAGAGACAGTGTGAACGATGGTGAATTTAATAGAACGCGAAAATGTTGAAATTCGTAGGCCGGTTTTTGATGCTAGATACAGGTCTCGTAGTCGCAATTGGGGAGCGAGATTTGGTCGTCGACGTGAAGAGATGAAAGGCCGAGAACCGGTAACTCTTCATGACTTAGAGAGCTTGACTGATCGAGCAGTTGAGGTCATGGAGAGACACGTACCTAAGTCCGAAAGTAATCACTCTATGGTCATGGATTTGTTGCGTGTACAGTATAATTTGGTAAGCAATTTCGTAACTTTAAGCCATTGTCATAATTTTTCGACTTTTACTGTTGTGTCTGTCCCAGTTTATTATTTTTGCTGCCAAGCAGTAATGTGAGCATTAAGGGTGCTGGTGAACTTACATGCATATGGAACTTGTCAATTTATGTCCCAGAGTGGCAGGCACAATGGCCACTGCCATTAGATCCCCTTAGATCACCCCTTAGATCTTTGCGATTTGAAGCTGTGAGTGGCACGGTAATTGTTATGGACAGGCGTGTAACTTGCCTGTTCACACGACTTGTTCGTCCCGTCGCTTGATATTATAAAAAATATATACTTTTGTGCTTAGTTTCAAAATTCTGCTCTATTAAAAAATATTAGACAACATCCCATACGTTGCTTCGATCCCAAAGTAAGCATCTAAAGCACTCGTGTTATGGAAATCGGAAACAACGACGACGGTACCACAAACACCCGAGACAATATAGAAAAGCTGTTTCTATATTGACCCGGCCGGGGATCGAACCCGCGACCTAAGAGATGGCGACATCATGAAAAGAAAACCGATGTACATGTCACTCGACCACGGAGGTCATCATAATTTATTGTCTGTGTTATATTATAATATATATAAGGTCATGTATTGTTGTAAGGTCTATATTATTATAAGGTCGTATATCAAAGGTCACAATTTCAAGTTAAATTAAAAACTATGCTGTCAATGAATGGTTATCACACTTGTAATGATTTGTATATTTTTATTATTACAGAATTTTAAGATTATTTGCCAAGATATTTCGTGTACGAAGATCCACCAGGTTGATGATCTCATCGCCCCGGAACGATAATCGAAGCCTTACCTGAAATACAACTTTACAAAAGGAATAGATTTAAGAATATTGCTTTCAATTTCATTCTTATTTATATTTACTATAAAATAAATGATATGTACTGTAACGACTTTGTACGTTTTATTTGCAATTAGTTAGTGGGTTACTTTGAGTTAGTTTTAGTTTATATAGATTAACAAGGAACGTTAACATTGAATCCAATCCAGTTATATAAACGAAACCGATGTGTTACGATAATTAGCTACCAAGTTTAGGGCTCCGTTACACCTAAGTTCAACATTACGAGGATATCTCTATACTCTAACACTGCCACAACGTACAGGAGACCTTCAAAACTCAAACTCAAATCATGTTTATTACATAGGTAAGCAAATTACACTTGAAATCGTCATATTGACTAAACTCTACCGCTCATTCGTAAGGCAGATTCCTCTTTTGAAGAATGAGCAAGAAACTCTAGGGGTTGCTCTTTGTAAATATACATTTGAATACATTTCTTATTAACAATATTTATTTCAAAAACCTTTGATCGAAACTAGCTGCTACAACTAAACGGGTCACTCCCATAGATTTTTGTCTTTAAAATACGCAGAAACTGTATTAATAACCTTTAGTATAAAGTTTTTGTTTCACTATAGGTAGTTTTAAACCTCGTAAATGGCAAATTTTGAATATCAACAAGAATCTTATTATAGTAGCGTATACGTTACCCCTGAAATGAGTTTGTGACTTTTCGAAGACGATCGTCAAGTACAATTATTTTACTTATATTCCGCGTGTTAATTGTTGTCTGTCACTATTTGTCATGAAAAAATTAATATTGTTCTTTATATAAATTACATTTTCATAATTATACTGTGTAGGTTAAGAATGTTAATATCTTTAAAGTTATCCTTCAAAGACACTCTGTGGTCCCTGATTGTAAATTGCCCTAACCGCACGTTTCTGCAAGACAAAGATTCTATTAATATCGGCGGCATTACCATAAAGCAAATGGAATCAGAGTGCGATACGAGGAAATAATTACCTAATTATGGGCCTTTTGATAAAACCTTTTGCTTTCATGGGTTTACTTTCATAGGTTTCTTACAGGTGGCGCTACGGCAAAAAAGCCGTTAAAACTTAAAACCAAGGTCTGCAATAACCACATAGAGAAATTCATAAAGTATGCTCATTCGTTCCGTAACTCAATTTGGAGGGTTGTGTCCCCGGTTTGCCAAAAAATCGCTGGTTTTAGTTCAGCCGGATCGAAGGAATTTTTCTTTGGGTTTGTTCCATCTTAACAACATACTAGTGGACTATTTTCACAAAAAATATATAAATTTCATGGTAGTAACAACTTACTCGATTAGATTTAGGCAACGTGGAGAGAAATCAGGTTAGACCTACCTAAGTAGTTTAGAGATGAAATCCAATATTTACATTGGACCTTTTCGTTCAGGCCTTATCTGTGAAATTGCTTAATTTATGAGTGAAATAGTGTTGAAAGGCACCTATGGTGACCCGCTGTTTAATTAGGGGACATCAGAGAAATCTGTTGATTTATTAGAATTGTATTGGGTTAGGGTAGCAAGGTCGTGTGTGTGTAAGCAAACACGAGAATATTCATATTTATTTACATGACAAAGTAAAAGTATGTAAGTAACACGTTTGATATGTTATTAAAATTCTCAAGAATATAAACACAATGTCCGTGCGTTTAAGATCTGCTTTATTGCACTTTTATTGCTCTGAATATCTTTTTTTAAGCTACCTCAGTTTGATCTATCCATAGCACGAAATTGGTAAGAAACGTGGCGAAAACAGGTTGCCGTGCTATCGATTTCTTTGTGCAGTCTTAATCGGACGGCCGGTACATCTGGATTGCTGATCAATGCCTGATTTGGAGTATAGGTCCAAGAGTAGAACGGCTGCTTGAACAGTTGCTTTCTGGGGACCAACAGTGATTTTACAATGATTACTGTCGCTTGAGACCGCTTAAAATATTTTTATATAAAATGTTACTTGCAATATTTGTTTTATTTAATATTATTTACTACGTATTATGTAATTTAATAGTTATTACATTTTTGTTATTTATTATTTAATTATGACCAAATTGAGGCCATTTTAAAGAAGGGCCAGGTCAAGGTACCCGTAACGTAAAGCATTGATGCGTGTTGATGAGGCGACGGATGTGTGCTAGGACCGTAACAAGTGGAAGGCTGTTGTCTCTGTCTAACCCGATGGGAGAAGGGCATCAAGTACATGTTTTTTTAATGATACAAAATGACGGGGCGAACTAGTCGTGCACCTGCGGTAACACGCAAGGCGATATCAGTTGCAGTGCCACTTAGAGCTTTAAATCCCAACTATCTGAGGGATACTGCCACCGCACCCGTCACCCTGAGACATAAGGTGACAAATACCTTGTGCCTGTAGTTTCACCAGCACCATTATCTTCCAAAACCGAAACACAGAAGATCCGGCTCATATTACTGACTGCTTGGCGGCAAAAATAGGTAAGGTTCTTTTACAAAGTGTTCTACTGCTACTAATGTATGTATGTATTTAATTATTTGAATATTATTTATTTATATAATAAGACAGCGTCTCCATTACGTGACCCCAATGTTGCTGTGTGGGTGTGCAACGCGTATATCTTCGAACCAAACTTGAGTACAATGCTCTTGTATGGGATCCTCGAGAGGTTAAATACACCCTAATGATTGAAAGAGTACAACGCAAGTTTGCACGGTATTTTTATAAAAGGCGTTACGGTTATTACCGATTTCTTTTTCCCCTCGCTGTTTGTTACTGGGATGGTGGGCTTGGAATCCCTTGAACTGAGGCGGAAGATTATGTAACTTACCCATTACTGCCTGCTCTTACGACAGGGTATAGATAAGCCTTCTGTTTTAGAAAGACTGGGTGTATATATTTTAATTAACCCACCATATATTAATATAATTTAACCACCGTATATATTCATATATTTTTATGAAAATACTCCACTAGTTTGTTATTATTATTGATACAAAGATCAAAAAGAGAGAGATTTGCTGGCTCGGTCTGGAGCTTAGTTGGTAAGAGTGGTAGCTCCTGTCTTACAATAGACGCTGGTTCTAGTCCAGTCAGATCGGAGGATTTTTCTTTGTGTTACTCTATCTTTGCAACAATAACATAAAATGTTACTTCATCTTGTGACCGCTAGGGGCGTTGTACAATTTGATTTACTGAACAGCGAAGTATTTAACGCGGTCGAAATCGACGATAGTCACTGTAAACTCATGGCAGAGACACTGGCATAATTAATGATTTCATTGCTTTGGGCGTACATTGGCACTATAAATCGCTCCAGCAGTTGTATTCATTCCAAGCGTTGGGTAATTTTCCGATAAATCTCGAACCGTGGATACTTTTCACAAAAATTTCTGAGATATTATAATAATAATAAATTCTGTATTTTCTCACCACAATACAATACAGTGAACATAATAAAGGTACAAAGTAAACTATGATAAACAATTCTTTACAACACATTATAATTCTAGGATCGTAGCTCCATTAATAAAAAAATGTTAGTTTGAGAATTAATTTACATTTTTGTTTTAAAAGTTTTTTTCAAAAGCGACCTTAATTCATTGCCCATGAATGTAATATAGTTATAACTTCACATTTCTACAAAAAAAGGCAGTTTGTTTCGACGTCAAATAATATACATCAGAGTTATTTGCGTCGTGTACAATTGCCCTAATGAGTTTACGAGCGTATGCTTTTATGTGTGAAGGGGTGGGTGCGTATTGCATTTGACAGAAGTCTGTGTGTGACGTTTTATCAATTTATACATCACTGTGTGGTGATTTCCATGTCATCTGATTGTACTATAGATACTAGCATACTATACTTTTAATATACATTATTGTGTAAGTAGCAGTAGAGCTCCTTGTGAAAGAGTTCGTCCAGAGAAGTACTGCCACCTTACCTATTTCTGCCGCCAAGCAGTAGTATGAGCATTAATACGTTTTGGTTTTGAAAGATAAGGGTGCTGGTGAAATTACAAGCACATGCTACTTGTAAACTTATGTCTCAGGGTGATAGGCGCAGTGGCAGTGTATCTCAGATCTTTGCGATTTAAAGCTCTGAGTGACACTGCAACTATTATGGACAGGCGTGTCGCTTGCCACAAGAGCACGACTTGTTCATTTCGTCATTCAAACAAAAACAAATAAATAACGCACACACTCATTGCTCCACACTAGAAAAACCAGGTGACATGGACATATACAATCACAAATTACACCCAAACTCACGAAAGAAATAAATCTAGGCCATGAAAATATTTTTCCTGGCTCAGTAATTGAACCCCGGACCTCTGCGTGTTAACCGTATGGTCGTAGAGGCAGTTTAAAACGAAACATACACTCACATTCCTCAGTACAGAGTAGGTACTAAAAAACCGGCCTTAAAAGTTCGAGGAATTACATCTATTTGCCAAGTTTTATTGAAATCGGTTACCGGAAAGTGCGCAAATCCGGATTCATCCCCTAGTTCGCCACTATAGGGACTTGACACAGGAGATGATAAAAATCGGCGCTCACTGCTTAAAGTATATTGAGAGAAAAACTCTTAAATTGGAGTTTTTATTTTTTATAAAATATAGGTGCGCATTTGACCTCCATCTCACCTGATGGAAAGTGACTATGAGGTCGACGAAGGAGTATGCACACCTAAATAATGCCTATTCATTCTCGCCTTGAAAAGGTCCAAATTATAACGTTCAGGGAATAAGTCTGCAGGCAGGGAATTCCACTACATAGCCGTTCGCCATATAAATGTGGAAGCGTAACGCTTAATTCCATCGCTCACTCTCCGTGATGTATCCTGTAAAATACCGATAAGCAGGCAACTTTACGGCGGTGTTCAAGACTCTGCAGCTTCGCCTCCACTAATTCCGAGTCATCTATCAGTCTCTTGACACGGTTGTCAATTGAATCCAAAGTGGCCTGTTGATATGTCGCAGAGCCATTCCAAAGGTGGCAGCAGTACTCCATGCACGATCGGACTTGTGCTTGGTACAGCTGGAGCAACTGTCCCGGTGTAAAGTAACGCCTCACCTTGGAAAGGATCCCAAGCTTCCTTCCTCTATTTTTGGCCATGGATTCAATGTATCTGCCGAAGTTCAAATTGGACGATAGGTCCATTCCAAGCAGCTGGAGACAATCGGCTATCGGTATGGACATATCACGAAAAGTCGGAGTCAGCTCAAAGGGACTCCGTTTTGTGGAGAATAGACACGCCTGCGTTTTGGTAGCGTTAAATTTGACAAAATTGGCATTGCTCCAAACGGAGACTGCCTGGAGTGTCAAATCTAAACGGCTAACCATGGACTCTCGACAAGACTGGATTTCCTCTCCACTGACCCTTACATTGGTCAAGTACCTATCTACAACTGTGCTGTCATCAGCATACGCAAAGGTACCTGGAATTAACATATCATTGATATGCAGCAGAAAGAGAGTTACAGACAGTACGGAACTCTGAGGAACTATCTATCGCCATATGTTCGGAAGAGTAGCCTTCTAAGACCACTCGAATCGAACATTCGCTCAAGAAATCCGAGATCCAATTGCAAAGGTCAGTGGGAAGCCCATAAGAGGGAAGCTTACTTAAAAGGCTTGCGTGCTAGACCCTGTCAAAGGCTTTGGAGCTTTCCTTTTTTTTAAGGCGGTTAAAAAAAGTCTAAAGGACTTTGTCTACCTCTTCCCTTGTCTTTATTCTTCGATCTTCCCATCTATAATGCTTGTAAGAAAGCTGTCGTACGTATTAGATACTACTACCCAAACTATCTTTATTATTAACATAACATCACGGTATCGTACGTATTGGATTCCATTATTGTTATAAGTGTTACCTTTAAATCGTTGCACGTTCCTGACATTCAAGCACGTAACTCTTAATGCCAAAAAGAGTAAATAATCAGCTTATTGACATTGATGTTTCTTCATCCTAAATGTGGCGATTCAAGAAGCTCATTCCATATTCATTGCAAAAGCGTGTTATTGACGCAATCTGTTCTTCGTTTAGAATATATACAACACCAAGTCCCCGTTTACTCGTGGTTTATTTAAAGGGAAATGTAAAGCAGCGTCGTCATTACGACGTCATTAACAACTTTCCACGTCGTTCGCAGGATTTCCCACCACGTGCCTCCGGCTATACGGCCGATAATAATTTTGAACCTAAATACTGTATTAATTTGATCCACTAATTACTGTAACAAGTCTTTCATTTTAAAGCGTGTTACAAGAAATGTTATTTGTTTTGGTCGATAGACGAGGACATATTTTAGAAAGTAGAAATGATTTGCGTCAATTCAAATATAAGAATTGAAACTATTTTTTTCGGATCTGAATCGCACTTATTTGTTTTTTTAAGCCAACTTTTCGGGCCATTTACAGGTCCCTTGGTCACGGCTGACTGAGATGATAAAGTCGTTAACCAGTCATGTTTGTAGTCCATTTCACATAGGATGGGTACATTGGGGACATTTCAACTTTTTTGAAATTGTATGTATACTATTTTTAACTAATCTTTTAGCCAGCTGACAAAAAGAAATAGTCAATTTGTTATAATATACCAAAAACAAACAATATTTGTTGGAGTTGTAATTTTAAGTAAAAATTACAGTATATTAAGTACCATAGAAACAGAAATGATGAAGATAAAAATAAATTACCCCAAATACTTGACGCAAAACGGAATATTTTCCCATAGAAATTGACATTATGCATCTCGGTTTTGGAGTAATTCTTCAAATTTATTTTGTTGCTTTTGAGTTTATGCTTTATTGTTGACTTTTTGTTTGGTTATTGTTCATTTTTTATTTGTTGTGTAGTTTTTTTAGTAACTTAATAACACAATAATCGAATCCTTTGCATATTGTTCATTATTTGTTTTTAAATTATTGTCTCTGAATCGATTCTCTCTTCGTTACGAATTATCTCGATGAAATATTTAAATCGATTTTTTCATCTCTAGAAACTTCAAATGTCAAACATCATCGTTTAGCAGCTCCGCCAGTTCCCATGACAGACTTCAACGCAGTTTTAAAATCCCGAATGTTCGGCCATTGGAATGAAGAATGGGAAAGCTCCAAAAATTTTAAAGGAAGTTGGTATGCTCAAACTCAAAAAAGAATCCCACTTAAACCTTGGTATTTTAAATGTAAATCACCCTCTAGAAAATTCATTACAACGATGAACAGATTGAGATTTGGACACGGCAAGTTTCCAGCACACTTAAAACGAATCAAGATTATTTCCTCTGATCAATGCGAATACTGTGATTCAGCTGCAGCACATTTGGATTATCTCATTGTGCAATGCCCTGCCTTCAACGTACAAAGGTTACTACTAGTAGATGGCCTAATGAAGATTTATGAAGAGGAAGACATTCTCCGCCTCCTGCCATCTCTACTAGAAAACGTAAAATGTTATGAAGTTATTTACAGTTACATCATTTCCACTTTTGAAGTCTTATGAAGATTGAAATTATTTACAAAGTGAAACCAAAATGAAGAAAAGAAAATGAAGAATGGGCTGTATGGCATTATGCCAAAGCTGTTAAAATTCTACTAAAAAAATACATCCACGTTATGTGAAATGAACTATGCTTATTAGTATATTATTATATATGTATATAATAATTTTAAGATACTCTAGTGTAGGCATACACAGAGAAAGGTCACCCGGGTTAAAAGCACCAAGAATAAACATGTGTGAAGAGATTCATGGAAGTGGAGGAGGCGAAGAAGAGTTGTCAGGAGTCTCTGCCTACCCCGATAGGAGACATGCGTGATGATATGCGTGTATGTATGTACACAGAGAATCCTAGCATTGGAGCGAAAACACTAAGAAGTCGAATTACGTGCACAAAAAAATTAGTTTTGTTCTTCACATTTGATTGCTTCCTGTAAAGTTTAAAAAATCGAAATTACCAGTCTTCTGTATGTTAGTATTACGTTTCCTCTGCTACATATACACTAGGAAACTAGTTCAAGAACACAATGAGTACGAACGTCTTTCAAATAAGGTTTAATATAAATTAAATAAATTACTTATTATACTCTCGACCATAATGTAAAAGGAAGGAAACCAAAGGCGACTTTGATAAATTAAAAAGGTAAAAAGGATAGAATAAAACTCGATAGATTGCGAGAGAGAATCGCCAGATTTCGATTTCGCAGAATTATGTATAATGCAATAGGTGCGTGAAATGGATTAGTTTTTGACCCTGAATATACACTTACATGAAACAGAAACTGGGAACGGATACACATACAGGGTATTTGTGAAATTCACCGCGAACAGTTTATTCAGGATTTAAAATAAACGATATTTGTACAATATACGTGCCTACAGTCGACAGCAATCAAATTGTACATCTTGTTCGAATATCGCCTCCAGTGCAACGGAACTAGATCCGTCATTGTGTAGCTTGATGTGCTGCCGTCTGAATATTACATTTTTATCTTTCCATTATAATGATGTGCCAGACAACCACACCCGTTGCCTGGTCTCAAACTAGGGAATTCCCTGTACCATGAGTAGCAGAGGAACACAATGCTGGGGCATTTCCCAGAACACTGAGACCGGGTTTTTGTTGGATTCCTTCTTACTCCGCATCCAGCGCTCAGCATGTGAACCGTTATGCCACCGAGGTTGTCAATATTATTATTTTTGTATGATATCAAGTGACGAAGCAAATAAGTCGTGCGCCTGGTGGTAAGTGACATGCCTGTCTATAACATTCGCAGTGCCACTCAGAGCTTTAAATCGCAAATATCTGTGGAGCTTTGCCATTGTGCCCCTGAGACATAAGTTTACAAGTCCCATATGCCCGTAATTTCACCAGTTTCCTTCCAAACCGGAATGTCAGTAATGCTCACATTACTGCTTGGCGGTAGAAGTAGGTAAAGGCAATACGTTCTTGGGCGAACTCTTTTACGAGGAGATCTACTACAAAAAATTCACATAAAACACTAGAGAACACAAATTTGTCACTTGGGAGTATATTGACTTGTGTTTTTTTGTTTAAAAGTCATAGGGCAGATGTTCGTTTTGAAGAATACATCAAGTTTCTTGAATTTTGGCATCAAATTAGATAGATTGAGAAACTATTTAGAATAGCTGTGTAATTGTGAGTGATATCTACTCTAAATTAGAAGATAAGAAGCGATGCAGTGGCGCCACTGTTGCGGTGCAGCCGTGTCACTACTAATTTTCATATAATATTTAGAAGCGCAGCTGCAGCACCACAGTCGTGGCTAGAGATGGAAAAACTGCTTATTTTTTTAAACGTTTAAACTTTATGCTTTTTTTAAAAGTGTGCTTTTTTAAATGCGTTTTCACTTAAAAGCTTTTTAATTTGAAGCTAACAAAATCGTTTAGAAAACGTTTAAACGCATAGACTTTTATGTTAAAAAAAAAGCTTGCAACGTTGTGTTGATAGCGAAACGAAAGAGTAGACCACTATAGGCTTTAAGATAAGTAAGTTTGTTTGTAAAATCCGAGTTATATTTTTATTTAGGACATAACATTTTTATATTAACATTTTGTTCATTGGAGTTTAAAAGCGTTCAAAAACATAAGTTTTTTCACTTTTGTAGTTGTTAACCGTTGAAATGGAAAAAACGGCTTATTTTTTTCACGTTAAAACGTACGTTTAAAAAGCGTGATTGTAAAAGCGCTTTTCACTTGGAACGCTTTTTAGATTGACGCTTAAAAAGTTGTTTAGAAAAACGTTTAAACGCATAGAGTTTATGTTTAAAAAATTTGTTTAGGAAACATAGATGGTGCTACTTGAAACTTAGCCACGTTGTAAAAAATGAAATTGTTGAGTATCTTTAGAACTGACTAGTGACCAATGCTTACGCTTAAAATGAAAAGCGTGCTTTTGCGCTTATTTTCAAAAGCAGACTTAAATAATAAAATAAACGCCAACCTCTAGTCGTGACATGTCCACTCCACTTTTGCAGTCACAATTAGTCAACTAAAAACTGCAGACGCGCGGAAAGAAATACAAATTAATTGTAACACATTTCAAATGAGGCTACATTTTATTTTATGACGTTATTTCATTTTATTGAAATATAATTTATACAATACAAATCTTCGACAACTTCTCTAATTTTAAAAATGTTGGTATATTTTTTAAGGAATTTCAATAACAATGAAGACGTTTTACAGCACAAAATATGTCTGGCTATTGAAATAAGAACTTTAATGCTCCGTGTTAAATTATGTTTCCAAACATGAGCTGTCTGGGAAACACTTATTAAAACTTGTGGGTTTTAAACACAAGGACAAGGATTAAATTTGCCTGAATAAATTACACCAAAGTGAACACTGTGGAAAGATTTTAATTAATGGCTATTGGACAGTTGAAGCGATATATGAAAACGACCCGAATTTAACAGTGAAATTTTGAATTCACTTTTAGTAAATCCAGTTGTGCTTCTGAAATACACGTATGTATGTGCATTAAATAGTTTTATAACAAGTAAAATCCTGACTTATTAACTGCCATATTATTAAATGCATATAAAAGCAAACAACGTTTACTGTAAAAAACCTCTCTCACATCGAAAATAATAAGAAAGAAAAGAATAAATAGTACATTATTGCGGAGTCCAAACATATAATAATAATTTAAATAAAACGGAGAACTTAAAAGAAACGTAATATTTAATAAGAAAATAAAAAAAACTGACCTCAAAAGTACGTGGAAAGTTACCGGAAAGTGCGCAAACCCGGATTCATCCCCTAGTTCGCCACTATACGGCACATGACACAGGCACAGGAGATAATAAAGATTGGTTCTCACTACTCAAAGTATATTGATAGAGAAAAACGCCTTGAATTGGAGGATAGCAAAATCAACCATTAAAATAATTGCTCCATATAATAAAATTTAGGCGCTATTTATAAAAATGAATCTTCATGCGTGAACAGCCACCCTTAGAGGTGGATGATTTTCTTCAAACTTAAATGGGACTACTACGGAGGTACCCTCTTTCCAAAAAGAATCATCCAAATCGGTTCACAAATACCGGTTATTGCGTAACTTAGATAAAAAACATACAGTCGAATTGAGAACATCCTCTTTTTTTTAAAAGCAGTTTCACAACAGGGTCGAGTAGGTATTAAAATTTACTATTGAAGCGACTACCTTTTTTCAGCTGTGTAGTAAAAGTTGTTTGCTTTCATTATTTTGTTATTTCACGACTTGCCCGTCGTAGTGAGGAAGCCAAAGTAACATTATACAAGGCGTATTGTCAATCCTACTACACGGGTGGCCAACGCACATGTTGCAGAAAACACTCAACGCTCTGCGTGTTCAATATAATAACGGTTCCAGGGTGATGTTGGGACTACAGCGGCACTTGAGCGCATCTTTGATGTTTGCTCAAGCAGAACTTCATGACTTTTATGTTGTGATCCGAAAAAAGGCAGCGTCACTGCTCTTGAGATTGCGTACAAGTTCTAACAGCATCCCGAAAATGTTGCTCTGCACATCGAACTTAGCGGCAAACATTTTCGGGATGCTGTTAGAACTTGCTGCGTGATTTCATCCAGGGTTTGGTGAGGTGATGTAGCAGTCGGCTCTTCGAACGACTTATATACTTTTTGTTATGATGAATTATGAACCTACTGACAATAAATCTAAGTTTGAAATTATTATTATTATTATTATTATTTTTATCGTTACCGTTATTATTACTATTATTATTAATAAATTAATAACGCATACATTCCTAGCCCCGCAGCAGAGAAACCCTGTGTCGCGGGTGCCATGGACACACACATAGACAACCACAAATTACACCCAAACTGACGAGAGAAATAAATGTATATAATGAAAGAAATCTTTAAACCTCTCTCCTGAAAAGTTGTAATTTTGCAGATGTGAACTTATTACACATAGACTGCGAATACATCGACGACCATAATATAGTTGGAACAAAATCGTCAAGATTTGTAAACTTCAAGTTGATTACCGACCCCGATTCTAGATATTCGGCTAGATACATGGTCGCTAACGTTCGTAGCAGGAAATTGACGAGGAAGCAATGGCGATTAGCTCGCGTTTGCATTACTGCAAATCTGTCACGCTTGATTTAACTATTTCCTAGCCTATTTAGGATATTGATTAATCGATATCCAATTGCCTGGCGCGAGAGGCGTTCATGATAATTAATAAAAGCCATGGCGTAATGTATAGAAGAATTAACTATCTTAACAGACAGATCGTACATACATAGTACCTGTCTCCTTTATACGAGTGACGCACTATAAATTTTCGGAATGAATAAGAAAAAAATACTAGAAATGGTCAGAAATGAATTTATTGTTTCTCAAAATATTCTCCGTTAATGCACTTTTTCGTACGAATAAACTAAATTTGAAAACATTTATGTCACTTCGACAATCTTTGACACATAATTTTCATACTCTTCGACAGCCTCTTCAGGTGATGAAAATCGTTGACCGCGGTTCTTAATTTTTGGAAATAAATAAAAGTCACAAGGTGCAAGGTCGGGAATGTACGCTGTACTGTGTGTGGGTGTCAAATATCGGCGATTACGCGGCAGGTTACCTGATACTAGATTGCGCCACACGTCGCTGACAAGTGACGGGACGAACAAGTAGTGCGTAAACTACACGCCTGTCCATAACAGTTACAGTGCCACTCAGAGCTTTAAATTGCAAAGATCTGAGGGGCACCACCACTGCGCCCGTTACCCTGAGACATAAGTTGATGAGTTCCATGTGCCTGTAATTTCACCAGAACCCGTCAAAACCGGAACACAGTAATGCTGACATTACTGATTGGCGGCAGAAATAGTTAAGGTGGCAGTACTATCCTGAGCGAACTCTTTCACAAGGAGCTCTATTGCTACTAATTCGGGTAGATTAGTTAGAAACAGTGTTGTATTGTATTGTATGTCTGTTAGTCCTACAGGTGTGTGAGTCATGTGGTCTGAACTAAATAAAAAAAATAAAGCCTCATGTTACGTTAAAAGTGGTTTTAAAACCTAATACGAGCTACATGAATCCGGCCGGATGGAAGGAATTTTTTCTGAGTGTTTTTTCTGAGATCTTTGTATTAATAATTACAACAAAGTAGTGGAGTAATTTCACAAAAATAATTGAATATCAATTCAATAAAAATTTAAAATACATGAAACAATTTATGCGTGTTAATTTTATAACTTTCGTATTTAAGCATAACCAGTTATCGACTAGTTCCGTTTGGAATCTTTAAACTTCTGCCCTGAAAAGTTGTCATTTTGCAGAAGTGGCCTTACACCAAGGGTGCTTGGTATTTGTTATATCTATATTCATTTCTTTTATTCTCGTGATTTGGTAATCGCATTGGAAATAAAAATATTTTTTTTTTCGGATCAAAATTTTTGTTTTTATCTAATAATACTAAGTGAACGGGACGAGTAACTCGTACGCTTGGTGGTAATCGACAATCCTGTCCATAACAGTTGCAGTGCCATTCAGAGCTCTAAATCACAAACAATTGAGGGGCACTTCCACTGCGTCTGACACCCAGAGATATAAGTTGAGAAGTCCCATGTGCCGAAACGCAGTAATGCTCACATTACTTCTTGGCGGCAGAAATAGGTAATGTGGCAGTGCCTCCTTCCTTGGACGAACACACAAGGAGCTCTGCTGCTACTAAATTGCGTATATTTGTTTTTTAAACAAACGAATATTCTCTTTAGAGGTCTTTGTTGACCATGGAACATTCAACAAATGTGACTTAGATCCGAAATAATAGTTTTGTTTCCCTATTTTTGTAATATTTTATAAAATTCAGGAAACAAAGCACAAATATAGGGGTTAAAGTATGAAATTGCCGTTTTATTGCAATAGGTTCTTTGAATTTTCATAGAATCTTCATGGTTTGAGGTTTTCGAATGAAACTTTTTTCAAATGGTTTCTGTGATTTTTTTTTTTAAATTTGAAACATTTGAATATCGACTTTCAATTGTTTTTGTTATTCAATTTAGACAAGAAAGATGGATACTGCGAAAATTCGAGTGATTTTTGAAAACGAGTTCCGACGCGGAACTAACGCGGCAGAAACAGCCCGCAATATCAATGCTGCGTTTGGAGAGGGGTCTACTAATGAACGCACCGTGCGATTTTGGTTTAAACGCTTTCGTGATGGAAATTTCGACTTAAAGAACGAGCCACGAGAAAGACCGCCCACACAGGTGAATAACGATGAATTAAGAGAGATAGTGGAAGCCGATCCTAGTCAAACTACCCAGGAATTAGCGGCATGGTTTAACGTTACCTTACCCACAATATTGACTCACTTGCGTCAAATCAATAAAATAAAAAAATACGAAAAATGGGTGCCTCATGATTTGACTGATCTGCAGAAAGAAACGCGTGTTGAAACTTGTGTTGCCTTGTTGAACCGGTACAGAAATGAAGGAATATTGGATCGAATTGTAACATGTGATGAAAAGTGGATTCTTTACGATAACCGGAAAAGAAAAATGCAATGGCTGACCCCAGGTCAAATGCCACAACAGTGTCCTAAAGCAAAACTTACCAATAAAAAGGTAATGGTAACTGTTTGGTGGTCTCAGCATGGTGCTATTCACTATAGTTTTTTCCGATCTGGTCAAGCAATAACGGCAGATGTCTATTGTGCCGAACTCCGAACCATGTTGACAAAACTAGCAGTAAAACAGCCCCGACTCATGAATCGATCTTCACCATTATTGCTCCACGACAACGCGAGACCTCACACAGCACGAGAAACCATTTTGACCCTTCAGGAACTGCAGTTAGAAACCATTCGTCATCCTCCGTATTCACCAGACCTTGCTCCAACGGACTACCATTTTTTTCGTGATTTGGACAATTATCTACGTGACAAGAAGTTTTCTTCCCAGGAGGCAGTACAAAATGCTTTCACACAGTTTGTGCAGTCTAGATCGTCGGAGTTCTATCGCATAGGCAGGCATTAATAACCTTCCCATTAGATGGCAGCAATGTATAGATAATAATGGCAACTATTTTGATTAAATAAATTTGTTAAAAATTTAAAAAATAAACAATTTAGATTTTCAGTACAAATCGGCAATTTCATACTTTAACCCCTATTATTATGGTTTAAAAATCAAATGTCACGTTATTGATTATTTAAAAATCGTACCTCTAACATACAAAATTGAAGTACAATTTTAACACTATCAATATATGTTTTTGGAAAAAAAAAACAATAATGTAGCACAACTAATATTTTATAAAAGAAAAAATTATTTGTGGCGAAATAAAACCATATAACATCGATTAACAACAAATTCAAATATTTGAGCTATTACATCTGGTACAACCTACATATAGAGATTAACATGAGATAGGCCCGTTATGACGTACTTGGGTTATTCTAATGAAAACGGTTCTCGTTATAATTTTCTTTGCGAATTTTGATTATTATTTTTCTAAGAAATGATTGATCAACATGAAAGTAGCGAATATTGCAAGTGAAATATACATATCAATACTCCGATAAAGAAAGAGCGTAAAAGTCAATTTCATCAAAAAGGTTATTCATTAAGTAAAAGCCATGGTAGATTAAAGGTTTAAAGCAGAGGCCGTGGATTCGAATCCATGTTTGAGCCTCTCAGTTTTCCGGATTTTTTGTGTGAAATTTAATTTGAAATTTACTATAACCTTTTCGGTGAAGGAAAACATCATGCTGTAACGTCTGCAGGAAGGTTCACGACCCCCGGAAAACGTGTGAAGTCCCCAACCGAAAGGTCTAAAACACTCGCCTGAGAGGAGACCTGTGTCCAATCGTGGAATGTATTTAATGAGTTGATGATGATGATGATGAGGTTATTAGTGTAGTTTGGTAAAACTGTGTTGCTCTTTCGTTTTGTGTACTCAATGTTTTACTACTCGGCATAAATGGCTTTTTTACGTAAACATAGAAAATAAAAAAGATAAAAAATATATGAACCAAACTTTTTACATATCGTCGTTACACTACGAAAACCAATAAACTGGAATTTTTACAGAAAATGACTTAGCTACAGGGAAACGCATAATTTTTCGCTTTAAAATAATTACGTAGTTTCGGTAAGGCTTAAAATGTGGTATCATCTGTTGATTAGGTATTTGGAAAAAGTATTCGTCGTTGAAATCGTCGTAAGCTTTGTTGTTTGGTTTTCAATCCTTTTCTTTCCCGAAGTGTCGATATAGAACGTTGAAATCCAATGATAAGTCCGCTAAAAATAATGCAATGAATAAAACGTATCATATATAATGTTGGAAGCATTTCATGAGAGGATACTCTGGAACATTCTTATTAGTTTCAGTAGTATGCACCACTGTCCTAAGTCTACCAGTTTTCGAGTTTTTGCTGTTTTGCATTACTTTTAATAACAACTTACTGGGGTACTTACTCGGGTGCTTACTCGGGTACAGGCAAAAATTGTAGCTTAAAAATATCAAGATCAATCAAAGGATTTAAAATTACATAGGTAATTAAAAAAAGTGCGCTTTTGACCTCTATATAGAGGTCAAATGCGCACTGTAGCACACGACAATGTAGCAAAGCACACCTAAATAATGCCTTTTATACTCGTCTTGAACGGGTTCAAGTAATAGCGTTAATCTGTTAACTCTATTACTTGAACCTTTTCAAGTCTGCAAGCACTCCTTAGCCGTCCGCGATATAAATGAGGAAGCGCAACGTTTCGTGCGAATCCTTGGAATATCCACAAAATAGGGATGGAACTAGCCTATGTGTAGTCCTCTGATGGTGTAAAGGGGAAGGCGGAATGAAATCATACAATTCCACAGCCCACTCTACGTGATATATCCTGTAAAATACCGATAAGCAGGCAACTTTATGGCGGTGTTCAAGGCTCTACTGCCTGTAAATCCGAGTCACCTATAAGTCTCTTGGCACGCTTTTTAACTGAATCCACGGTGACCAGTTGGTATTTAGCAGAATCATCCCATCTACGGACCCTAGAATAGGGAGTTCTGGGGAGACTACGGGCTTCCCGGTAAAACCAGGGTACAGTGACACGCCTTCACGGGCGTCCTTGGTGAATCCGGACTCAGGGCATGGACTTGCCGGAACTTTTGGTAGCTACAGTGACGGACATGTTTGTTTACTCGTGCGCAGCTAGCGCGTCTTAGTAGCGGTCTAAACGAGGGTCTAAAGCGAGAAGACGCGCGGGACACGTGAGTTGCTCTTTAAGTTGGAAGCTATATTCGGATATTGTCACAGCACACTGCGACCGACATCTCCGGTACTAGCCCGGAGAGCTAGCAGAGGATGAGTAAACGCAAAACATTTTCCGGTTCCTCCAGGGTCGTAGGTTTCTGGAAACTGGGGAGACGCTTCGGCGTTGGGAAGTAAGCGTGCCTACACCTTCGCCACCAAAGAGGAGATTTGATAGTGGACTTTAAACTCAACGGCTTAGCGGTGGGAAGTGAGCGTGCCTACAGCTCCAGTACCTATCTGGATAATTGGAAGGGTACTGTACGTGCACCCGGGGCGGCTCACCCGAGGCACTGAGAACCGGATGAGATCAGTGACAACAGTCTGTGACAACCCTGTATACTGGCTGATCCGGGCTGAACTTAGAAGGTTGCATAGGTTATATTGCCCTTCTCGTATACCCTAATTTCACTATAACCAAAACTTATGTAGAAAGTAACGGGGGTTGTCCCGGTGTGAACTAACACCGTATAAATATTCATCGTTTAGACATTTCAATTTGTCCTATAGATTTCATCAGACGCGGTGAGATAATTCCCGTTGGGCTTTGGACTAATGCCGACTATCTATTTGTCTGGATCAATTGTTAACAGTCATTAATAAACGGTATCCGTGTTGCTTAATGTACCAGGTACGTGAGGCTTAGTAAAATAACGAAATTGCGTACCTCTACCTAGTAAAATCAGTTTTCTAAAAAGGGAACAGCTTTCAATGTGGTGGACATCCCTTAATATGGTGGACAGCCCACCAGAAAACCAAGCTCATATATTACGTATTTTTTACAAGCTATCTTTCCCTATCGTCCCTAAGGGTAAGAACATATGAGACATTTCGGTCTCGAAACGCTGTAGGCGTACGTAACATTAACCGTTGGTTAATGTTAACTGAAGCTCATTTGGAGACTGTGGGGTCGCCTTAAATCACCCAAAGATATGTGCTAATTACTGCTGACAAATCGTATCGTAGACAAATCGTCACAAAAAAAAAAAAAATAGAGCTACACAAATAACGTAATTTTTGGTTTTTCGAAGTTTATTACTCAATTTACGAACGAAATTAAAGTGACATATTAAATTCAAAAGTAAAAGCGTTTTCTTACGCTAATGATATTTAAAAGATCACTAATAATTACTTAGTACCCATGTGACCTGGCAAAATTGTTTTGGTATTCATAACTAGCGTCAAAAATATATTTTTAAGCATTTTTAGTGAACGCAACAACTTCTTATCATTATTTTGATAATCATGCTTACGAATTAAGAGCGATGACACACGATGCGTTGCGTTGGCGTAGAAACGAATTTGCCTTGCGACGCTGCGTTGTACTACATGTAAATCGGAACGACATGCCACACGGTGCGTTTAACGGCGCGCCACAGGAAGCAACATGCGTTGAAATTATTGTGTTGCGACGACACGGCGTGACGCGCGTGTGGCATCGTTCTGATACGCAAAAATTTTACACTGGACGGCTTTACTCGAGCGATGAAGACGCCATGGGAAAAGGAAAATCGGTCTCGTTTTCGGTATTCGCTTTAAGTTTTGACCTACTTCTTTTTACAACTTTGAGTTTTTAAGTATAGAGCATTAAATACAAAATATGTTTTAAAGCTGTGTATTTTACATGTAAGGTCTATGACCGTGTGGACACCTCCAATGAACCTTTTTTTTTTTTTTTTTGACGGGGGGGAAATTTTTATGGATACCCCTGAGCCCAGGGAGACTCAGGGGTTATGTGGGGACTCTCCCTCCACACTGGAAGGCCTACCCCACTAAAACCCCCCCGGGTTTCCCTCTCGCCGGTTGAGTCGGCGCCGTGGGATCAGTGAACATTCACCACGACGCCGCCCGGCCGCCCTAGCTTACGCCAGGGCTCCCGCGCCAACGGAGGGGCGAGTCGGTTGTCCTCCGACCCGCCCCCCAGACGAGTGAGGCCGTGCAATGTAGGCTCCGGAGTCCCTGTCCAGAGCCCGCTGGTCTCACTAGGGACCTCCAATGAACCTACGCCAACCACCCACCCACACACTAAATTAAATATTTAAATTAAGATCATGCAAAGGGTGACATTTTGAAGGGTTAAATGTTAGATAAAATATATGTTAGGGCCAATTCGATAAACCACTATGAATATTGGCCGACCTGTATTAATAATGACCACCCTTTTCTGATCAAAGCAGTAAAACAAATGTAACAAATGATCTGTAGCGTTTTGGTTATGTTAGGTTAGTTGACTCTCGCTGCAGTGGTGGGAAAACGTGGTGTAATGGGAAGCGGTGGCCTCATTCTGCGAGGAAATGATGGCGCAGAAGGAAGCCGCAGAGTGCAGTCGACAGGACGATCCACTCTCGGCTCCAATCCGCAGGAGGAGAACGGGGCGAAGAAGACAGGCTTATGGCCATCTGCTTCCGCCCCCGTCTAGGGCGTCAGGATTGGGGAATCCTGCCATTCGGACATAAAGGGACCCTGGTAAAGATAGTGGGCTGCCAAGTCGTCCAAGCAGTCCACTGCGATTAGGAGAATAGGGTGAACAGCTATTCCCACCTTGAACTCTGGGAAGGTCCGTGCTAACGGACGACACCGGTGGGTTCCCGGAAAAATGCGGAAGCGTCCCCGTCACAAGGTGCCTGGGGAACACCCTCGGAGTTTTAGTAGGTAGGCCTCTCTTCTTAGAGAGGAGAGTACCACATAACCTTGTCTCCCTCGGGTGCGGGGCATGCGTTACGTATTTCTCCGGGTAAAAAAAAAGATTATTACCCGGCAGAAGTAGAAAATTATTCACACTGCCCCAGTGATAAATTTACGCCATCGTAAGCATCCATTTATCAAATGGACATATGACAATAGGTACATACTGGCCTAATTAATACGTTTTTCTTTTTCGCCGATTCTTTTGGTCATTATTCATAATAACAGGTCCGTATTAATAATGCCCGATTAATCAATTTCACGTACAATTTACACGCAGGATGGAAAATGAAAGACGCAAAAATGGTACATCAAGGTCGCAGCACTTACTGAACTTGGAGTGTAGTGAAATGTCACAGGTAAGGTGCTTATACGAGTACATTGTCATACAAGATATAACAGATATTATGTAACGGGCAACAATTCATCAAGTGTAATACGCGTATACTTAACGCTTTGTTTTTGTTAACACGTGCTCTCCATGAGATTTAATACCCCACGAGATTGATGTAAAGTAGGTAAGAAAGCATAACATAATAGCTAAAATAATATAACTGTTATTTCTATTCGTTGCTTCGTACCTATAATGTTTATACTTGTAGATTTTAACAGAAATGGATTTTCACCATTAACAAAATAACTGTCGCACCATATAGCTGTGTTATTAAATTTGTTCATGGTTATAATAGTGTTTAAATTGTAGCGCTATGTTTAATAGGTACCTAATCAAAATCATGTAGTATATAGTATAGCCACACACACTGTAGTGAAGTTCCTTTTAGAATTATTCATTTTGCACACCACAAATAATTAAAGAGTTCGTGTTGTTACCGGTTTTTATTAAAAATTAGGATAAAAGTGATATCAACTTTTACCCTAAAGTGTTTACTAGCTATTTTTCTTCACGATAGACATACACACATACAAGCTAAATATAAGAACACGTCAAATTTAAAGGTGGTTTTCCAATGGCGAGTAGAGACAAGAGGAGGCACGACGGCCAATTTCCACCGAAAATTGCTATTAATAGGTCGCGTGAGCTCGTGCTGTGGTTGTGGTTGATAGTGACAATTCAGTGCTGTTCAGTTCGTTTAGCGATATACGCGCGGCTGAAGTAACGTGCACCGTAAATAATTATCATTAAATATGAATCAGAAGAAGCCAACTTACACATTTTAAATTAACAGATTTTTTTTAATTAAATTTTTATTGAATTGATATTCAATTATTTTTTGTGAAATTACTCCACTAGTTTGTTATAATTATTAATACATTAGATTTTTTTTAATCTAAAATCGTACGTGCCCCACAATCTCGCGATTGATATTAATAGTCATAGCGAGCTAGTGCAAGATCGTGCGGGTACTAGCTAGAAATCAAAGTATAATAATAACTCTATGTAGGCAGAATACGGTTCAATTTTATATCGAGAAATATCTCAATTCGCGGCACGTCCGTTCTGGACAAAGATCCAAGCTCGTCAATCCAGACCATTTCCACCGAAGATGCGCTAGGATGAGAGTTGAAATTTTGCTATACAAATTTCAATCCTCGTCTCGTCTCGCCTCGCCGGTGGAAAGGCGCCTCTAGAGCTGTGGTACGATGGGAGAGCGGCCGCCTCATAATTAATTTCTACGTTACGTACATTTATGAATGTTTAATAGCAACGGTGAAGAAAATCATCACGTTGTCGAAGACAATTCACAGCCCTTAGATGCAAGCAACATCACTCCTTAGATGAGACCCGTGTCCGGCAGTTTGATTCAAAATGGGTTGATGATGAATTATCTGTTAATTAGCCTGATGAAAAAAAAGGTCATTTGCGCACTACGTCCGAATCGTATAAGTTCCGAATCCGAGAAATGACGATCAGAAATGTCACAGGGATCATTTTATCTCTAGGTGTACAAGCGATATTCGTATTTTTTCGGATGCGAATCGGACTTAGTGCATAAGCGACATCCGAAGTAGATCCGAGTTTTCTAGATTTGTGCAGTCTCGGATTCGGAACAAATACGAATTGGATGCAGCGCGCAAACACTAACGTAACTCTACATAAAGATTTAATCAAGGTTTGGGGAAAATTAGAAGTACTTATTTTCTAATTAATTTAATGAAGTATTCCACGTTTAACGTTTAGCTCTTACTTTTGTAGTCTAACAAAAAAAAAAAATTGATTGCATCCGAGTTTCCGTGTTCCAAACCGATTAAGACAAATTTACTAAACCTATTAAACACACACGCAACCCACTTCGCCCTTTGTTTCACTACGCAACAAGTATAAGAAGACCTGCTAATATCCTAACAGTTCTATTATTCTCAATATTTTGTTAAAATGTCAGGGATCTCCATTAGTTTGTTATTGTGCGAAGAAAAAAGGCACACCCACGAAATTGTTTCAAATATTATAATCCAGGCGGATAAATCGTGTGAGGTGAAACAGTTTTAACAGGTCGATTGACATACAGAGTACAGTGGCACGCAATTTTATGTTTAGTACTGAAAATGTAAACGTTATATCGTTTTTTACTGTTTCTTTATGGTAATTAATATAGCGAAATATTCGCTATACATATAATATTGCATTGTAGACAGATTTTTATAGCAATTGTATTAAATTTTAAAGTAGATCCGTAACTTTACGTTTCGGTTTAGAAGGGTCACGGTGCTGGTGTAATTCAGGCACATGGGAAATGTCAACTTTTATCTCAGGACGACGGGCGCAGTGGCAGTGCCCATAAGATCTTTGCTATTTAAAGCGCAGGCTACACTTTGTTTAACTCGGTTAGCTTAGTTCGCGGTGTGAAAAGAAGTATGAAAAGATGCCCCGGCTACGTGAGCTAATCTAAGTTCGCTTAGTTTCGTTCGTGGTGTGACATGCGTATAAAGCTCTGAGTGGCACTGCAACTGTTGTGGATAGGCGTGTCGCTTACCATCAGGCGCACGACTTGTTGGTCCCGTCATTATAAAAAATTGGCATTATAAAAAAAACTAAATCAAGTGTTTACATCTATTTGCACAGAACCGTAAAATTAGTTCACTATATTTATAAATGTTTGTACAAACAATGCCGAGACTGCGCCCCATAGTTTCCCACGATCCTCCCAAGTGAACAATGTCCGTAGTTTTTCTTATTTAGTACGAAATGTCTGCAATGCAGCCTCAGCTCGGAAATGAAAGAATATAATATATTTAAGTGAAAGCTGGCCTTCTCAGAATCCGACTCATCACAACGAATGAAATGCAGCTTCTTGTTTTGTGTTCTTGTGAAATACATATTTTTTGTGAATACGTAAATATTAAATAACAAAACAGTTTTACGTAAGCTAGCAGTTCCTACTGCTAAGTTCCTATGTTTAATAGGATTAATAATTGTTCCAATGCGATAACGTAAAATTAAAAACTAAATTGCCATATAATTCGCTACAATAACATTAAACAAACGGCAATCGCCGTGATGTGATTTTCTTTCACGGAACCATTTTGCTTTACTTTACACAATGTTGAAAATCACGGTATTTTTTACCGGTAAGCTCGATTTTACTGTTTTCTTTTTCTTTATTTTTATATACTACTACTTAATATTACTACTTATAATTACTATTCCATTCGCAAAATAGGTGCACGACGTCGAGTTGCGGAAATCTGCTCGTTGCACCACACCAAATGTTATTATTATAAACTAAAATATCCGAAATTGAGCATTTTATGTAATTTAGTAGCAGTAGAGCTCCTTGTGAAAGAGTTCTTCCAGGAAAGTACTGCCACCTTATCTATTTCTGCCGCCAAGCATTACTGCGTTCCAGTTTTGAAGGGTAAGGGTACTGGTGAAATTACAGGCACATCAGACTTGTCAAGCTATGGGGCGCTTCGATTCAGGGGCTCAGTGGCAGTGCCTCTCAGATGTTTGTGTTTTGTAGCTTTGAGTGGCACTACAACTGTAATGGACAGGCATGTCGCTTACCATCAGGCGCACGACTTGTTCGTCCCGTCACTTGGTATTATATTAAAAATTTAGATTTAGATAGTATTTATATTGAAAACTTGACTATTAAGATACCATTCACACATTGCAGTGGCCATATTAACAGATGTTTTAGTAAGCCATGTCAACACAGTGCCGATGACAGGATTAGATATTCAAAATTTGTTACAATCGTTACAAAAACAAATGCGAAAAGATCAACAGTCCCAGCAAAGAAATCCAAGCCTCTACAACGAAGATCACGACTCTTCATTATCCTCTGGTCGCTTCGGTTCGCTTAAGAAGGAGGACTTAGATTCAATCGTACCTCTAGAAACTATTGACGATAAGTACCGGAACAATAAAGACGATAGTCGTAATGCCGCCCGAGTGGAGCGTCTAGCACGACAAGTTCTAGAACAGGTGCTTCAGGAGAGAAATGAACAAAATAGAGCCGAGAGCCGGTCAAAAAAACGAATCGAAGTTAACAACTTACTATACTACAACAAAGACGATAACAGCAACAGTGATGAATATGATAACACCGACAGCGACTCCACTGAGAGCGATGACAACAAGGAAGATTTAAATATAGGCTCCTTAAGCGATTACTCCAAAGTATACGTGGTACTTAATTCAGAAGCAATTAAAAAGAGTAAGAATGTGAATTTGTTGAATGATTTGTAAGTTTTTTGTGACCATTTTATTTTGTGTATTACATAGAAGTTAATGTATGAACTTACATTGCTGTTTTTGCATGAAGGTTATCGAGTCTGTTGTTTGCGCGTCCATCCCGTGCTAGAGGCGCTAGGAGACGAAATAGTAATAAAGGATTTCAGAATGAGGTTATTCGAAGAGTGAACCGTGAGTCAGCCGAGGGTAAGTAAGGGAAAGAAGAGGATGAGTGTAGGGATGCGCGACGTTGAACGATACTAATACTAATCATTCGAATGCGCAAATCAATCGCTTAAGTCGAACCCTAATTCTTCGAATTTACTACTGTAAATTCGACTCGAGTCGAATGATTAGCGATACCGAATGCCCTTGCCATTCGGTCGGGTGCACGAGTCAAATGATTATTATGTCGGAACTATTCGGAACGCCACCAGATCATTCAGCATGTCCATATCAAAACATCTCAGTAACCGTCACATTTACCATATTTTATGTCAGAGAGGGCTAGGCAGAAATTCTCTATGGAATCTATGGATTTATCAATCCATACTAACAACTAATGATCATTTGGATCACTCGAATACAAAAATTAGTAGGTTATTAATATGTCATTGAATGTCAGGATTAGTAATTTTCTAACGAGTCGAATATCGAAATCATTCGCAATCACGCATCGCTAGATGAAAGACCCAGACGGCCCCAGTCTCATGGAGGAGCTGGACATGGCGGACGTGGCGGACGCGGTGGCGGCAGTAACTCGCGCACTGCCATACCATACATGAAACAGCACGGAGACATCTACGAGAGAGACGATTAAGGTTCTTTATTTTAATAACAACAATAAAAACAGTGTAAAACATAGGGTTTTCAATTTATCACACTCTGTTCCGTCATTCCCTCATCATCGAATACGAAGCATTATGCCAAATAAGCAGTAAGCATGTATAGGCAAGTATTTGGATCGCCGTTTGTTTGTTATATAGTAATAAAACTGCAATATACTTTCTTTGATATATTTTATATTTTACTAATGCATTTTCTTTCTATACATATTTTTTTATGAGTATATCACAGTCATCACTTTAGTTAGTGCGTAATATAATTTTATAGGTAAGTATGTCAGAATTGCATAATAATTAAGTGTGAGAACAATATCGACAACTACTGCGATAAACTCGACCAATTGAGATAAATAATTTATCATTGCCTAGGTGTCATAGTGCGCTATCTAATAATGTGAAGGTACTACACCTCAATGATATCTATTGTTCTATATAAAATACAAGGTGTCTCAAATATGTTACGTCGAAATGACCTAAACAGTGACTTGACTATTTATTTGTTACCAACGTCTATTTTCCTTTATTTCACATCTAATATTTTATAAAACTATTTATAATACTTCCCGATTTCTACTTTCAGCCTAAATTTTGTCAATTTTGAGATGAAATAGTCATTTCAGATCAATATTAAAAATATATTGAACAAATTAAGTGACATTTGTTTTAACTTAAATTTAAGATAGAATATATACCGATATACAATATTGTTTTCTATAAAAATACTGTTTTCTAAGTTATGTGCAGTCCACAGTTGTGTTAAATGCAAAGTGAAGCATAAACTAGTTACTTTGGGTTCTTACATAAGAGGCATTGATTATACAATAATATATTAGTGCGTTATGTGGATTGTATGTCCAAAACTACCTTGTATGTCACTAGATTAGACGTTAAGCTGTACTTTTGACGTAGAACGCTAAATATTACTATATCATAATATTAAAACAAAAACTATTATTGAAGCAAATGTACTTGGTACACATAATTTATAAAAACATTTTGAAAAAACTATTAACTTTATAGATGATAGACGATTTCAATGTGCAAGAAGTAAAATTTTTGGGAGTGCCACAAGGGCATGTAACCTTTATGGGTACAACAAGGGTAAGACTGAAACCATTATACCTAAAAATAAAATGAGATATTTCCAGAGTTATATACTTTAGAAACTTAGTACTGTATATCATGTACTGGTTTTAAACGGATACTTTTTTAATATCGTTGCTTATGCATCTTATGATGACGGTAAGTAAATGCCCTGTCAAAAGCGCGTCCAGCTTGACACTTAAGGATTTTAATCCAATTTTATTATGCTTGCGATAAAGTCCAAAGTGGCAAGTTTGATATGCTCATATACGATTAACGTCGGAGCTGTAGCGCCAGTGCATAAAATAACAGTATACCTTCTTATTGTGGTTTATGATAAATTATATATATATTGCAAAACATCTATGCCTGTAAAGGCGTAACACAATCCAAAGCTAAAAATCTATAATTACCCGTTAAAATCCTAATTCTTATTAGATATTAAATATAAGTATTATATTGAGTCTAATCCCGGGAACACTTTCCTTTTTTATAAAGACGATATCTAATAATTTTACAATAATATTGAAGTTACTAATTATTCATATAATAATGATCTTATCGATTCATATCTATTTATTAATAATCTATTACGATAAATATATTTTTGGGAAATACAATAATTGACTAGAATACAGATGTTCAAAATTTTACAATTATTCTTTGAACGTTTTTGACTAGGCCATTACAAATGGTTAAGATATCTAAAAATAATAATAACAAATACTTCAAAACTATGCAAATAATTAAAACTAAATTGGTACAAAAGTAACAGTAGAGTATCTAGCAGGAACTTTAAGAAAGACTAGCATTGGAAGACTGGGTAATGAAATCAGTGTCTCAATGATAAATTGTCATGAAGTGTGTTATATTTAGAGAGACAATAAATATAACACATTTATGCCAATGTACACACATCATAAAAAAATTATGACTAACAATTTTTAAAAATGTTTTTACCATTTTGAAAAAGTGATCAATATTTTGGGTGAAATTCTTATAGCAATTTTTTATGCTTAATAATAAAATACTATATTCAGTAGGTACGGATGACAATTTATTCTTATATGTAGACTTTTCTCATACTGAAACATATGATATCTCGAAAATAATACGTCCATAAGTAAATATTTCTCAAAGGATCTAAATTTTATTAAAATTTTGCGACTATTTTTAAGTTCTATATTTGGCAAACGTGTGTAAGTTGAAATTGTAAGAATAGCTAGTGGAACTACATGAGTGGAGAAATTCAAAAAGGACTCGTGCCGAAAATAATGAAACATCTACGATTCATTAAAAATCTACTTAATCGCAATTGATCCCATTCCAGGCAATTCACAATGTGTAAGTTCATCATATTATTATTTAAAATTTATATTGTTAATTATTAACGTTAAGTATACTCATTATTTTGACATAGTTTTAATTGATCTACCATGACCATGTCTTAATATTATACATATTTACGGCAATTAAACGCTCATCTTCATCCGAATTCACTAAGTTGTTTGAACAACTAATTAAACAATTTAATGGACCCTTTCATTTTCTACTCTGTACATACACGCACCACTTCTCTGTCCGCTAATTTTAAAACGTATCTTGTACACACTGAACACTTTGAAGCAGTTTGAGTGTAGAGCCAATGCCATTCACAGACTAGGTTTTATTTGTGGGTTGGGGTTAATGCCTAGCTGGAGCGACGAGCCGCCGCCGGCGAGGCCCGTCACCCTCAGAGGTAGTTTGGCCGTGACATACAACACAGCACGCCCATGCTCTTGTACAGCGACCCTCTCCTCTTATTTCGCCACAGGCCGTTCATCGCATCTTCGCCTTTCAGAGCGACGCTGCTCTCTGAAACAATATATACAAAGCTAAAACATTATACAACGGAAACATTTGCAATTATAAAGTGGTGTAGGTAGGTAGTAATTATCCCATTAGTGTCCTAATAAAATGGGTTTGAATGGGTTTCCAATGAAAATGAATGAATTTAATTAACATTTTATTTAAGATATTTGGGGCGTTTCAATTTGAAATCTACTTTGAAGTTTACCATGAGCTTTTCGGTGAGGGAGAACATCGTGATGAAACCTGCACGTCGAAGAAGGTTCATAACCTTCGGAAGACGTGTGAAGTCCACAACCCGCATTGGGCCAGCGCGCTGGCGTGGTGAACAATGACCCAAATCCTCGTACACCGAGGAGACCCGTGCAATGGGGCGTATAAGTGGGTTGGTGATATGCTGATGGTAACAACATAATGGTCCTTCTTGGGGTATTTCAAGCGAAGACAGCCGCAGAAATGGGATCCTGGAGTGGTTAAATAGGTACAGGCAAACAGGTAGCATTTTTCCCGCACTTCGCTGCAGAGTGTTCTTAATGTCAATGAGAGTACGTATACATGTCACATAACGTGTAACGAAAAAAAGACCTGTGCCCACTGCAGGGCAGGACTAGATATGAGCGCCGATAATAGGCCAACCATATTTGTATAACGGTGTTCGTTTTACAAAATTTTTGGAGTCGCCATTTTAGGCGATTATCACACTGCACCGCGCCCCGCGACGGAGCGCGGAGCTGCGTTTTTTAACGTTATACTGAAATACCTCGGTGCGCGCGGTTTTGCCGCGCCCCCGCGCGGCGAACCGCAGATGGCACACTGCGCTCCGCATTATCGCGCAGATTTTTAAGCTTATGCACATGTTCAGTTTTCTACAATAGATATCGACGTCGATAAATTTATATTTGCTATTGAAAATCGACCAAATTTATCTTCATATTTTCTTAAATCAAAAAATGAAGTTGAAATTATCCATTTATCGATCTGGTTCGTAAGAAGGAATGTATTCAATATCTTCGGTGTCTTTTTATTTGAGTAAATAAAAACTAAATAGACAGCATAACTGCAGCGTCCTGAATGAGTTGCGTATTATTACCATTCTTGTGAAAGAAGCATCTCGGCTACATATACAATCACTACGGCGATCAACTGCGAAGCGAGTACTTTAAGTGACGCGGTACCGCTAGACCGCTGCCCCCGCGCAGATTAAACCGCGCGTTGGCGTAGATCTGCGTCTCCGCCACCGCGTGCGTGATTCCGTGTCCAGTGCGTTAGCGGTGCAGTGTGTTCATTGACTTACTACCCATACACACACTATACGGAAGCGTGCGCCTGCGTACGATCGGAGCACCTGATCGAACTGAACTGAACGGCGCCGGCGCACAGTAGGCCCAAATTGATAATTCTTGGACATAGATATATACTTGTGGAGTATCGAGCTAATTTTTTTTATATGATAGACAATAACAGTCTTAACAACTTTTATTCTTGTATAATTTCTTGAAACGTTGATAGTTTCGGAGAAAAAAAATATTTTTTTTGTATGGAGAAATATACATATTATATTTTTATCTCAAAATATATGAAAATGTAATGTGCGTGGTTTACTTACAATACAGTTCCAATCACTTTCTATATAGAAAAAAATCAGTCTGCATGTTCTTGCGGCTTTGTAAGTAAAGGTGCGGCAAAGTTGCTAACTCGTTTATGTACTTTTTTAACAAAATGCATGAGCTAAGACTAAGAAGAAAAAAAAGAACAAAAGTAGTTAGGAATATTATTATCTACCATATAAAAAAAATTAGCTCGATACTCATACAAGTTACTCCTATGGTTAAGAATTATCAATTTGGGCCCACTGTGCGGCGCGCCGATTGCATTTGTCGGCGTCGACGGCGCGTTGATGCGGCGCTTAAATCTAATTGGGACATGTAATGGACTGACGATAATGATTATTAAATACCCACCTAAATGATTGAGATTCTCGTGTTGAGGTAGAAACTCTTGAATGTCATTGACTATCCTTGTGATCTCCTGCGTGTCTTTGGCAATGCTGCACAGCTCTTCCTGGTTGAAGTCTGGCGTGATTTGCTTACAAAGCAAGATTTGACTAATCACATTTCCGAAATTTGACGGGCCCGCACGGTTCTCTGCAACAAATCTTCTTTGTTTATTATTCAGACTCAATTCGCACCTGCGGCCACTCGGTGCGGTGTTACGGTTAGCCAGGAAAAGGCTACGTGGTTTCAGTTACCCGGGTTACCGTCTGGCAAGCTCAAATTGGAAGCAATTTTAAAGCTAAGGGTAAATGTTAATGATTCTGTATACACTCTTCTAATTTAATGAACAAAGAGTCGAGGGTTTACAGCTGACTGCATTATACAGACGCTACATTCACATTCATTTCGTACCGCCACCTGCAATACCCACTGCGTTTAAATTGGACCGTCTACAGCTTGAATTAGACGATTGCCAATTACAATTGTTACTTGTACAGGAGTTTATATTCAGACATTCATTTAGGACAAAAGCTTGTGAAAAAACGTTACCGAAATGTTATACCACACGTTTCTATCAGAAATTAACGTGTTTACTTACGTAATAAATAAGTTAATTTGGGCGGTACTTGAACCTAAATGAGTTTGAGGGTTAATAAAGTGAATTAAAATGAATATTTTAGGATTCTTACATAATATAGGTACTAACTCGTATTCTTTGTGGGGTCTGTAGAACCAGGATGAAATATTAACCAGGTATACCAAGTAGAGCTCGTTTGTGGCTGCCTTTGTATTAACACTCTGAAAACCCTATTCATAACTCTATTGTGATTTTGGTAATAGGCTATTGATGAAATTTTGAATTGATTTTCCTAAGTTATTAAATAATAAAGCTATAAGCTACTACATAAGTAATTTGATAAAGGAATATACTGCCCTGCTAATTGTAAATGCAGCACTTGCAAAATAGCGGTTTGGAGAAAAACGCGACAAACATATTTTTAGATACGTAGATATATTTCAGTTGCTTAGATATCTTTAAAGCACACACTTTTTAAACGCACACACTCATAGCCTAAACCGTGTGAAACCGTGTATTGCGGGTGTCATGAACGCACACATAGACAGCAACAAACTATACCCAAACTCACGAGAGAAATAAACGTAGGCTATACAAATATTTCTCCCGGTCCGAGAATCGAGCTCGGGACCTCTGCGTTTCAGTCCAGCATGGTAACCGTTCGCCTACGGAGGCAGCTATTATTTAATATCTTAATCTAAAAATTTTTTGTTAATCGCTCTCCTGCAATATTTTCCAAATGTACGTTAGACGTTTTACATTTCCAGTGTCGATATAGATAATTCAGGTTTTTTTTCAAATGCGGTAGCACCCCCTGGACAGCATCAACGCCCCACAATTGCTTCCGAGAACCCTACTTCCTCTAGGGCTCTTCAGCGCCCACTTCTGGGCGGACCACTTTGGGAAACTATGATATAAATCCTTCTTCAGTACCGAGAAATTGCGGAATCTGAATGGGGTGGGTACCAAAATTTTTTTTAAATGCTGCTAGAAAAAATAATATAGGTGTAATATTACCGTAGTACGAGGTCATGTCCATGGGGACAAGCTGGACGAGCCGATGGCACTTGGCGAGCTCGCGCAATAGCAGCTGGGCCATGAAGTAGAGCAGCACCAGTTGCGGCTGTTCCGTGCCGCCTTCACTCGTCGACCTGAACCGAACAATCTATTCGTATTTCTATTCATTAGACATTTGTTAACTAGGATTACTTTATTACAAAACAATATTCCCACTTTAACTTTAGAAACTTTAGATCAAGTGTAGACGTTGTCGTCAGTTAGGTTTCAATGTGGAAGTTTGTTTCGAGTTCTATGCGTAGAACTCGAAACAGTCAAAAAGTCTGTGAGACCAGAGTAACCATAATGTTGTGGTTTTTTCCGTGTAAACATTAAGTGTTAAAAGTGTTTGCAAGAAGTATAAATCTTGCAGACACATAGCCACAGATAATAATAATAATAACGCACACACTCAACATAGCCTAGCACTATGGAAACCCTGTGTCGCGGGTGCCATGGACACACACACAGACAACAACAAATTACACCCATACTTACGAGAGAAGTAAATGTAGGCCATACAAATATTTCCCCCGGCCTGGCGCACGAACCTGGGACCTCTACGTGGCAGTCAGGCATGGTAACCGTTCCGCCACCGAGGCAGATGTAGCCAAGGACATAATTTTCACTACGCTTCGCATTATCAGCAAATAAAGAAACCAACGACTAGGGTAATTGCCAAAGTGCAGATTGATAAGTTTTCCTTTGTGGCATGTCATTTTATCAGCTAACAAAAGCGTAGCTCAAATTATTTGAATTTTTTTTGAGAGTAAATTTAATTTTAGAGTGAACAATTCTAATAATTGTAATGAAACTTATTTTTTAAATTTTTAACGACTTTTTTGCCACACCATCTGTGAGAAAACTATGAAAGTTTTTCTTCACTCAGCCGATAAACACATTTAAACCTTTAAAGCAGGGGTTCCCAAACTTATTTTGTCTACTGCCCATTTTGAGAATAAATTCTTTTTTAGCGCCCCCATTTCTTCACCTACTTAAAAACCACTATAACTTCAAATTAAATTAATTATTGTGAGCTATGTTAGTGGAGATTAAACATTCATTCTAAACGAGACTTTTACTATAACCCGCAAGAGTTAACTTGAGACCTGGGCGTAGTAGGTAGTACACAACGGCGCTCAGGTCTCAAGTTAACTCTTACGGGCTACACCTGCCAATGAGAATGATTATTGAAACGCAACTTTATAGTATTCAGACAGAGTATCTTTTATTCAAAATAAAACAAACATAATCGATTCTAGTATAAAAATTAATGTGAAGGATGATTCTGATGCTGTTTAATAAGTTTGTTGATAACAGGTTCCAATTTATTCAAGAACAGCCACAAGACATCACGTTCGGTAACGTGCAAACGATTTCTCTTTTTAGTAAGCAGCGTTGTCACAGCACTAAAACTACATTCACACAAATATGACGATGGGAATGCTGTCAAGAATCGTTGAACGTATGGCCACAATCCAGGGTACAATTGCGGGATCGGTTTTGTAGCCAAAATTCTTGGTAGCCATTTCTGAACTTGATTTTTATTTCCTCGTTCGTTGTCAATTCTATAAGTTATTCTTCCAGCTGAGGTGATATTGCTGTGTTGACATTTGAAAACGCATCCAACACCCAGACTGGTATTTCCAAGTTCAAAATATCCTGGTATCGTTCGGTGAAGTCAATGTGGAGGTTTTCCAAATGTTGGCAGTAGACAAACAAGTGGTCGTTACTGCAGGATACTGATAAATTCGGAAAATTGAGAAACTCACGTCTGCCCACATTCTTTTTGTGTAGAAGCAGTTTAGCTGCGAAAGCAGCAACGACATTTTTTGTTTTAATTAAATTTATGTCATCGCCTTGCAGTTGGAGATTCATGTCTTTGAGGAATTTATACAGGGCTGTCATGTAAGCTATATCATTCTTTGATGTAATGAGCTTGTCACGCAATTCTGTATCTTTAGTTTCCAAGAACTCTATCACAGAGTCAAATAGGTTGTAAAATCGAGTCAGACAATTGCCTCTTGATAGCCAACGAACTTCAGTATGAAAGAACAAACGGTTGAAATCTTCGTCATTAGTAACACAAAGCTGATGAAATTATCTATCATTCAAAAAGCTGTTACGGATTTTATGACTGCTTTGATGACATATTGCAGTGATTGAAATAGTCGTTCACTTAAATTTCTAGCAACCAAATGTAGTCTATGAATAACGCATTGTACAGCAAGGACTTCCGGAATTTTATTTTTTAAGTACGCTATAAAGCCTTTATGGCACCCTATCATAGCCGGAGCGCCATCCGTAGCAACTGATATAATATTTTTCAAGGGAATCTCTTTCTCACCACAAAACTTTTCCAATGTATTGAATATGGTTTCGCCTTTTGTACCGGTCTCTAAATTTCTAGCAAACAATAGTTCTTCACATATTTTCTCATCCTTAATAAACCTCACGTAAGACAGCAACAATGCTTCATTAGTTGGTAAAGTGGACTCATCGAGCTGAATTAACTACTGAGAATTGACTAGTCCTCAGATGAGCGACAATGATTCTTCAATGTTTTCAGCCATTTGATCAATTCGTTTTTGCACAGAATTATTACTCAAAGGAATTTTTCGGATAATATCTGCGGCCGGTTTATGAAGCGCAGTAGTTATTACTTCCTTTATTGCTGGCAAAATTGACTCTTCTCCTATGTTGTGTGGTTTGCCTTTTTGAGCAATTAACAAAAATATATTGTACGAAGCTCGAAGTCCGTCGTCATCTTGCATAGCAGCCGCTGAAAAGAGTTTTGCTACACTTGGCTGAGTATTGTGCTTCTTCTCTAGGTGTTGAAAATATGCTACATTCTTGTCTTTCTTATCTGGATGCGTTTTATTCAAATGATCTTGCAGTCTTGAAGGCTTCATTGCTTCATTCGAAAATATTTTTAGACATAGAAGGCACAAAGGCGACGATGGGTTTGTGGGTTTTGTTTTGAGAAATACGTAAGTAAGTGTTGAATATTAAGTACTGTTTATCTATTACGCGCGAAACAGCAAATGAAAATAAAATTAATATTATGTTGTTTACAAAGGATTGCATAAGCAGCACGCACCGACAGGATTAAGACAAACATGCATAAACTCGTTTATCTCATTCGACGCTCAATCGTACTCAACAAGTAATAACAAGTATTCTATGAACCAGCCAATTGATACAGGAATGCACAAATCGGGTTATTTAATAAAAACTTGTTAAAATATGATTGCCCGCGGTCCATTATCTACGAAAATTACCTATCCAGGAATACTAATAACTATTTAAATGCGAAACTGTGTCTGTTGCCTTTTTATTTCTTTGTTTGTGTCTACTTTTATTTCGAAACGGAGCGACCGATTGACATGATTTTTATTTTATTGATTCAATAAAACAGGACAGAAATATCGAATCGAGTTAGCTTGAGCAATCTCTTAATTAATATTAGTTAATGTTCACAAGTTGTAGTCGAGAGTCGAGAGCTCAGTCGGTGTCTAAGAGTCTTCCTAGATGAAATTACAAATATCTTTTCTTTTCTTTTCTTTTCTTTTCTTTTCTTTTCTTTTCTTTTCTTTTCTTTTCTTTTCTTTTCTTTTCTTTTCTTTTCTTTTCTTTTCTTTTCTTTTCTTTTCTTTTCTTTTCTTTTCTTTTCTTT
>NW_020653851.1:16548621-16660126 GCF_003589595.1 Hyposmocoma kahamanoa | reverse complement strand
AATAAATTTGTTAAAAATTTAAAAAATAAACAATTTAGATTTTCAGTCCAAATCGGCAATTTCATACTTTAACCCCTATTATAATACTTAATTGTTAATTTTAGGTCAGTCAGGTGGGGTAAGGGGAACACAGTTTATTTTGAGTAAATTTTTTTAACTGTAGGAAGAACAGATAAAATCTTATAAGAATGTTGAAATACACTAAACTTGCCTTTGTTTATCAGCTTTACATGTTTTGAAAATCATTACGCTAAAATCTAAGGTAGCATCTGCACCTGTGCAGTTAATAAATTAATTAATAAATAAATCGAAATGGATGAGTAATTGTTATTATCATCTAAATAATTGTTATCATCTAATTAAAATTGTTGTAACACATAAATGTACTTAATGTGTATATATGTATAATAATAATTATAATAATAAGTTTGAAATTTTGAAATTGATGAGAAATTAAATGAAATTATAAAATTCTAAATAACTTGACGATAAACTAATTTGAAAATAGATCTAAAATGAGCTTGCAACTGTTGACGATTAGTAATAATTTTTATTTTGTTGAATTGTTTATTTTATCGAATATCAAAATAATTGTTATCATCTAATTAAAATTGTTGTAACACATAAATGTACAATTGTTAATGTATAATAATAAATATAATAATACATTTTGAAATTGATGAGAAATTAAATGATATTGTAAAATTCTAAATAACTTTACGCTAACCTACTTTAAAATTAGAACTAAAATGAGCTAAGCTACTACTGTTGACGATTAGTAATAATTTGTATTTTGTTTAATTGTTTATTTTAACGAATATCAAATTAAGAAATAATGTAAAAATTGTAATACAAATTAAGATTTATTTAGAATTTAGGATTGACATTGCTATGTCCTTATAGTGTTCATGTTTGATCTATACTATTTAACTTAAGCCATATGTAACAACATGAATGCAATAAATAATTTGGATCTAAATTTGAATTTGAAAATCAATAGTTACGATGTATTTGACGAATTCTCTTCCTTCAAAAGGTAGCATAATAAGAGTAACAGTCATCGTATTTCTTATAGAGGTAAATTATATTACGTGTTCTGAAGATTTCACAGCTATCGAATTTGTTTTACCTTTTAGGTTTGGAGTAAGAGGAATACTTTATTTTCAGTCAAATGTTTCGAGCTGTAGGAAGAACAGATAAACTCGAAAAACTTGTCGTTGTTTGTCAGCTTTACATGTTTTAACCATTATTAACAAAATTCAACACTTACGATGTATTTGCCGAAAACGTGCAAAATGTAATGTATATGTACCTTGTGTTCTCAAGATTTCACAGCTTTCAAATTTGTTTTTCCGCCTTTTAAATTTGGAGCATTGTAGCGACATCTATTTAAAATTGTTTAAACTAATTTGTTTGTCTGTTTTATCGACTGAGAGACATCTGAAAGACTATTGTGCGAAGCTCTCTAGATTATGAGTTAAAGCTTCAAGTCCCTCTTACCCCGGTGTTTTTCTTGTCCCACCTGACCCTATATCGTATTTTTAAACAATGTTAACCATTTATGTCACACATCACATATTCCCTCAATATATAATAAAATGAAAAAATAAATAATAGTGCGGGTGGCAACACAGCTACGACAACTGACAATAAACATTTGTTGAAAGTGAAACATTCGGATGCGTCTCGTAATCAATTTCGCTCAGATTACGTATGTTGAAGTCGAGCGAAATAACGTTATAGCCATACGGCCATATTGGCAACATACGATAAATCGTGACGAGCTCGCAGTGTTAATTGTCTACGGGCCACAGCACCCTCAGCACCAATCCAAACGAGAATAAAAAATGATATATTGTTCGGTTTCGCATTTTTACGTAAAGCTTATATTTCCGAACTCGTGCATGTTAAGCCGACAGGAAACACATGTTGGTCATTTATAACCAGAAATAGCCAACAGACAAAAGAGACTCAACCTGTGAACGAACATATAGGTACATAAATGATCAATCTGCTCGTTTATCAGAGCGTCACTCGATCGTAGCTCTCAGCCCCGCTGCTCTCGAGAGGAAATTGATGTTTTTTGTAACAAACGTTTCAGTCAATTTCAGTTGAGTCGATTTTGCAGTTAATTTTGGGGAAACGTAACCAGGAACATACTAATATTTGTTGATTGTTATTGAATATATATAAATAACTTTTGACGCATTCGGCGTCCCAGCTGTAATACAAAATTTTAACACTTTTTCTTGCAGCGCAATTGTCCACAACAAATTCCTTGCCTACATCTAGGTTAGCCTGTCGATTGCTTCCTTGAAGAAAAGATTCATAGCGCCCTGTCTTGCTGAACTTTCTTTCTTTCTATATATAACATTAGTAGCAGTAGAGCTCCTTGCGAAAGAGTTCGTCTAAGGAAGTACTGCCACCTTGCTTATTTCTGCCGCCAAGCAGTAATGTGAGCATTACTGTCTTCCGGTTTTGAAGTGTAAGGGTGCTGGTGATATTACAGGCACACGGGGCTTGTCCACTTATGTCTCAGGATGACGAGCGCGGTGATGGGCGCAGTGGTGGTGTCCCTCAGATCTTTGCGATTTAAAGCCTTGAGCGGCACTGTCTTGCACGTTTTGGCACTGCAACTGCTATAGACAGGCGTGTAGCTTACCATCAGGTGCACGAGTTGTTCGTCCCGTCACTAGATATTATATTAAAAAAAAATTAATTTGTCTGTTAGTTTATAATATTTCTCCCTCTTTCCATATTACGTGGGGTTGCCCGCTTGTGGCTTTTGCTCTTACTGTCTTGAGTCGGCTAGAAGAGATTTCTTTAGAGAAATGGTCACCTTTGCTCACCTTTTATATAGTAATTAATATTTGTTCCGTAGGTGTTTGTTTGGTGCAATAAAGACTGTTTATATCGAGGCCTACTTTATTTCAATACGAAATGGAACTGTATGAAATGTAACAATACAAACATAAAGTATGTGGCTATTCATTCAGGCAATTCAACGTAATGTGGATTTCATGTGTAATGTGGATGGATTTTGACGTAATGTGGTATATTGCTCGAAGTGGTGTAGGGAATTAATACAGTCTTGAAATGTACGCTTATCGTATATTGAATGCCCTGTCCCATATTTATGCGACAGGGCATTCAATATACTGTTATTAAGAAATTTTCAATCCTGTTACAGGTTTAATGTATGCTAGTTAAACTTGGCACTTTTTGAAATATATGATCCGCTAGAAGAATCTTTTTCACAAATTAACTCCAATAAACATTTGGTTTAAATTAAAATATTGGTTGTAGGTAATTACCTATGCGGATGCTGTGGGTTGCGGTATAGTTTTTATTTCACCCGAACGGTTAGGTTTTTGAGGTCGCCATTAATGCCTTTTTATCATAAAATTATGTACAGTTCGTGCTGCGTCCTACAATGACCTTTTAAATTCTTTGCGTCATAGCAAGAGTGAAACAATTCAAGGATAAAATTTATTCATGATCGCGTGAGGTCTACACATTGTTGTGTTCGTAACACCTTGTATTTTTATGATATCACTTGATTATTTATTTCGCAGCTCGTAGTTTTCGTGTAGGTTCCGTGTTTCGATTAAATTGTTGTTCAAATTTTCTGTGAAATTTTAGTCTTAGTATTAGGCCATGCAAAAACCGAGTAATTTTTAAAACCGGTTTTTTCCGTTACCGGGTTCCGCTTTTTGAAAGTGTCAGAAAAATAAAAAAGACATCAAATCAATCTTGTTTAGATTATTTTTATTATTTATGGAGTTCACAGCTTCAACGAGATGAGAGAATATTATAAAATAAATATGTCTAGTTACAGTGTCTAACAAATAAACATCTTTTTCAGTCTGATTCTATGAATATTACCAGCATTAGGCTTAAAAATCGGACACATGAATATGACGATTCCTTATATTCATTAAGAGGTCACTTTTTTATTTTTGAAATAGCCTCCTCTTTTCTTCTTCCTGTCCTTATCCCACGCTAGGCGGAATTGGCACAATATGTATTGTTCTTCCACTTTCCTTATCAACCGTCATTTCCATACTCACACCTTTCTTAGTCAGCAGGTCAAAAAAAGCTTTGTATCTAAATTTATTTTGCTTGCTAAACATTCGTAAAATTTACTGAATCTAGCAACTAAGTCGCTAAAACGGCAACACTTATTTTCTTAATAACTATTGTTGCTATGGGTCTCGCGCAGGCGCACCTCACTTGCCCCTCGCTTACCTAAAGGTTACCTGCACTCATCTTGTAGACGCTGTCGCTGCACTGTAATCACAATCAGGTACGAATTCCTGGCACGTAGATTTATCATTATTAATCACGATACGATGATTATTATGAATTACGAATTTACGAAAAACTATTTAATTTTAAAACTAAAACGAAAAACTCGGGCTTTCTACTAAACTTTCTTTAGCTGAAAACCGGGTTCCCAAATTAATGGTTACTAGTTTTTTCGGTTAGCCAATTTACCGATTTGCATGCCCTACATAGCATAATAAAACAAGCGTGGTAACTCCATACAAACGTAGCAGCGGGGTATGTATGTGTGCGCGGCCTCTGCATGCTGTGTATGGACGGACAGATCTGCATAATCCCGCGATGCACTCGCGTGCAAATACTCTGATCGTCTCAAGCCATTATTAATATAAGTCAATATTATGCCAATAAGTGCATCTGCACGCGGCGAGCGCTGGGCGCGCATACACAAGGCGCGCAGCTACGTCTGTATGGAGTTATCATAACTTATCTTATTATGTTATGTTATAAGCGAGCACATCAGGATAGCCTTGTTTTGTTTTTATTATATAATAATCCTGATTGTTTCTGAGATGCAAAAGAAAGTTTGAATGTCAAGTTGCGATCGCTGAAAAGATTGACATTTTGTCTTTCGTTTACATTTTGTCTTTCGTTTACGTTGTTAGAGAGCAGACTAATGCTTATAACCCTTTACAATTTGCATAAATACATACAATCGCATACACACTTGAACTTACATAAGAATAGTAACGTGAGAGTTTATCTAGCGAAATTCAACCTCATTCATTTCAAAATTACGCAACTAAATTTCCTCAGGTGTGGCGTTAGGCTTACACTATATATATAGTACATATGCGTGTCAACCCATTTTTTACGGTATTAGTTTTATTTTTCCTTACAATTTATGCTTAGTATCGTTTTTAATTTTTCATCAAGCTTACACTTAATATTTAATTGGAAATATGGACACAGCTATCATGTCAGTCAGCCGTGACCATTGGACTGTGTAAGGCCGGAAACTTTGGTTTGTTTGGAAAAATAAGCATCCGCAATTGAATAAATATAATAAATAAATATTAGACAACATCACACACATTGCTCTGATTCTTGCAAAGTAAGTAACAAGTGCAAAGCACTTGTGTTATGGCAATTAGAAACAACGACGGTACCACAAACATCCAGACCCCATACAATTGTTAGAAAAGTTAGTTTTCTACACTGATCCGGTCCTCAGAGACGGCGACATGAAAACTGGTGTGCAAGCCACTCGATCACGGAGGTGTATACGAGGCAGGAGATCGTCGTAGTAGTCAAAGCAATTTAGATCGTAAAAACTACGTAATTCCTTTTCCAATATGTAACCTATGAGCTAGATACATAAGATTTAAATTCATTTTTATGTCATTTACGATAAGCAAGGTCCAAAGTACGAATATTAAGCTTGACATGCTCGTGACCCTTTTGTCATTGATGGGCGCAGCGATTATGAAATAATTGCGTACAGAATATTGTTCCATAATATTAAATTGAATCAACCCTGGCACACCGAAATAATAGAAATATTAATAATAATTGCCTTTGTTAATAATGTTAAGGTACGTATATAATGGCTTTTATAGAAGAGTTCTTTTTTAGTGTTATATTTTTTTTCGGTGCTCCAAAATTATGATTGAGCGATCCAATACCTTATTAAGTGATTCAAAATGAAACGAAAGTTTGGTGAACATTATACTTATTTTTACGCTGCTGTCGCATATATGAAAATCTTAAAAAATACAAACTTATTGCTATAATAATTTCATTTGCCAAATGCTTTTCGTTAATTGTTTCATAATCAAGAATTTTGATTTAAGTTCAGTTAAATTAGTTTGTTTTTAATCAAAGTTGACGTTGTATTTATAACTGTCGAAAACAATAATACCAAATAAGTAAACAATACAAATGGGAGGTATGAAACCTTAAAGAACACGTCACTCACAGCTGCGTGCCTTGACGGCATCAACTTAAGAAATCCTAGCGTAAATAAGCTGACGCAAATTTTACACTTCATATTGTATTAAATATGAAGTGTATCTTATCAGATTTAATTAACAAGAAACGTTATGCTGCGTATGTTTAATGTACTACAAACATCTGCTACAAAACTTATAAGGTTGTGAAGACAAGTAATAGCATTTTACTCAACTTATAATTGACGAAACTTCACTTTACGCATCCAAAGATACAGATAGTGAAATCAAAAAGTCAGAATATGTCTACATGAAAATGAAGGCGTTTCGTCTTTTGTAGATGCTGAATTTCTATTAAAATTGTAGAGGGTTAAGGGAAGTTTCCCATTTATGCACATAATTACATAATTACCAATAAAAAGGCATGATAAAGTAAGGGCCGACTTTACGTGTGCCCCTAAGCTTTAATTTTCTTCATTACCTGCTCGGCGTCGATGAAGAGAAAGTGGCAGGTTTACACGCTTAACATTCTGTTGTATATAAATTTCCAAGGGCGTTCTTTTATTACACAAGGTGTACACTTTACACCACATTAATGTAAAAATATTTTAAATTAATTTTATAATTGCTTTTTTAATTTTAATTATAATTTTGTTTCTATATATCTGAAGTGCGTGAAGTTCTCAAGCCGCAGGCCCGTGTGGGCTTTCCCTATAATTGAAATACACATAAGAACAAATACTACATGTAATCTCTAGAGTAATCATATATATGTGTAATTCTGTTGGTTCGCCAAATAAGTATATAAATAACAAAATATGTGTGTATAGAGATATCAACTTTCTGTGTGTGTAAAAATACGACTTATATATTTATTTTATTCGTAGAAGAGCTATTTTGGCAGAAAACTTCTGAATTGATATTTCTGTAAACATGGATCCGTGTCATCTATTTATGCATCATAGCGTCTTTGTGACTTTTTAAGGTTTTTTTTCTAGTAAATGACTTGCTCTTGACCACTACCTAGCCGTAGAGAAAAGATAGGGTCTATGATGGAATGAGCTCGCCCAGCAGATGTCTGTTCAGTCGCTCCTTAAGGATACTCGGGTTGCATCTGCTCAGTAACACTGATGCAGTCAGAGAATTTTATTCCTGGTTTTTGTCAGCGCATAGTAAAATATGACCAAAAGCGTGAAGGGAATATCGACCAAGTAGGGCACGACTGAATGTTCGATGTCCGATGGTAAAAGAGGCGCGGGCCGAATGAACTGATGGTGCTCGTGGGCACACTCACCAAAGTATATTCTGTAGAAAACCTACAAATGAAGTTTAGATTTGAACTTATCTTCGACTAGTTGATATTTCCCTGCGCCATCTCATAGATGCCTGGAATACTCCATACAAGTACTGCTAGAATGATAGCGATTTTCGATTTATTAAAAACAAAAACTTTTTTACAGGTGTACTAACTGGTAATGTGCCAAACGGTGTTATGACCGCTTATAGATATAACGCCATTGCTTTGCTGTACGGTCTATTGTACCTGTAAAAACGGGCTAGAGTTGATTAGCAGTAGTATTTGGTAGGGTGATGTCTGCATTGTGCAAAGAAAAACAATGAAAAAAATAGGAAAATACGTATGGGAATTTAACAATAATATTATTTGATCCTCAAAGATATAATTGATCTAATGTGCACTTTTTTAAATAAACGATATTTTTTTATGTTTGATATACGATTATATTAATTGATTTGTACGGTTCTAATTTATCAACGGATAAATTATATTTATAATCTAATATTAATAATTAAAATAAAATAGTTCATATGAACTGCATTCAAGGTAACACTATAATTATGTTAGTATAGTATAATTATGTATAGTTATTTAAGCTTAGTAAATTAATATTTGGTATTCAAAAATAATATTTGATCCTCTTTTTTATATAGGTCAAATTTTAGGTTGCTCCCTCCATCCAGTAGGTTATCTTAGTATAATATGAAAAGCAGCATGAGCTGAGCGAGGGAAGCGACTGTGACGCGGTAGCGACCAGCGAGAGCCAGAAGCGAATTTGCATCCATGTCCGTACACGGTTTCAAGTCAAATTATACTATAATGAATATAATATTATGATACAAATACTTTAGTATACCAAAATAAAAAAGTATTGTAGTTAATCGATTTATAAAAAATAAGTATCTGGATTTTATTTTTAATGCAATTATCAAAATTAATTTATACTAATCATTTCTTTTTGCGTAGTTCAGAACAGCTTAAAATATCCATTGATATAATTTATTTTATGTCTCGGAGAAATACGATCAATCATTATGATGACCGTTTAGATTGTTTTTGCCTTCTGCTTTTACAAATTTAAAATTATCATTTCAGTACATGCTTTTAACAAATATTAACTTAGAAATTTTGTTTTATCATGAAAATAAAATACAGAGCAGCCTAGTGGGAGAATTGCTTTTCAACTGACAAGTTAATATCGACAGCTTAAATCCCTGAGGGTGTATATAGGTACCCAAGATTTGAATATTTAGTCGCAATACCTCACTAACTGTCAAGGCGAACATTGTGATTAAACCTGCACGTTGAAAAAGGTTTACAATCCTTGGAAAACTTAGAAATTCGCCAAACCGTATTGGGCCGTCGCACTGTGGGGAGATTGAGCCACTTTCGTGTCATAAATCTATAACTTCCAAGTTTTGAAAGATAATTACGTGATTTTTTTTTGGATATTCTTGAATATATGTGCTTTTAATTAATATTCATTTTGTAGGTGGTAACATATTTTTAACAACGTAACTTTTAAGAATGAAAAAGAAATCAAAAGCAATTACAAAGGTCATATTACAAAATTGAAGACTGTGTGTTAGATGTATGGAAAAACGACATGGGTCTAGATTCTGCACAGATTCACGGTGTATATGCCATCCAACCACGCACTATTTTGGTTTAAGAATTGTTATTTTTTTCTACCAGATTTGGTGAACCGTTGACGAAATTGAGTAATTAGATTCTTTTTAATATTTGCGACAATTTTTGCAATATTTGACGCCGAATACCGATTATCGCGTATATAATTTGTGATAGCGACAACATCATTCATATCACTTTCAATTAACACGAGACATATAAGTATTGTAGCATCATATAAGTATTGTGCATCCCGAATAATTAATACTATGTTAATGTTTTAAAAATTGATTGTTAATTATGTACTTGCGATATGTCGAGTTCCATGATTTGTTATTTTTATCTAATTTTTTATTCGGTTTATTTCATGCAATATATCAAATTCAATGATTTGTAAAATTTTCATTCAATTTATTTTGTATCAATTCTTTTTTAAATATGATTACATTATTACTTCAATCTATGATATTAGCTTAAGAATTACAATTGTGTTCGGATATTAATCTTTAAGCAAAAAAATACCACTAATGCAGTTGCAAGCTGTTGCTAATATAATAATAATAATTTTAAAATTAGTGTAATTCAAAATTCAATTAGAACACACGAAATTAAATATAAATTTCATAAGAATTCTTCAGTATTATAGAGTGTCTTATCATTGAGATAATTAATTAATAATGTCTTAAATTCTGCACAATTATTGCAATTCCTAATTTCACGGAGAAATTTGTAGTCGAACTTCGAAGCCATTACAATTATGTGTGATTAATTTTACTCAAACATAATTTATTATAAATTAATGTACATACTACGCTGCAAAATTTAATCTAAAATTCCTAAAGGTTTCAACATGAAACAGAATCGCATTTTATATAGTAAAAGAGATAAGTCGTTTTTTAAAGTTTACTTTTCATTTGAAGTAGTATCTAAGTAATGGTAAGTATGTGAACAGGGTCAGTGATTTTATAATTTGCTATTCGATGAGTTTAATAATCGATTTATTACTAAATCGATTATTAAATTCATCGAATAGCATAGCATTTTCCAACTTTAGTTTCATGTTTTGATTGTATTTTGTTACATTTATAATTACTAAACTGTGAACTAACATAGTACCTAAGGTATCTGGAAATGTGAATTGGTCTAATAATAATAACGCACACAATCAATATAGCCCCGCACTAGGAAAACCCTGTGTCGCGGGTGCCATGGACACACACATAGGCAACCACAAATTACACCCAAACTCACGAGAGAAATAAATATAGGCCATACAAATATTTCTCCCGGCCCGGGAATCAAACCCCGAACCTCTGCGCGGCAGTTCGGCATGGTAACCGTTCGGTCACGGAGGCAGTTTCTAAGTGCATTAATGATTATAACAAACTAGTGGAGTAATTTCACAAAATAATTGGATAAGTATCATGGTGGTCAAACATCGTGACATTCAATAACTTAAATATTACAATATCAGTGTAGTTAAAATAACATGATATTCATTTCAAACAAATATTATTTCTGTTCTGTTTTTGTTTTCTAATAATTAAAAAGAACTTACAAATTATTAAAAACACATAATTTACTTTGATTGTCTGTTCAATCAGAAGAGTAAAGTCACGGGATAAACAAGTCGTTCGCCTGGTAGTAAGCGACACGCCGGTTCATAGCAATTACAGTACCATTCAGAGCTTTAAATCGTACCCGCACTTCGCCTGTCACCCTAAGACATAAGTTGGCAGTTCTTGTGTCCCTCTAATTTCATCAGCACCCTTACTCTTCAAACCGAAACGCAGTAATGCCTGCATTACTGCTTGGCGGCAGAAATAAGTAAGGTGGCAGTACTTCCCTGGACGAATTCTTTCGCAAAGAGCTCTATTGCCTTTAAGACGACATTATTTTTATTTCATCAAAAACTAAACAACCCATTAAACGTCAGTTCATTATCTTTTAATTAAAATCCGACTTTAAGTACGCATTCACCTTTCCTTATGCAAGGATGGAATGAGGCTATATTTCTAGAGCATCTAAACTTAGCCGCCCTATAAGCTGTCATAAATGAGCCTGAGCTAGAAACCAATAAAACTTGCATCGAGTTTCTCAGAAGAACACATTAGACTGCTATAACGTCAGTCATTTTGAATCTACGTACGCCGTTTATTGAAATATATACGTTTAATATAGGATTTAACTTCAAGGCTCTTTATAAATATATAATGGTTTCAAACCTACCCTACTGGAACATTGGATTTGCACCTATAATAATCAAACATCCATTATTTCAGAAATTTCGGAAGTTTTAGCATTAAATATTCTTACTGTAAAGATCTCTATTATATATACTGAAAGAATCTAAGAAGGCGATTTTGAAAGGATTTAAACATAATCGATTGATTGATGATCTATATTAGAGCATTTTAACCACGCAGGGCTATAACAGTTCGGTGGCGACCTAAAGTTATGACCGGGTTCATTTTGTATTATATTTCAGGCAGATAATAAAAAGTAAAGAGAAAGGTCACTCTCCGCCCCTCCCTATCTTTAAATACCATACCGTGCCCCTCATATTGGCGGTCACATTGACGGAACGGCAACAATGCTGTCAGCGAGATGTTCGCTAAGGAAGATTTTGAAGTTAAAATTTCGAATTTTGAATATGATGCGATTTCATCACAGATTATTTGAAGATTTATATTTTCTTAAAAGAAAATATTTTAATGTACGAGGATTTGTGGTAGTTTTCTTGACCTATTATGTTGTCTATTGTTTAAGCTACTTATTTGACTATATTTAGCTTAACTGGTGTAATTTACTGTTGTTTTAATACTTGTTAAATAAAATTATCAATATACGTAATGATCATATTGTTTACATGCCTGTACATAAACATTCGTTTGATTGCTATTTTAGTCATATTACTTACATATCAACACATTTATTTGATATTACAAAGTCACTGTGCACGTTAAATCAGAACCCTATCACTTCACGCACACATTAGAGTGTGTGCAGTGTTGCCAAATTATATAAATTATTGGGTTTTATTCATAGCGTAACGAAACCGTAGCAGTAGAGCTCCTTGGGAAAGAGTTAGTCCATAAAAGTACGGCGACCTTACCTATTTCTGCCGCCAAGCAGTAATGTGAACATTACTGCGTTCCAGTTTTAACGGTTCTGGTAAAATTATAAACACATGGGACTTGTCAATTCTGGGTGACGGGCGCAGTGGCAGATCATTACGATTTAAAGGTCTGAGTGGCACTGCAATTCATGGACATGCGTGTCGCTTGCCACCAGGCGCACTACTTGTTCGTCCCGTTACTTTATGTAATGAAAAAAAAATCACCAAATAAATTTAGATGGTGGAATAATTATGTTTCCTTTTTTGGACTAGGGATTTTAAGCTCCAAGTATAGTATGTGAAGAAAGTTGCACTTGTACGAGACAAGACACAAATATTTTAAAATAAGCTTGAAGTCTAAGTCTGCTAGCTGCCCCAAGTCTGTTAATTCTTTTTTATAACTTTAAGTGACGGGACAAGGAAGTCGTGTGCCTGATGGTAAGCTACACGCCTGTCCGTAACAGTTACAGTGCCACTCAGAGCTTTAAATTGCAAAGATCTGAGAGGCATTACCACTGCGCCCGTCACCCTCAGACACAAGTTGACAAGTGTCATGTGCCTGTAAATTCACCAGCACCCTTACCCTTCAAAACCGGAACACGATAATGCTGACATTACTGCTTGGCGGCAGTAATAGGTAAGGTGGCAGTACTAACCTGGACGAACCCTTTCACAAGGTTCTCTACTGCTACTAATTTTCTTGTACAGGTATTAATTTTCTTAAAACCAATGGTCATTGTAATTCCATTTAGACTCCACCGACATTAAATTGTAATTATGATAATTTTTGTTATTTAGGTAAAACCCAGTTGTAATAGCTATTGAGTTTCAATAGAGTGTCAGTGGAATAGCAGTGATGGCAATCATTCATTCAATCACTAATGATCGATGTTGCCTTACAAACTACCATGAAAATTACTAAAATAAATTAAAAATAGCCTTTATTTTAATACTTTTAACATACATTTTTTTTAATTTTTTTAATAAATAAAAGAAAAATAAGACTTAAACAAACTAATAATTTAACGCAGTAGTAGCCTCTACGTCGTAGGCCTCTCTTAGTTCTCTACACTCTTGTCTTTCTCTCGCTTTAGCCATCCAATGTCGTCCAATTCTTTCTGTGAAGACTTCTCTCCATCTTTTCTTTGGTCTACCTTGGCTTCTTTTTCCGTCTCTTGGGATCCATTCTGTGGTGATTTTTGTCCATCTGTTATTATCTAACCTACAAATATAGCCTGCCCATTTCCATTTTAATTGGCGTATTCTTTCCGTTACTTCCAGTACTTTTGTTCTTGTTCTTATAACTTTCTTTTTGATTTTGTCAGATATTTTGATACCTTCTGTAAACTTCTTTCCGTTTTCCGCTGGCAGATTGCCACTCTTTCTTCGTCTTTTTTCCTTAAAGACCATGTTTGGCAACCATATGTTAAGCAAGGTAATACCGCTGTATACCTTTCTTTTTAGACATACTTTTATGTTTATATTTTTCATAATTTCTTTGTGACTCCAATATTTTTTCCAATCTAGCGTGATGAACATGAAAATTACTATGCAAACCTTAACGTTATTTAGTATTCAAATTAAATGTGTTTTTTATGTCAAAGAATTAGTAGACTACGCCATTGGCGTGCTATCCGATTCGCCAGTCAAGAACAGAACACCAAAAAATTGCAATGGCAGTTGAAAGTAGTAGTTAGAGTAGCTCCATGGCTAGCCACTACTGTTAAGTAGAGGTGGGCGTTTAAACAAAAAGCTTTTAAAAAAGTTTGCTTTTTTAAATACGCACATAGGCATGCTTTTCAATTTATGCGTATATAAGCGTTGGTCAGTTCAGTTATCAACAATTTGATTTTTTACAACGTGCTTATGTTTCAAGTCCCACCATTGACTTACAAAGTCCCACCATCTATGTTTCCTAAACAAATTAATTCGTCAATCTGAATAATAATTTCATAAATTAAATAAAAATTAAAGTCGTACTTTACAAATAAACTTATTTTTAGTCTACTCTTGCTTTTCGCTATCAATAATACAACGTTGTAAGCATTTTTCAACATATCGCTGAAACGTTTTTCTAATTTTGTAAGCTTCAAACTAAAAAGCATTTAAGAAACGCATTTAAAAAAGCACAACGTTTTCACGTTTAAAAAATAAACAGTTTTTCCCATCTCTACTCAATAAAAACCGTACAAAATCCTGCTATTCGTACTTATCGACACGCGATGGACACGATATAAAATTCGTAGATTTGAACGCCGGGACCACTCTATATTTCTTAAAATTACTAATTCTTAAATGGACTCAAGTCAATTCTTAGATCATGTTTATGATCAGCCGTAAACAGTATTAAAAAAAATGCTCTCTGCCAGCTACTACAAATTAAATTCTTCGTAATATTCTATTTTCCACTTAAGTAGCAGAAGAGCTCCTTGTCCAAGAGTTCGTCCAGAGAAATACTGCCACCTTACCTATTTCTGCCGCCATGCAGTAGTGTGGAAAGTACATGGGACTTGTCAACTTATGTCTCAGAGTAACGGGCGCATTGGCGGTGCCTATAAGATCTTTGTAATTTAAAGCTCTGAGTGGCACTACAACTGTTATGGATAGGCTTACCACTAGGCACACGACTTGTTCGTCTCATGTACTTGGTATTATATAAAAAAATGTGTAGAGCTCATAATTAACTTTCTTAATACATGGATAATATATTCCGTCAATAGCCGCAGTATTTGTTTGAATACTTTTTAAAAAAAAACCTGAATATTTCGGACTCTAATCTCATTGGAAAAGAAATCTCATTGTTACTTATCTAAATATACGATAACCATGTTCACTTTTACGATATGTACTTTTTAAATAATTTCTCTTATTGTATATTTTGTATATATTTTTATTACATATTTGCATGATTTGTAAGTAGCTTCATTTACTTCGCAAATGTTGTATGTGACAGGGATGTAAATTTAGTCGAATTGTAATGTAAGCAAATTCACAGCTTGTGTTTGGTTGGTATGCCATAAATAAATTGACATTCTATCTTTCTGGTTCAGTGTAGCCGTTTAAATTATTGTTACTATTTATTATTTAAAAAATTTAGCAAATTATTTATTTTAGTTTTATTTATTCATTTCAGCCCACACGACCCATATAATGTATATCTTAAGGACTAACATACACAATATAATATAACACTGTTTGTAACTAATCTACACGAATTGCACTTGTCGGCAACATGTGGCGCAATCTGGTGTCAGGTAACCGGCCCCGGAATCGCCGATATATGACACCCTTCGGCCAAAATTCTTCCTTCATGAAGACAGACGGTCGACAGATGGTCGGACGGTACTTTCACCACAAACGAATTGAAATTCACATTGTGGCGGGAGTCTAGCCTCTCGACCCTCAGGGTGTATTCGGCTTTATGTCCTCAGACTTCGTGAAGTAACACAATCGCGACCAGCAGCGTCGTCGGTATGGCCGGACTCAGCAGAAAATTCGGTTCTGTCGGTGCTGTGTCACACTGGTTACGGCTGGTAGGCTTCTTCTCTACTTTTGTGAAGCCGTCCTCGTCGCACCGGTTCACCTGCCTCTGTGGTTTTACAACTTCAGAGACAGGCATTAGTCCAAACAGTAAACGAGTTTAGTCGTTTAGGCTACTTTTAAATGACTTGGAGTCTTAATATTTCGCACGGAATCAAGTCATTGAATATAGAAAACAGCTTATGAGTCGAATATAGGTAAAACTGAAAAATGACAACCGCAATACTATATTTTGTTTAGCGATGGAACCATTAGATAGCGTTAATTTAAATTTACAAAATGGCGGTTGAATTTAATTAAATTCGGAACAGTATTTTACTGAATATCGCTCAGTTTGCACTCAGATGAAAAGTTTCAATGACATTTACCCGCATGACATTTCAAACACATTTCCTAAATACCTCGAAAGCCAGACGTACTAGTCCCTCCGAATTTGTACTCTATTAAAAGGTCTTTTGCTGTAATAAAGGATACGGCTAGCCGCAACCACAGCGACCTGTCCCTCCGAACCTTATATCACACATTAATATTTTAATTATATTAATCAGTCTGGCTTTACGAATCAAATTCGGCACTCAGCACAAAATCTTTATTGATTTAAAGTTTAAGAACAGGCCGATTTAGCGACCCAGCGTAACACGCAACGTCTCGTTCGTATATAAAGATGTAGTACCTAATCGGAATAGAAATAATGAGTGTTAAGAAACATTCGTTTTCATGTAAACGCCTTTAAAAAAACTTAAAATTGCTCTTCTTCGTTGTTCGAATACAGTAATAGAAGATAACACAATTTTACAAAAAGTATTTATATTATATTCACTAAGATATTGCTATATGAAAAAGGTATCCAGTTCATAACAGGGAAAATGGGTGCGTTGAATTTGCTGATAAAATAGTTAAATAAATATAAATATTAAATAACATGACGTGAGAGATGGCAACACCATGAACGCCAATCGACCACGGATTCGCTCTGGGCCTTTTGAGGGAAATGTGTCGTTTTTATTTTGACTTTCAATTATTTTGTGAAATCTAGTTTAAAGTGGAATAGGATAGTGCTATCGTGCCTTAATCGAAAATTAAATCGCGAAATTATACGAATCTCGAACTAAAATACCCGTATCGGCCCGTTCTATGGAATCCCGAGTCAATCCAAGCACACCGCCTCAAATTGCCTATCCTCTTTGTGGTGGCCATATTTACAGAAATATAATTAAACGTTTATGTTTTCGGCTGAAGGACTTTGTTTCCATGGCCAGAAATAATTTAAAAAAAAAATTTAAAAAAAAAAACAATCGACCACGGAGCTCGTCAAAAAAGGAATTGAAGTTTATGTAAGTGTCAGCTTCAATTCATTGAAACTTACCTACAAAAGCGTCACACCACGCATTAGTATGCAATTTATGCAATTCAAAACTTGTCTAAAAGTCCTGTGCTTTAAAAAAAATTCTCAAACGTGGCCGGAATAGTTTGCGTTACTTTCAATAAACGAATACGGAAAGTTTGTCATTTATGGACTGTACGACTTCTTCCTGGCCAAGGCCTGCAAAGTAAGTATGACAATCCGTTACTGTCCACTTCACTAAACTTTTAAATCTACCTTCTAATAATGAACTATGTAAACTGGCAAAAGAAAAACTCATACAGCCAATTGCCCAGTGTGCCTAGTTGCGAGAATTAAAAATACATACCTGTACCGCTTACTAAATCAATAATCTCATTACAGGGTACTAAAAAAACCGATATCAAAATTACGTGGAATTACATCTAAATAGATGTAGCCAAGTTTTATTGAAATCGGTTACCGAAAAATGCGCAAACCCGGATTCATCACCTATTTTTTCGTTCGCCACTATACGGAACTTGACACTGGAGATAATAAAAATCGGTTCTCACTACTCAAAGTATATTGAGAGAGAAAAACGCCTTGAATTCAAAAGCAAATTCAATATATATATATATATAATTTCTAATTAAATTACTTAATTAAATTCAATAATATAAATGCTCCTTATAATAAAATTTAGGCGCTATTTATAAAAATGAATCTTCATGCGTGAACAGCCACCCTTAGAGGTGGATGATTTTCTTCAAAATTAAATGGAACCACTATATAGGTACCCTCTTTCCAACAAAAAAAGAATCATCAAAGTCGGTTCACAAATATCGGAGTCCTAGCGTAACATACAACAAAAAAAAACATACAGTCGAATTGATAACCTCCTTCTTTTTGAAAGGCGGTTGAAAAAGGAAATGGCGGTAACATTAAAACTAAAGTGTTTTGATATTCTTTTGTTTCGTCTTTTTCGTATTTTTGCCGCTAAATAAGTGCTATAACGAAAATACAGTAATAGATACACATTCAAACACATCATCAGAAGTTCAACCGACTACGGTCAATGTGCCTGGAAAAACAATAACATTTTCTTTTAGCAATTGTCCTAACACGTCAAATATTACTTTTAATATTAATTCATATTTTTTTACTTTTCTCATCTTCTTTTATACACCTTCCTCTCTCTAGAAAATACTATACTTGTCTCGGCGGGAACGGGGATTGCTTGACTTGTATTTAATACAAGGCCTCACTGGCGCTCGTCTTTGTAACTTATATACGTCCAGCAATTTACTATATGTTTATACGTAATCATAGATCGTTTAAAATCTTATAATAATCTCAGTGCAGAGTACTTTAAAAACCGACCTCGAAAGTACGTGGAATTCTATTTGCCAAGTTTTATTGAAATATCCCCTAGTTCGCCACTATACAGGACTTGACACAGGAGATAATAAAAATCGGTTCTCACTACTCAAAATATATTGAGAGAGAAAAACGCCTTGAATTGGAGAATAGCAAAACCAACCATTAAAATAATTGCTCCTTAAGTAAAATATAGGCGCTATTTATGAAAATGAATGTTCATGCGTGATCAGCCTTAGAGGTGGATGATTTTCTTCAAAATGAAATGGGACCACTATGGAGGTACCCTCTTTCCAACAAAAAAATAATCATGAAAGTCGTACAGTCATACAGTCGAATTGAGAACTTCCTTCTTTTTTTGAAGTCCGTTAAAAACAAAATGGTTTCTTGCCACAAAGTCTTGGCTAATTTTGAAAGAAAGAAAGAAAGAAAGAAAGCCATTTATTGCACAATCACAAACACGCATATAAACAAAAAACAAAAATAATAATAAAAACAAAAGGACATTGAGGAACAATAATAATACAAAATAATACAAAATTTATCGTCATGCGTGTCGCGACTAGTGCAAACGGGACTTGCTCAGCTTTAGCCACAACCGGTTTGTTTACCGTGTCGTGGCACTGATTTTCAGCAAGCCCTAAATTTTCACATGTGTAATATCGTTATAATATCGCACCCTTGGTGAATTAAGGCCATATATGCAAAATTACATCTTGAAAAGGAGAGACGTTTTTCAAGACTGCATACAAAATTAGTTGAAATTTTTTTCAAGCTTAAAAAGGAGAATCATAAAATCTCACATTCTAACAGAATTTGTTTCACGTAGCTCTAATTATTTTTATGACTTTCACGTGATAAAAGCGGTTTTTACATATGATCGCAAGTGACTTTGTTACACCGAGAATCCGATATAGAATAAATGTTAGCTTTTCAATGTCATAGCAAAATTTGGCAACTTCACACGAAGGTGGCAAATTACATACGAGAATCGTGTATGAAAATATAAAATGTTTGTTTTAGGAATTGTAATTAATATCTTGTTTAAGCATGTATTAAAATTTATTACATATTTAATGGGATGCTCTCTCTCATTCGTAAGGCAATTACAATGCCTTCTATTACGGAAAATAATAGCATGCACAATATTATATTACTTAATGGTCTTGCATGTAAATGAGGAGTGTTCACAGTCATTGACGATAATTGAACCTTACCCCGTGTACTTAGCGTTGAAATATAAGTCATCGAAAATCGATAATTTGTGTATTTTAATTATCCCTGGTTATAAGTACCATATACTTTATTTATCATTGACACGTTGCTATCGCAACACAGACTAATGAGAGCACTTAGTTCCTACCTTACGGAGAGGAATTAATTTACCATGAATAAGCTCATAGTGAGGAAGCGTAATAGGAGTCGGCAGAAATAATTTACAACTGCGGATCTAGTCGATAATTACAACTTACAGATTAGTAACCACGGTATGATTTTAATTGTTATCCCAGTATGAGAGCTGTTACACGTTCCATTGTTGCGTTTTTAAACCTTAAGATTTTTTTAACCTTCTAACATCCAGCGAACTCATCATCATTTCAGCCAAAAGACGTCCAGTGCTGAACATAGGCCTCCCCCAAAGAATGTCATAACGACCTGTCCTGCGCCACACGCATCCAACAGATTCCTGCAGCCTTCACAGATCATTAGTCCACCTTGTGTGTGTACGCGGTCGCCACTCGAGAATTCTTCCGCCCCATCGGTCATTTTGCAATTCTTAGAGCTATATCGGTTACTGTGGTTCCCTTGCTGATGTCCTCATTACTGATTCGTTCTCGCAACGAAGCTCCGAGCGTAGAACTTTCCATTGCCCTTTGAGTGACCTTGAGCCTTGTTATGAGGCCCATAGTTAGCGACCACACCTCAGTGCCGTAAGTCATCACATCACATCAATCGTAAGTCATCCAGCAAAGTACAATGGGAAAAGCGCTAAATACCCAATGTACATGAAAATGTACTAAATACAATTACATGCTTTAGGCCCTAGCAAGTATGGCCTCAGTTTTATATGAAAAACGCATTTCACTAGATAATCTGTGGTCATATTATTATGGAATGTATAGCGCGAAATTGGAATGTGATATTTTTATATGCACAGGGCATTTACGTGATCATAGATATAATATTATCTTTCTTTTTTTTAATAATAACGCACACACTCAACATAGCCCCGCACTCGGGAAACCCTGTGTCGCGGGTGCCATGGACACACATAGACAACCACAAATTACACCCAAACTCACGAGAGAAATAAATGTAGGCCATACAAATATTTCTCCAGGCCCGGGAATCGAACCTGTAACCTCTGCGTGGCAGTCCGGCATGGTAACCGTTCGGCCACAGAGGCAGTTCTTTCTAATCTCAGATCTGAGTCTGAATCACTTCACATATTAAGTAAGTATTTTGATGTTTCGTGTACATCTTACCTTACGTAGTTAATAAAAAAAAGTGCGCATTTGACCTCTATCTCACTTTCTTCTGTCGAAGCTTCTTTTACTTTAAGTAGTGATGCAACAAACCTCAGCTTATGCTTCCGTAACTGCGGAAATTCCGCATCACATCTGTTTTCGTTTCTGCTTCCGCAATTTTCTAACGGAATTTTATTTTATTTATTTATTTATTTATTAAACTTTATTGACCACAATACAAAGGGTACAAAAGGCGGACTTAATGCTAAAAGCATTCTCTACCAGTCAACCTCTGAGAAAAACGAAATTCACGAACGCGGTAAATAAACAGAATATTACGGTTATATTAAAATAAATGAAACAAATTCATAATTATATATATAACAAACTAACCTAATACCTTACTTAATAATATAATACATACACTTACATACATACAAATATACTATACATATACAAAATACTTACAATAACAGAATATGATGATGATTATTGCTGTGACAAACAATTTAGAAGATGCTCATGAACATTATTTTTAAAAGAGAATATATTAGGAGACCGTCTGATGGCGTCCGGTAGAGCGTTCCAGAGCCGTATCGAGTGGAGAGTAAAAGAATCTGACATGAAGCCAGAATGAAAGAGAGGTACAGTGAGTGATAGTCAATTCATTTTAATCGGAAGTTTACATTACATTTGCGATACATCAGGCGCTAGTAAGGATTATTTGGTGGTGGAGTGCGCGTTTTTTAGGAGTTTTGTATTGTGTAATAATTGCACTTAAAATATGAAACCAGAAACAAGTGCAGCACTAATTTTAAGACTAAATTGCCTTTGAATGCTATGTTGCCACTTTGACTGCGTTGTCCGTAGCGACGGCATAGAGGTGTTCCCTCGTACAAGTATTAGGGAACAAGGGGCATAAGAGCAAGCAAGTGCTGCATGAAGTATGTTGGGGCACCGCAGTCACATCGGGTGATAGTCTATAGCATCCCTGAACCCCGCTTACACAACTTATCTCTGCAGTGACAGACCCGAGTGCGAAGTCGATTCAAGGACTTATTATCGTAATGGTGGTAGTTGCTTTTGAGGGATAACGAAATCAGGCGGTTGGAGATTTTTCTGTTTCCACAATGCACACCTAGTGACAGCGGGATTATCTCGATGGGATGGATGGCCTTTGTGGAACGTTGGAAACTGTTACAGCTTTTGGGGCGAGCTCGACGGATTCAGTGGCCATATAGAGGGTGTCCATCTCACCTAATGGAAAATGACGATTAGGTTGGTGATGCACCATGCACACCTAAATAATGCCTATTAACTCTCGCCTTGATGAGGTCCAAGTTATAGCGTTCAGGGAATAAGTCTGCAGACAGAGATTAGGGTGTAGCTCAGATAAATAGTTTCTATTACCGTTGTAATGGAAGTGTAACACAACTGCAATTTAGTTTTTATTGTGGCCGATTCTTTATAGGTGTACAGTGCGCAACAGGTCAGGATATTGCCATCCATCAACTTGTTTCAGACAAATGACTTATTCTGCCTGGAAGGAAACAAAAAAAACTTTTGTTCTTTACACAAAAAAGTACTTTAACGGAGTAAGAAGTTGGTTGGTTTTTTTACGATAAAGCGATGGTCGTTTATCATTGATTTCTTTGTATTTTTCCATGACGTATTTTGTAAGGTGTCTAGTAATTCAACAGATAGAGTAAGTTTTTGTTTTAAAAGTTGTTAGTAAGACGTTGAACAAGTGCATTTGTTTGAAATCTTCTCACATAAACTGCGCAGTAATCATGGATCATATTTTTAAATAAATAGATAACACCAGAGACTTACGGGAATTGCATAACAACTTACCGAATTGGCCGACGGCTCCGTTTCGTGATGATACGTTGATAAATGTCGTATTGTCCCCGCCATGCTTCACCTCTCACTTAATTCTGGTCCCTTCATATGCCCAACTCGAACTTTTCGCAAACTCATGGTAACACTTTAGTCTAGAAATAGGGAGCAGCTTTAATACCCTTTTTCATAGATGTAGTAAAACAGCGCTATCTAATGAGCTTTAAATTGCGACGGGTAAAATAAGGAGGCCAAGTAATTCAGTTCTCGAGAGGTACTACCAGCACAGTTGAAACCTCCAAAATTTTTTTTAAAACACTCATAGTCCCAGACTAGGGAGACCATGTGTCGCGGGTGCCATGGACACATACATAGACAACCACAAATTACGCCCAAATTCACAAGATTTTCAAGATTCCTGTGTACCTCGTATAGCGTGCATTTCAAATTGAGATTAATACTTTAGGTCAATGCTTGTTTAATCAACAATGGTTTTTAATGTTCAGTTTGATTATGAACTGGTACAGAAGCTCGTGTAAGTATTGTTGTAGCCCAACGGGAATTTATTTTGGGAAATCTTTGAGAGATTAATCTCTTCTTGTTTGTGACTTTAACGAGAGCTGTGTAAATAAAGTAGGTATATTAATATACCTTGTAGTACAATTATAGTACAATCAATATAATCAAATGTATAGGGAATGAAACTATTTTTTCGGATTTAATTGTGTATATTTGTTTTTTCAAACAAACCAACGTTTTGGATCCTTTACAGGACTAACGGTTACCGCTGATTACCGCCGATTCATTTTCTATGTATAACAATCGCGAAAACCTAAGAATTCGATGTAAACAATCTTTTCTGATTTTTTTTATAATTTCAATTGACTGGACGAACAAGTCGTGCACCTGATGGTAAGCTAAGGAAAAGCTAAGGAAGGAAAATAGGTAAATGTGAAAATACTTATTTGTTTCAATTTTGTTTCTAATTTCAATAAAACACATTAAAAATATTTTTATTTGGATTTCGTGCAAATGTACGCATTTGAAACATGTAAAGGACATCTGAAATACATGTGTGTACTTATCATAATACGTGTGAAGTGTTTCAGAGATGAATTTATTCCGTGGAATAACAGTTTCTTTGTACGAAAAGTGAGAACAAAAATGTGATTTTTTAAGAGTAGTATAGGTAAAAAAGTAGTAGAAATACGTGGCTAAAAAGCGAAGTTGAATATTTACTATTCAAACATACTGCATAGAAGATAGAGCCTCTTTTTCTTTAATAAGCAACAAATTTCATATGTAATACTGCCAAGTGGTATGCTTTACATACGTCGCGCAAAAGGATGTACACCATCAAATATTAAACGATAAACAGCATAGATATTTATTTTGCTTGCGTTTGTGAAGTCTGTCGTGCAAGAAGTACTCATCTACGTGTCCCGAAATTGTTAATATTGTCATGGGGCTTAATATATTTCTTTTAATGTACATACAATATTTTTATTATGAATAATGCTGACCTTGTGGAATACATATTTTTCCTTACTTAGTCTTCCTTACTTACTTTAGTATCAATTTGGAATATGTTGGACTTGCATAGTTTAGTCCCCGTTTTTGTTTTAATACACTTATATGGAACGTTTCATTTAAGAGAGTTTCAACTATTGAAATGAGTTTTAAATTAAATTTTAATACAAAACCATTGTAGCCTAATGGTCTAACCTATCGCCTTTGAAGCAGAGATCCGATCTTTGGAAAAATCCGGATTCGAACCGTGAGTTCTCTCGCGACTCGCACTTTTGAGTTTCTCGGAATTTGTGTACGAAGTTGTTTTCGAAATTTACCATGAGCTTTTCGGTGAAGGAAAACATCTATGGACTAAACTTTCCCCTGAGAGGAGATCCGAGCCCAGCAGTGAGACGTAAAAGTAGGTTGATGATGATGATATTGACGAAGTTCGAACAAACATATACATACACACACACTCACACACCCAAATTTACAAATACACAATTCCTATACTAACCAAACTAACACTAACACTGCATAAACAGTTTTTTTTTATATGCTTTTATGTCCTTTGTAAAACCTTAATATTAGGGGTTAAAGTATGAAATTGCCGTTTTATTGCAATAGGTTCTTTGAATTTTCATAGAATCTTCATGGTTTGAGGTTTTCGAATGAAACTTTTTTCAAATGGTTTCTGTGATTTTTTTTTTTAAATTTGAAACATTTGAATATCGACTTTCAATTGTTTTTGTTATTCAATTTAGACAAGAAAGATGGATACTGCGAAAATTCGAGTGATTTTTGAATACGAGTTCCGACGCGGAACTAACGCGGCAGAAACAGCCCGCAATATCAATGCTGCGCTTGGAGAGGGGTCTACTAATGAACGCACCGTGCGATTTTGGTTTAAACGCTATCGTGATGGAAATTTCGACTTAAAGAACGAGACACGAGGAAGACCGCCCACACAGGTGAATAACGATGAATTAAGAGAGATAGTGGAAGCCGATCCTAGTCAAACTACCCAGGAATTAGCGGCATGGTTTAACGTTACCTTACCCACAATATTGACTCACTTACGTCAAATCAATAAAATAAAAAAATACGAAAAATGGGTGCCTCATGATTTGACTGATCTGCAGAAAGAAACGCGTGTTGAAACTTGTGTTGCCTTGTTGAACCGGTACAGAAATGAAGGAATATTGGATCGAATTGTAACATGTGATGAAAAGTGGATTCTTTATGATAACCCGAAAAGAAAAATGCAATGGCTGACCCCAGGTCAAATGCCACAACAGTGTCCTAAAGCAAAACTTACCAATAAAAAGGTAATGGTAACTGTTTGGTGGTCTCAGCATGGTGTTATTCACTATAGTTTTCTCCGATCTGGTCAAGCAATAACGGCAGATGTCTATTGTGCCGAACTCCGAACCATGTTGACAAAACTAGCAGTAAAACAGCCCCGACTCATGAATCGATCTTCACCATTATTGCTCCACGACAACGCGAGACCTCACACAGCACGAGAAACCATTTTGACCCTTCAGGAACTGCAGTTAGAAACCATTCGTCATCCTCCGTATTCACCAGACCTTGCTCCAACGGACTATCATTTTTTTCGTGATTTGGACAATTATCTACGTGACAAGAAGTTTTCTTCCCAGGAGGCAGTACAAAATGCTTTCACACAGTTTGTGCAGTCTAGATCGTCGGAGTTCTATCGCAAAGGCATTAATAACCTTCCCATTAGATGGCAGCAATGTATAGATAATAATGGCAACTATTTTGATTAAATAAATTTGTTAAAAATTAAAAAAATAAACAATTTAGATTTTCAGTACAAATCGGCAATTTCATACTTTAACCCCTATTATATAGATAAGTTAGTTACTACAATTGTCAATGTACTGGTACACATTTCAAAATAACAAGTATCTTCCAAGGGGTCGAGTCCTGGTGACCTGAAATACAGATCATACGTCTAGTTTAGGCACCAGTCTCCCACAGTATAGTTTTATGTATTTTATTTTGGATATTATGCCAATGTATTTTGTATATTGTGGTGAGAAAATAAACTTATTATTATTATTATTATTATAAACACAATGAAAAATACCATCAATCCGGCTGGACACGAACCCCGGTAGCCCCGGTTTGGCGAAGTCGCTGGTCCGATCTTTGTAAAAATAACAACAAACTAGGGGAGTACTTTTATAAAACATACCAGGGTAAACAACATCATGATATTAAAGAAAATCATTGTTGCAATTAAATTTCAATTATAGAGAATTCACTTTTATTTCTATCTTATTTATTTGGTTACTTCGTAGCCAATATACAGTTTTCGTTGTGTTTAATAAAAAATCTGTTCTGTATCAGAAAAACGTAAAACAACTGAAATATGGAGTATTGTTGTTTGAAAAACCTGAAGCCTATTGAAATACTAACAAAGACTCTCGCCTGTGTTAAACTCCCAATCACATTCCAATATACATTGAAGTTCTCATTCATTTCAAAATATGTCTTGTTTAACGATAGGCGTTATTTGTTAAAGAATTTATTACATGCAGAAAGGCAAAACGTGACATTATTTTAATGAAAAATTTATAAAGGTAATCGACTAGATTTGACATTTGAAAGTCCGTATAAATACGCATTATGTTTCAATAATATTCATTGTGAAGAGAATTCTACTACACCATAGACGTCTAATGACAAGTATGTAAGAATTTTCATTATTATGACGCAATTAAAGTGCAAAAAATGAAAGTGAAGACTGCCTTTAAATTAAATAAGTAGATTCGTTGTGAAAGAGTTCGTCCAGGTCCAGTTACCTGTTTCTGCCGCCAAGCAGTAATGTGAGCATCACTGCGTTCCGGGTTTGAAGGGTAAGGATGCTGGTGAAATTACAGGTACTTAGGAGTCGTCAACTTATGTCTCAGGGTGACAGGCGCAGTGGCAGTCTCTCTCAGATCTATGTGAGTTAAAGCTCCGCACGACTTGTTCGTCGTCGGTACCATAAAAAAGAGCCATAATTCTTTATTTAACAATAACTGGAAAAGAGATACTGGAAAACATAAACCTAACGGAACATAAAATACGTTTCACGAACTCGCATTTTTACGGAAAACACAATTTTTGAACTCCAAATTGCATTTAATTCTATTTCCTCCTAAATGGCTTAAAGCCACGGTTCATAACGTAATTTAGTTAGTAGGCCAGTATTAGAGATGTGTGGTAACGAGTAAAAAAAATCAAGTTATTCCACTTATGAAAAGTAAATTAATGCCATTTATTTGTGTGTTGTTGAGTTTGATGTAGCGATTCACAACAGTCGATACAAATCTTTTTGTACATATTTTATAGTCTTTTCAGCAGTTTATTTTTAACCGACTTCAAAAAAGGAGGAGGTTCTCAATTCGACTGTATATTTTTTTTGTATGTATGTTACGCGATAACGCCGGTATTTGTGAACCGATTTTGATGATTCTTCCTTGTTGAAAAGAGGGTACCTCTATAGTGGTCCCATTGAATTTTGAAGAAAATCATCCACCTCTAAGGGTGGTTGTTCACGCATGAAGATTAATTTTTATAAATAGCGCCTAAATTTTATTATAAGAAGCAATTATTTTAATGATTGATTTTGCTATTCTCCAATTCAAGGCGTTTTTCTCTCAATATATTTTGAGTAGTGAGAACTTTCAGAGAGAATTTTTATTATCTCCTGTGTCAAGTTCCGTATTGGCAAACTAGGGGATGAATCCGAGTTTGCACACTTACCGGTAACCGATTTCAATGAAACTTGGCAAATAGATGTAATTCCACGTACTTTTATGGTCGGCTTTTTTAGTACTCTGCACTGAGATTATTAGAATAAAATGCAAATTTTAAATGTACTTTTTTGGCGCCTTTTCTTTGTCATTATCATTGTTTTCGTTTGTACGTCTTTACTTTCTTGGTTTTAATAAACTGTACCTATATTTCCTTTGGTCTTGCTCACTCTTCACTGGCATTGATATAGTCCACTCGTATTTTGGAGTATAGGTATAGAAATAAAAGTGTAGTAGAAATTAGTGGATAAAAAAATGGGAGTTCACTCGACCTCAATAAAAGTGTAAACAATTGAAAGCATCAAATCAAAAGAAACCATCTATTTTATTTATTTATATTTAAATTGTGAACGTATAGCTAAGCAGCTAATACGACTGTATAAATATTTTGAATTAAGATTACTTTAAAAAAATTTACAAGTATCCCAAAATGTATATTAAACGTGTCAAGCGAATATATCAATATGAACATATTGAGTGAGTGTGTTCCCAATCGGGCTATAGATTTATAAAACAAAAAGATATTTAGTGGTGGATTTGTCTCGACATAATCGCAACGAAAAAGAAGCAAGTGTTAGTGTAGTACCCGTCGCTTCAGAAAAACACTATTTATCTAATGAAATAAGCCTGAAAAATAAGCCCAAAAACTATCAAACTGCTGAGGCCTATACCTTTTTTTCGACATCAGTCATTTAATTTTAAATGTTGTATGTTTTGTGTTGAAGAATAATGTATTTTTATTTATTTATTTATTTTTATTAATATCTTCTAATTAAATTTTACTTAGTTACTTAATGACGATCTCGGTAGATTAACGGTTCGCACTATAGTCGTTGGACGAAGAGGTCCCAGTTTCGATTCTCGGTAGAATCAATTTGGAAATGATGGTAATGCCCCGGAATGAATTCCGTCGCTCTGATACTCTCAGTGAAGGGAATTCCCTAGTTTCTGTTTCCCTAGTTTCCCTAGACTTGGTAATTTATGTGGTTGACATAAAATTGCAGATAAAGTTAAAACAACTTCAACTATACTTTTATTACAGCAATAATTTATAATTAATTAAAACATAAATAATTTGGAGTGAAATCAAATTTTAATATTCCATAGGGTTTTAATATAACAGATACGTGTTTTATAATTTTATTTTTACGAGTATAACGACACAATTTAATTAATATGTGCATTAGTTTCTTAAATTATCAAGTAAATGGGATAGCCGGTTACAATAGTTGAAAATTTGTTATTCCCAACCGATATTGGATGTAATCTGATATGTACACTTACAGGTTCAATTAGGGGACGAACAAAAGTGATACCATTAACTGAAGAGGGTACATTTGCCTTTTTCTGGCATTTTATATAGAAAGTATTACTTCAACTCTAATGAAAGAAGAATAAGAATAGGTATATATAATTAATAATTTTGATATGAATAGATTTAAGAAATGAAGAAAATGAATTAAAACGTAAACGGTTTTGCTTTAATAAGCTAGGGTTGGGCAGATAATTTTGCAATTTGAAGGGACAACTATTTCTTTTTTAAATCGAATAAATAAATTTATATAATTAATTTTATTTATGTACACCGTTATATTAGATTCCTTTGTCTTAGGTAGTTTAGTTCCGTTTCTTAAAGGCAATGTGCCTAAATTGTTTGCAAACTGTCTGGCAAGTTGAAATTTTGTAAATAGAATGTTATTTTAAAACATTGTTATTTTTTGCACAATTTAACATTTAATTTTAAAACTGACTTGGCAGAACTTATTGTCGATGTCTCGCGTTCGTAGCGCTACGACAGGCTACGAGGCTACGCAGGCCGCGAGTAAGGCGGTGCGGCATGGAGGCCGCCAACCCACGACTGCCGCAGCGGCGGCCGGCGACGGGGTCCGCGGCCCACAGCCGCAGCCGCAGCCCGCGCAAGCCGCACAAGTCGAATCGACACAACTAACTTTCACAATTAGGCCTGACAAATTAATTGAAGAAAGTAATTTTTAAGAAAAAAACTTCTGAAATTGCAAGTAATTATGTTCCAGGCAATAAAATAGAATTTGTAGTATAGGACACACTTCTCTTCACATAACATTCTAGGTCAATGATTGAATTAATTACACTTTGGAACAAAAGCTAATAAAGCGTTTTCAATAAGTTGAGACCTCGCTCGTTAATCACATTTCGCTTTCGTCCCGCTGGAGCGTAGTATGGTGTGTTAATGCAAATTGCCTGAAGACTTTCGGTTAATGTATAATATAATTTGATTATTAGCATAATGTCGTCCGCCTCCTTGTCTTCCTGGATAAATACTTGAAAGTGAAAGGACGTACTTCTTATGTACACAAATCTACAATTTTGAACAACAATCTTGACTCCAGTCTCCTTCTATTTTCTTTACTGATCGCATATAGCTAAGATATTAGTAATCATAACATTGTTTCACGTTTCGCTGTGTGCCAGTGGCAGCACTAAATCAGTCAAGCTCACGTGCCCTCACCCGCGCTCACCCGTGCTCACTTACTCATCGTGTACTCATCTATCAACGGGCCGCTACGTGAAGACAACGGAATCACCTGCGGCCCGCATCAATGGCCCAAACACATACGCGATTTTTTGTAATGTAAATGTTAAGGCTATATGAGATGGTGTTCGAATAAATTGATTCGGTAGCTTTTGGTAACCAAATTTTATACGAAATAGTTAAACTTTATTATACATTTAAATCGTAGTAACACAACGTTATTACATATTTAAACCATAGTAACACAAAGTTGCAGTTGATTACGAATAAATAACAGATGAAAAGCCTTACTAAGGGTTTCTTTTCATATTCGACTGATTTGAAGGATGTATATTTTACGTAGGCAGGTATGTATTGATGGATCTCGTTACAAACGGGTAAAACGACGCTACGTGTTGTTCAGACGGGCGTCCTTCCCAAAAATAAAATCTATTTTGTCTGCCGGTAAATACACAATGACTGGTAAATAATAGATAGACACGTAGATTGACTTATCTTCAATTCTATTCCATTGTCACAGACAATACGCCTTCGAAAATAATCTTGCATCTTCAAAGTAACATGTCGTCTTTATTGTTTTGAGAATGTCAATATATTTCAACGGCCGCATGGCGAAAATACTCGTATACTTCAAAGTGGGTTATAAGTAGGGATTAATGAAATACGATAAAATACTCGTTCAAAATAAATCTCTAAGAAATTTGCTAAAATCTTGTAAGCCCACTTGATCTTGCCAAAAGTTCAAAGAGGGATGATCAAAAAGTACCTATTCATTATAGCATTTCCAATAAGAACCTATCTCATTCGACTTTCAATCGATTAAATTAATCTCTTCTAATAATATATTACCCTTTTTAACACAATATGACGTAAGTTACAGTTTTGAGGGAAAATATTTAAGGTACTTTCGATTCAGAATTGCTAGTCGTATATTGAATTATATATATATTTTTTGTACTTTCGAACACCTGTCAATTTTTTTTAAGTCGTGGTTTCGTGTATAAATAAATATCAACCAAGTCATTAATGTACATAATTCATCTACAATGCAAATACAAACTATTTTATCATAATCATCATTTCAGGCGAAAGAGCCGTCCACTGCTGGACATAAGCCATCCCCAAAGATTGCCATAACAACCGGTCTTGTGCTGCTTGCATCCAGCAGATACCCGGGTCGCTACTCGATAACTCGACTCCATCTGCAATTTGTTCTGCGAACAATGTGCCTCGGCCACTGTCATTTAATATTTGCAATTTTTTGTGCTATGTCGGCTACTCTACTCGTTTTTTTACGGATATCTTCATTTCGGATTCGATCTCGAGTCTTTTGGATCAACTTGAGCCTTCTGATGAGGCCAGGCATAGTAAGCGATCACGTCCTGGTGCTGCAAGTTGTCACTGGCAACATACACAGCCTTGAGATACTGTGATGTTTTGGACTAAAAGATATCGCGTAGCTTTCCGAATGATGCCCAGCCGAGTCGACACTCAAACTACTTACCTAATATGAAAATGAATACTGCGCTCTCGGGCTACGAGTGTTTTGTCCGCTGCTTGTGCAAAATGTAGGTAATGAATAAATCGTTCGTCATGGTTTTAACAAAAATGCGTTGTTTACATTACAGTATAGAGCATGAAAATGTAAATCGAACTGTGTAAATAACTTTTCCAGTGTAAATCACGTCCATTCGTGCCAAAGTACAAATATAGTATGTGCGACATGAACACGATAGGCATGACCCAAAATGCGTTGTGTAAAGCGTATTTGCATGACACACGCGGGGTTTTGTCTATTTACGCACTCCTATTGAAAAACAAGCAAACCATCAATGAATAGTGTACCTCACAGCATTTACGGTTTTTCCTTTCATGAACTTTTGGGGTTTTGTAAGCAAAAATCTGGTAAAACACATTTTAATCACAACGGCTTTTCTGATTGTCGGTTTTTATGAAAACGAAAACAAAGGCGATCGGATGAAATTGTACTTCGTATTATACTCCTAATGCAATATCTGACACAAAAGGCAGGATTAAATCAATGTTAGAAAGAGAAATAGGCCGTTGACTGAAGAAAATGTATCGGCGATTGAATATTGTGTAACAATTTAGATGTCTTGAAACAGAGTCATATCTATCTGTGATTTTCGAGTTTAAGAAAATTTATTCTCGTAAGAATTTGCTGTTAACTAAAACATAAGTATATAATCAATTAATAAAATATGAAATATAACTGCATGCGCGAGAATTTTAGATAATTTTTCTGGTTGCAGATATTTTTATTTTTATTTGAATTTTGTTTTTAAATGTTCAATATTCGACTTATTTTCCATTTAAAGAACAGTTTGACTAATTTAGTCAGTTTGGTACACGTACGCCTAAATCGCCACCTTTTTGGGGCAAAAAAATCCATATTTTTGAAGATATCGTTAAAATCGGTGCCAATCATTTTGCACTCTTTGATTATTTGTATTTAAAGATCGAGAATGGTCTCTATAAAGTAATTAATTAGGTAAATACAATTTCACTTTATCCCGAGTAATCCATTTAATTAACCAATGCAAAGAGAAATGAGAGGCTAAAATTGCGGCACTTAACAAATATTAAGAACTCACTGTAGAGTATAATGATTAAGATTGTTTTAAATCTGTACTAATATATGGATCTCAATTGTCTGCTAATAAAATAATAATTATTATTATTATTATTAACTTATACTATATTTTGGTTTGATTTAAATGCTTAGTTTGATTTTATTAGCAGTAGAGTTCCTTGTAAAAGAGTTCGTCCAGGAAAGTACTGCCACCTACTCTAATTTTGTCCTCAAGAAGTAATAATGTTGGTGAAATAACAGGCACACTTGATTTGTCAACTTAGGCCTCAAGGTGACGGGCGCAGTGGCACTGCCCCTCAGACCTTTGAAAGTTGTAAGGAGGACGGGCACTATAAGACAAAAAACAAGTACTTGATCATTGACTTACAATTATATGGACGTCGGGTCCGCGCTAAAAAGTGTCCGAACTTATAGGGCGTTAAAATCGTATACAGAGCGTCATTCACGCTTTAGTCTTCGTTTGTTTCTTCTGACAGCGAAGCAAGCAGAATTGGACAGTACTGCGATGACATTATAATTTAAATTCAACGTTTTAGCTTTTTCATATTCCTTTACATGTCACTACGTTTAAATAGGTTGACTTGGGACATTTTTTTCGTGGTTTTTGTATTAGACCCGTCGTCCATTTATTTGTAAGTCAATGTACTTGATACACACTTTTATTAATCCTGAAGAGCTATATTTAAATGATAAAGTATTTATTTTTGTAGTTAAATTATTAAATTTAGTAAACGTGTAGAACACGCGTGACTTGTCAAATTATTTATTTGTGGTTTTTTATTTATGAAGCTAGCTTGGCTTGTACTATACCAAGCGTATCATTGAGTGAGTTTTCTTTATTCTTTTCTACATACTGTTACCTCTTTTTATTCACTTGATGACAAGAATACAACAGACATTACTGTTGGTTGTATGTAACGGAATTAGATATAGAATTCGTTATATATTTCATATTTAGACGGCACCGTGTTTAATGTATTTCAATTTTTTGATGCATAACAATGTGGCAATTTGTCCTACGGCATAGAAAAACATACACTTTTATTACAAGATCGTAAGTTTCGGCCACAGACCACATTTCGGCATTATATCGTCTACTTGGTATAATAAAGTCACATTATGACAAACTCTTGAAAATTAATCATAAACTAATTATGTGTATGTAAAATATTAAAACTCATATTCAAGCTTAAAAAGCTATCGATTAAATTTCGTTCGTAGCATCGTTAGGGCGCATTTATATGACACGAATTCATCGCGCTCACTCCGCGCGGTTGTCGCGCGGTCACCGCGCCGAGCGGTCGCCGAGCGGAAACAGCGTTGCGTCGAACTACCATGGCAAAATACGCTCTATTTATTTAGCTTTTACGTTTTAACTTAAATGAGCGTCCCTTACACGCGGGCGAGTCTTGCTTGAATTTGGTCTACGCGGCGGCAGGCGCGACGACCGCGAGGTTGTGTTATTCAGAGGAATTTAAATGTTGTTGCCTAGTGAATAGAATTCAAATTCGCCTGGGCGATTGAAAATATTCTCCTCGTGTAGCTGGGCGCTAAAGCTCTTCTTTTTTCCTGAAAAATTGGGATTTTGCAGATGTTGCTTTATTACACTAAAGTTGTGATAGTCCCAGTATGTGTTCTTAAAAATATTTGAACTTTCTAATTACCGTATCCACGGCTACGGTAATTAGATCTAATTACCGTTACCACAAAATATTCGTGTCGTAATAACTCGAAAACTACTTTGTCTATTCCAATGCCATTTAGACATATTGGTAGTTAAGCTTAAACTTGTTCATATTTCAACGTTATTGCGTACATTAAGCGAGAAAAACCAATGGCTACAGTAATTAGGCTGACGACACCGAAATGGCTATGGTAATTAGGCTGAGAACATCGAATGTGAGAATGGCCGAAATACGAATAAGTTTGGAAGATCGCGTATTATTTTTTTATGATTTTGTGTACTTACTGTGTCGACTTTCAATTATTGGAAAAGTGATCTCCGGACAGTTTCAAATTGTCCATTTAATGAATTATTTATCATTTCATCATAATAAATATATATCTTACAAAAAAAACTTAATGCTCATTAGTTAAATTATTATCGATTTGTTACAATAAATTTGACTGACGAATTGAACAACTGACTGACGATTAATTTATTGTATACATGACGTCACTATTTCATAGACAATGGATATCAATGTCAGTCGGCCATATTTGTTTAGGTTCGCGTCATAAGAAACATGTACCGTCTTTTATCGAAAAACGAAGTTTCATGTTCTGCAAATATTATTTATATCCTATTCGTTTCATAATAGGACGAATTCCGATTTTCTGTTTTAATTCTAAATTTTTATAATCGAATAAATTAAATATAACGCCAAAAGTCACGAATACAAAAAATAATAATTAATAAAAATACGACAATTTCAAATAAACACTATCTCTCATTCAATTTGATACATATTGAGCAGAAAGCATTAAAGCTTCGACAGTCCTTAGGGAGATTTGTCGTTGTCACTGAAACTAAAATAACTATTGATCATATATATATAATAATAATTGTTCCGATTAATGACGGAAGAACGAAATATAACAAAAAATAACATTTATAAAACTTTGTACCACCGCTTTGAACTCTTGGTTGTTACTTTTGTGTTGTGTTTTGCTACTGTTGTAATGTTTTATGTTGATTAAAGTTGTACATAAATGTTGTAGGGTTAGGTATACGTTTAATGTATGATTGCATTTTCTTTAGTTCGACCAAATCATCAAAAAACTACTTTGGAACCAGAAGATTTGCTAAAGCTCTTATCTACCCTGTGAAACATTTAGAGATTGGATAAAAAAACGCTCTAAGTATCAAGATTACGAAACCTTTTTTGTACTTAAATGTGATGTTCTTCACGAAAACACGGAGGGCTATACACAAACCTGTAGATTTGTTCGGCTTGTGTACAGTATTCCCTTTCACTGTTTATTTGTATAGTGATTAGAACGACTGCTACGAACAGCGTTTTGGGTCGCACTCTAACTAGGTCAACAAACACGTGAAAATATTACGAGCTTTTTCCTACAGACATGCGTACAAGAAAACATTTCCGTGTTTTGCTTTGACTTATTAGAGTTAAATTCTCTGAACAAATTTTGTCCTCTAAGTAGGCATTAGTTGAGTATAGAAACTTAACAGGATCCCATGAACCGCTGTCTGTGTGAGTGGATGTTTATATAGGTTTTTATTGGGTAAGTTTCCGAGGATCTATCTGGCGAGCTTTAATCGCAGGGGACTCCTTCATGGATATAACTCTGCCTTCACTCGGTGACGGGCATGTGCGTAATTGCATCTGATTAGTATTCGTTCCGAATCCGAGTAATAATAATAATCGTTCTATGTGAAAAAAGGGCAGAAATTAAACAATAAATATGATAAATATGTTATTTTGACACTGCCCGCTGTTTTTCAATTTCAGTCTAAATACTTATCTGGGTATCTTGGATTATCTAGGTAAATACTACCCGCCCCCACTGCTCACTTTTAGTTACCTTTCAATTTCGTTCCATATTTGCCGCATCATGATCTATCATCATTCAATCGACGTTTTCTCAAGGACCACCGCTTTGTCATTTGGATTGTTGAGTGGCAGACTACTTTTTCTGGAAAATATGCTATATGGAAAATCTAAAGAAAAATCAAAATCGACATTAATATGTATTATCGAAAATATAAATAAATAAATAGTATATTACCGAAATTTCGTAAAGCGTCATCTTCATTTATTTGAATTCGTCACACGAGCTCGCCGTTCTCATCAACTGAAAAGTAGATCATGTAAAACTGCTCTACTTCAAAAGAGTGTAATAGTAATGGCTACGAAGGTTTATAACAAACTTCCACTTGAAATTAGGAATTGCAACGATTGTGCAGAATTTAAGAAATTATTATTTAATTACCTAAATGATTGGACATTCTATAATATTGAGGATTTCTTGTAAAATTTACATTTCATATTATTAAATTTGTTATTGATTATTTTACTATTGTTATTATGTTTCATTAGTAATAGGTTGCATTAATTGGACTGCATGATTATAATATTATTACAAATTATTGCATGAGAATTACTAAAACTAAGAAAACTTTGTATGCCATAAGGCGGATCACAGTGATTCAAAATTCATTCTTGTAACAACTTTATAACCTGTGTATCACAAAGAAATAAATGATTTGATTTGATTTGATTTGAAAATGTGCATTAACGACACAATATTAACTTTTGAATAACGACTGTAAACTTTTGTATGAAGTCAGGCCGTGTATTCTCGTTCTCCGTCCGACATCCGTCCGAAACAATTACTGTCAAATAAGTAATACTCCATCATATTAAAAGAGGCATGATGCGAATGAAGTTTCATACTTAACATTGTCTTTTCATTTGGTCGGCTTTTACTTATTTGGCAGTAATTTTTTCGGACGAATGTCGGACAAAGAACGGGAGTAGACCCCCAGCAGGTCGATTCAGAACCTTACGATAACTTTGTTGTCTACTGATTCGATTATATATTGTACTATTTCTTTTCATTTTATTCACAATAACCGAATCGAACGTCAAACTGTCGTAATAATAATAATGTCGTGGCAAGAATGTAATATGGAAATCTCTTATTATTTTAAATAAAGTCTGGATTGTGTTCAATTTTGTTAATTTATTTTAATGCAAGCATGCAATGCATGTTATAGAATATAAGGTCTTTAAGTCTTAAAAATGTATATTAAAAGCATTTTCATTTTTCTTATTATCTATTCACCGACTAACTCAATAAATGCTGTTGGATAACGATATCGTATCCGATTCCGAATCGAATGTTTAACTCGAATGTTCTGAATAGCGCGGAAAGCGCCCTTCGATTCGAGAACCATATCCAATCGAACGATTCGGTTAAGATATCGAAGAGTTCTGAATCGGGATCCAGGTATGGACTGGAATGTCAAATTAAAACAAAAACATGGTGAGAAGAGTACGAGTTTCCATGGTAGACAAAGTGGGTGATAAAGTAAAGATAGTGGCTACCTGTTGCAGCGGCGGAGGGCGTATTTCCGTCACAGCACCGCACCCGTCGCGTCGCCGCCTTTCGCGGGGAAAAGCTTTGAAGCGCTACTATAAACAAACGTCTGTCTTTCATAATCTGATTAACGGTCCTTCTGTAACCTCTGAAGAGAGCACTATTATTCGATTGACTAAATCGGTTTCAAAGATCAAATCGACAGTTTTGTGAGTTGTGATTTGTTTTGCACTCGGGCTAATAAACGACTAAAACCGGCAACCGCGGCCGGCGAAGTTTAATTTTGTTTCAATTGGTTTTGGCTCGTGTCTCGTATTTTTGTCACGAAATCTTTGAACTGTAAAATGGCATGAAATTCGTCAAGTTCATTGACTTAAAGGTTATCACTTGATATACTAGAGCCAAGAGTGCTATATCTTATTTAGTAATAGCTGTTGACTTTTGATACATATAATATTAATGATGGAAGTGGTTCAATATGAACGCCGATGCAACAGTTAATTAATATGTTTGCCTCGTGAAGGGTGGTAATGATCACGTTTCGTATTGAAGCGCAGTAGTGCGATAAAGCTCACTCAGAGGAGTTCTAGGGGCACGACACCGAATCGTACAAGTGTCGGGCGTATGTTGATCCACGGTTTCCATTTTCTAAGAAACTTATTAGGACATACTCGCGAATATAAATATCTACAATTTTGACAGAACATTTAGAAATCTTACTGAATTCAGGAAACATCAAGATTACAATAGCCAATTGGACAATCATCCACTCTATCGCATCCTCTGCACCCCCGCCGCACTGCAGTATTCATAATGCCGATTAATCTAAAAGAGATATTTAGCCAGCTTTCGAACAAGAGCAGTTGTATAATAGCAATCGATATGGACCAACGCCCCATCCGTCTGTTCAACTGAACAATCGAATTATTGAAGCTTTAATGGACTTTTCATTGATTCTGCATTACAGAGATAATCTTTAAGTCCGATGATTTTCATAGGTATTTTTTTATAGTACAAAGTGACAGGATGAACAAGTCGTGCGCCTGGTGGTAAGCGATACGCCTGTTCATAACAGTTGCAGTGCGGTTCAGAACTTTAAACCGCAAAGACCCGAGGGGCATTGCCACTGCGCCTGTCACCCAAAAACATAAGTTGACAATTCCCATGTGCCTGTAATTTCATCAGCACCCTTGAAAATCGAAGTAATGCTCACATTACTAATAGGTAAGGTGGCACTACTTGCCTCGACGAACTCTTTTACAAGGAGGTTTACTAGTACTAAAAAGTATCTTTGTAACAACGTACTAAATTTGCCGTCAGTACGACCTTGTGCTTTTAAATATAGGCGTTTAATGAATCGCTGGTGGGAAAAGGTGATTTAGAAAGTATCCTATACTTTCATTAGCAAGTATTGTCGATTCTACTTGCATAAATGGAACAATTAGCGCTTAAAGGTCACTCACCGTCGCGAGCTAGCACAATACGCACGCATACAATCGCTCTAATATAAAAAGTTACGTTCTACCCTCATCATGCCTAAATGTGACAAATGTGGAAAAAACATCACCAAAAACAATCATGGACTGGAATGTAATCGATGTGAAAAGCTGGTGCATCTAAGCGGTAGCTGTTCAGGGCTAACAACAAAGCAAAAGGCGGCGTTAAAGGCTGCTGAAAACTTAGAATGGACCTGCCCAGATTGCCTGGATACCTCACCCCGGCGAAGTTCTATCTATATTCCAACCAACGACGAAGAGGACGAAGAGGAGGCTAACAACCTTGGTTCTATTCCTGATAAGTACCATCAACATGTACAGATCAATGTCAAACAACTGCTTAAAGATATCTCCAAGGAAATGGAAAAGATCGTCCATAAGGAACTCGCTGATGTGACAAAATCTCTCGATTACCAGAGTGATAAGATGGATGAAATAAACGAATCGATCGACGCCTTCAAAATAAAAATACAGGAAATGCAGAAGAAGAACACTGAACTCCAAAATAAAAATAACAACCTAGAAATACGAGTGGGGGCATTGGAGCAACGGCTACAGGAAATCGAACAAACGCGTTATAATAAAAATCTCGAAGTTGCCAATCTTCCCTACACAAAAACAGAGGAATTACCTACAATAGTTGATAAAATAGCGAAAAAGTTGATGATGCCAATCAGTGACATTGAGTCTTACAAACGACTAGAAGCCAGGTACTATTGAAATAAAGTTCAATAAAGATACGGCACAGTCTGGCTGGATATTAGTAGCTAAAAAAAAATAGACTATTGGCATGTGATTTGATAGATAACCTACAGGAACACATAGCTGATCATCCAGTATACATACGGGAATCATTACCTCATTATGACAAAAAACTCTTATGGGAATCTAAACAACAACTAAAGGCAACTTATAGATTCATCTGGTGCAAAGGAGGAATCATTCGTGTTCGTAAGGACGAAAAGGCAGAAGTTGTGGTCATTAAGTGCGAAGAAGACATTAGGAAACTCTCAAAACAGGTTAGGTAGATATTCCGCTTAATTTAAACAACTAACTTATAACTAATTAATATTAGAAATGGCTATCTCAGATAATTACATTCAATTAAAAAATTGTTCTAACATAACAGTATTCCTTAATAAAATACCCACGAAAGCTAATCTCATTTGTATGCATATCAATATCAGGTCAATGATAAGAAACTTCTCCTCTCTAGAACACTATATACATTCATGTCACACTCAAATCGGTGTAATTATTATCACGGAAGCGAACATATCAGATACAATAAGTAATCTGTTTCATCTAGACGGTTATATTATGTATACTAACTTAAGAAATAACAGAACAGGAGGTGGCGTCATTATTTATATTAAAAAGGGTTATAAGGTGATAGCTCGTAACACGAAAACAACTAACTATGAAGGAATTACCGCCAAAATAACCACTTCCACTGATTACCTATTCAATCTATTAGCTATCTACCGACCACCGGGCAACAGTAAACACTTATTTATACATGAGTTAAATCAAACCTGTCTTCAATTCAACAAGCATGAGGATTTATACATACTTGGGGACACCAATATTGATCTCGCCGTAGACACACCTATAAAGCATAAATACACGACAATGCTAAGCAGCTTAGGACTTGTGAATGTGATTTCAGAATACACACGAATAGAATCAAGAAAAGGTAAAGTAAGCAAAACATGCATTGATCACATAGTAGCGAAGTCAAATTCACAAGACGTGTTCGCTGCCGCACTCGAGACAGTACTGGCAGACCATCGTGCGATAATGCTCGCCTGCGTAGGGCCGTCATCGGTGATGCAAATACACGGTGCTCCAAAATTCAAAAGTATTATAAATAAATCCAAAGTAACATCTTTATTACAAAAAGTAGACTGGGACGCAACAAACGATATGGACTGTCCTCTGTCAATATATTCATACATAAAAGATAATTTTGAACAATGTTATAATGACTCTAAAATAAATATACAATTAAACAAAAGATCAACAACGCGGAAAGAAAATTCGTGGGTTAACAAAACTACGGTAAAAGCAGGTGCTACTAGAGATTACTGGTTCAGGCAATGGTTAAAAAATACGGAAGACATGGTTGTTAAACAAAAGTACAATAAAGCCCGAAATCTAGCCAATAAGTCTATTGAAAAAGCCAAAAATAAGTACCTTAAAACAGAAATCCACAACAATAAAAATAATGTACAAAAACTATGGCAACTACTTAATAAAATTACAGGTAGAATAAAAAAATCTATAGATGATACTGTCTTTGACGCCTTTTGAAATAATATAACTAAACCAGTTGACATCGCGAACAACTTCGCTAACGTCTTTAGTACGACTGTTACTAACATCGTACCGGCTTGCAATCGCCCACTTTTACCTTCCTCATTGTATTGTGTACCTTCAACTGTTAGCATGCGCTATCAGAAAGCTACACCATATGATGTTTTTAAGACCATTAAAGCCATCCACAGCAACAAAGCACCCGGAATTGATAGGGGAAAAAAATCTCGAGGGCTATCGCAAATCTTGTTAATGCGTGTATTAAAAGAGGAAAATATCCCTCTGAGCTTAAAATAGGAGTTGTCAGACCAGTTTATAAAAAAGGGGTCAAACAAGAGTACGAAAACTATCGTCCCATTACTTTACTATCCACATTGGACAAAATAGTAGAAAAAATCATATGCAAACAAATACATAATTTCTACAAAAGCAACAACATATTAAACAAAAACCAATATGGTTTTCAACAAAAAAAGAGCACTACTCAATTACTCTCGGCGTTCACTGATGATGTCAATGGTTTCTTAGACAGAAAAAATCATGTTTTGGTAGTCTTTATAGATTATAGTAAAGCGTTCGATACCTTAAACCACAGCATCCTCATAGATAGGCTTGACGAGTGTGGAATACGTGGCCCTGTTTTGAAATGGTGTGAAGATTATATTAAAGATAGGAAATTTTGCGTAGCAATAGGTGAAACTAAGAGCAATATGAAAACCGTTGAGCATGGAACTGCGCAAGACTCGGTGATTGGCCCTCTGCATTATTTAACTTATGTTAATAACGTCACGAACGTTGTTAAAAGATGTAAAGTTTATCAATTCGCAGATGATACTTATTTAATAGCCGCCAATAAAGACATTAATTTAGCCCTTCAACACCTCCAAGACGATTTTAATAACATAATAAAATGGTCCCATGATGCTGGCCTCGTATTTAACGCGTCTAAAACTAAAATGATTTACATTTCATCGAGCCAAAACCGAAAATCTTGCAACGTCCAGCTCATTGCTCATAACCATGCTTGTCTCCACAACAACTCACAAAGACGAAAATGTAGCTGTGACCATATTACTCAGGTTGACCATCAAACTTACCTGGGCCTTGTGATTGACAGTCGGTTCAAATGGGTTAAACACATAAATAACGTGTGCGATAAACTAAGAGCAGTACTTGCCAAGTTCTCAATAATTAAATACAAAATTCCATATCCCACGTTATTATCACTCTATAAAGCACTGGCTGACTCCATAATACAGTATGGTCTCAGTAGTTATGGGAGAACCTGTAAGTCTCACCTGTATAACATACATGAACTTCAAATACGAATCCTAAAAACAATTGTACCGGAAAAAATCAAGAAAACATTTATAAACAACAATGAACTGTTTAAGTTTTGCAAAGTTCTACCAGTTAGCGAAAGAAGAGACTATACACTACTTATAGAACAATTTTTCAACAAAAACTCACAGGTTCCTAAGATACTTAAAAAACAGTTGAGAAGTGCAACAAATCCTAAACTAATTGTCCCGAGGGTGCATAATATGTATGGGGAACATCAAAACACAAATATGATTCCACGAATTATCAATGACCTCCCTAAAAATCTGAAAGACGAGATTAACCCTAAAAATATAAAGACTAAACTAAAACAATATTTCCTTAACAAATTATGACACATTAAACAGTACAACCTTATTGGTACCCTAGTTTTTATCCACCTTTATTCATGTTAATTCACATATTACACTAAAACTTAATATCTATAGCTAAATTTACACTTAAATTACTAAAATCTAACCATGCTAACAAGTATTAAATTAGCACCCCGTATAATGTGCAGTAATATAATATCGGAGCGGAATATCTTTCTACCCTCATGTTCATTTTAATTAATATTATGAATCAAGCAGTGGTGTACAGAAAAACCTGCAATAGGTTTATGAGACACCACTTCTACTATGTACCTTATTTTAAGTTACATTTGTAATAAATAAATAAATAAAAAAATAAAATAGGTACTCTACTGCTCTACAGTATTGATTGACGTGTCACGCGACATTTACTTCATTAGTGTTTCATGCAAACGAGCTCGACAACTAATTTGAATTAAACTATACATCATTGTCTAGTATAATAAGGCACACGAATACTCGTATATTGGAATAGAGATAACATAATAAATTTTAAATGTTGGTAGCGCACTAGTACAAAACAAAAGTGTACAGAAGTGCAAAAATGTACATTTTCAAATTTTTTTTATGATATCAAGTGACGGAGCGAACTGGTCATGCGCCTGGTGATAAGTGACACGCCTGTCCATTGCAATTACAGTGTCACTCAGAACTTTAAATCGCAATTATCTGAGGTGAACTGTCACTTAGCACTTAGTGTCACCATGAGACATGAGTTGACAAATCCCATGTCCCTGTAATTTCACCAGCTCATACATACATTACATGTATACAGTACTTTGCAGAAATAGCTAATTATTGAAGATGAACAAGCAATTTTGGTGCCTAGTGTATCTGCACAAGAAATAGAAACACAATTCTGCTATCAGTTCCAAAGTGCTGTTTCCTGTAGTATACTTATACACAGTTACGACGCATATCAGTGGGTAGAGAATATGTACTATACACAACAGAGCACCGTTGGAATTTTCATCATAGCCATAGGAATTTTAATTGAGTGCTCTTTGCGCATTTTATTACACTGCAAGGCAAATATCAATTTTCCTTAACTCGTAAGTCTCATTTTGTCTCTCCAATCCCTTCATTTATTCCCTCATTGCATTGTGTTATAATTTTCCTATGTTTTTATTTTATTTATTTGTCATTATTACTATTTATTACTTATTTTATTTTCCTTTAAAATTATATAAGTTAATTTTATTATTATATACGTATACATTATTAGCAGGGTGTATATAAATAGAGTGTTCAAGCTTCCATTATAAGATATTCTTTAATTGCACCCCCTTTGCAACTCTTAAACCTTCTATAGAAATAGCTGCTTGTACATCAGCTCATTCTGTGCGATACTTACATTAATCTTCTATGTTGTCATTGTAATTTTAATGTGCAATAAAGAATAGTTGATTCCATGTCAAGAACTTGGTTCATCGAAATTTGTTTTTTTTTATGATACCAAGCGACGGGACGAACAAGTCATGCGCTTGATGGTAAGCGACACGCCTGTCCATAACAGTTACAGTGCCACTTAGAGCTTTACATCTCAAAAATCTGAGCTGCACTGCTACTATGCCCGTCATCCTGAGACATAAGTTGACAAGTCCCATGTGCCTGCAATTTCACCAGCACCCTTACTTACCCTTCAAAACCGCGGCAGAACTAAGTAAGATGGCAGTACTTGTCTGGACGAACTCTTTCACAAGGAGCACTACTGCTACTAAAACACTCTCTACTTACTCTTTGCTGCTTAGAATAGACTAATCTGAATGAAAACTAAATGAAAATTGTGAAACAATTTACGCGGTCGCTAACGACAACTGTCACAGTAAACTCGTGGTAGAGGACCTCGATTCAGAAGTCTTCGATATTTTGACCGAATCGTTCAATTTATGGATATCGTTCTCGAATCGAAAGGCGCTTTCCAAACTATCAGAACATTCGAGTTAAACGTTCGATTCGGTTTCGGATACGATATCGGTATCCAACAACGTTTACGGACCTAGTGTCAAATAGATTATAAGAAAAATTAAAATCCTTATATATACATTTTTAAAGCATTAATCTTGCATTAAAATAAATTAATAAAATTGAACAAAATTCAGACTTTATTTAAAATAATAAGAGATTTCCATAGTACATTCTTGCTTTGTAAACAATAGGACGTTCGGTAACTTTCATTCGATAACTGTATTCTGAATAACGTTTGCAGCCTTTGCTGGTCGAGAAGCTCGAGTAATACGGGTGTGACGTCATTTCGATGTTTTGACGTTGGATTCGGGTGTTGTGAATGAAACTGAAAAGAAATCGTACGATATCAAACCTAATCGGTCGACAACAGACCTATCATAAGGTTTTGAACTTACCCCCAGGTCACATGGTACGTCACAGTTAGCCGTGATGTTGGTTTGTTTCAAAAAACAAATAACACCATTCAAAAGCAGCGACGTGAATTAGAACAATTTACTAAATTTATTTATTTGCTTCATAATCATCATTTCGTATAGACGAATTTGACATTAACAGTGTTAAGCTTGTAACATAGCATTTACGGTAAGACATCTGTGTCTGACCTAGATAATTATTATCTGTATTGCAGACACCAGCGGTCTCTAATGTTGTCTTCAAAAGTAGGCCTATTTAAATTTAAATTTGCTTAAAACAATTTTTCAACACTGGATATACTGTTGTGAATTTTGATTTCTATTCATTAACAATACCTTTCAAAGTCCAATAAAACATTTGGTAGTAATAAATTCCGCCTATAGGCTTATATTTATACCATGGTTTTCTTTTAGAGCTACTGGGACAGTTTCATTTACCATTTCAATGTAACTTGGACAATGCGCAACGGGTATATCAGATCTGTGCAAGTAATATCTGTAAACAATCGTAGCTTTGTGGGCATCCGATATTCTATTCAACACATATCTCTTTAATACGAAGCATTGGTATCTATTCTTCTTTGAACTTAATACCTGCTGTGATATGTAGTAACTAAATTTAAACGTGAAGTTCGAACAATACATGTATATAAGGGTATGCGTTACATACAATTCAGAAGGACGTTGTGTTCTTTGAAAGTTAGAGCGAGTACTTATTTAATATTGCAGACTTGTGAACTCGAATACGGAGAGTCGAAATGATAACATCGTCTCCGTGATAAAATTTGTTAAAAATTAAAAAACTGATTATAGTGGTTCCAATCATAAACTAAATTTGAAATATTAACAATGTTAAGCTGTGTGAATGTTATGTTTAACTAAAATCATTAGACATTAAAAATGTATTATTAAGTAAATATTAATTATATACATAATTCAACTCAGTTTCTCCAATTCAAATGAAGTTACGGACTATAAATAACAATACTTGTTCTTTCCCTAGTGAAAATTCATAAGTATATAGTGAAAATAAAATGTTTATTTACGTGGAAAAGATTAAGATTTCAAAGGAAAGGTTGAGTGAGAGTGGACTATAAAATTCTCGGGTTATGTTTTTGTTTGTTGACAGTTGACAAACTGGTCTTTGTCAGACAAACATTTTGCGCGTCGAGCGGTGTTAATTTGCACGCAGTGTACAATAGCGTGTGTGGTGTATTCAGCAGAGTGGTGACTCGCGTTTTGAGGGCCTGGGTTCGATCCGTACCGTATTAGTTTTTAATGCTTTTTTGTTTTTTATTTTTCTCCTTGGAAAACACGCATAAAGAATGGCATCTAAATTATCCTGTGCCGGCTGCCTTAAGCTTATAACAAATCGATTTTATTTGCGTGCTCACTGTGTACCCTTTTGTATGAACTGGAATGTGCAAATATTCCCGGGAAACGGTTTAACCTTATGAAACCAGAGGAAAAAAATAAGTACGTGTGTCAGAAATGTAAGAATAAACAACCAAAAAGAGATAATTCTTACACCCCAATAAGACCAACGCATAATCCTGACACCAATGAGAAGAACGACTCCAAAAACGTCACTTATCGAAAGAAAGAAACGGGGACTACTTCTTCAGAGAGCGATAATGTTTCCAAAACCTCACCTTGGATCAACGTTGATTCATCCTTAAGGGCTTTTATTAGAAACGAAATTCACTCCGCCGTGTCTGAAGTAGAAAAGACAGTGACTTCCAACTTCTCCTAGGAGTTTCAATCAATTAAAAATGAACTGAATATTCTAAAGGATCTTAAAGTCTCTATAAAATTTCTTAGTGAAGAATATGATCGCATGCAGACAGAACGTAAAACCTATGAAGTCAAAATGATTAGTGTAAGAATGCAAAACTCTCTGATACTATCAACGACATTGCATCTTGACTGTCCTTAATGGAACAGCACTCACGTGAAAAAATGTAGAAATAAATGGTATACCTGGAGACAAATCTGAAAACTTGTTTTCAATTGTGAAACGATTATCTTACACCTTGTCTGTACCACTTAATGGAAATGATATTATGATGAGCACAAGAGTGAGGAAATTAGACCAAGATAATAAAAGACCTCGGGCTATAATTGTGAAACTACTAAATACAATAGCAAGAGACAATGTGTTGGCTGCTGTTTCTAAATTTAATAAAGCAAATCCAACAGAGAAGCTACACATTGGTCACTTGGGCTATGGTGCAGCTAAATCTCCTGTTTTCATATAAGAGCATTTGTCACCTTATTTGAAAAGTTTACACGCGCAATCAAGACAAAAAGCCCGCGAAAAGTGTTTTAAATACGTTTGGATCCGTAGTGGACCCATATTTATTCGCAAAGATGATAACTCTCCAGCTCAACAGATAAATAACGTATAGTCACTGGCCGCCATTTTGTCACATTAGCAGTTTCACCATTATTGGAATTAAGGCTGTATGTCAAAATATAGAATTCAATATTTATTACCAAAATTTCCGTAGAATGCGGAGTAAAGTGCCGGATATAAGGCTGGCAACTTTGAGGAATAATTATACACATAATACATAATTGTAGGTACGGAAACATGGCCAGATGATTCTATACATGATAATGAACTTTTTAACAACAACTACGTAGTATTTAGATGAGATAGGTGCACTACATCATTGTTGCGGGAAACTAAGTCCAGGTGGTGGGGTATTGATTGCCGTATCGAAGACCTTACAATCCAAACGAATGGACCACAATGAAAGTGATCTCGAAGATTTGTGGGTGTAAGTGACACTGAGTGAGAGCAATATATCCAAAGACATTTTTATCTATGCTGTTTATTTACCGCCTCCAGTTACAATAAAAACTCTAGACACATCCTTTAGCAGTATAATATATGTATTGGAATCGAATTTATGTGAATCAATTGTACTCGGCGACTTTAATCTTGGATTCGTGCAGTGGACAAAAGATTCTGTTGGCCAATTAAATCCTAGTAATTATTCCTGCAAACTTGCGTTTTCTTTTGTTGATTTTATGTCTATGAACAACTTCTTACAATTTAATCATGTCAAAAACGTAAACGACAGAATTTTGGATTTAGTTCTGAGTAACTTTAATGGTGTGTCAGTCGAACGTATTACCGATATTTTAAATTAGATTCGCATAACCCCGCATTGGACATCGTATTAAATCTCAGCAGCCCTTTGGCCCTTAAATCTCAACAGTTTGCCACACATAACTTTAAAAAAGCCGATTATTTTCAGGTTAATGCGATGTTAGGTGGAGTGGACTGGTTATTCGAGTTGAGCTCTGTGGAAGATGTCGATTTGATGGTTAACAAAATTTACAATACTTAGTATATTGTATCTATAATCCATAATAGAGTCAAAGGTCCCAAAGGCTGAGCGAAAAATAATGAGTATCCGTGTTGGTTTCCGCGTAATTTAATAAGAATGATTGCAGGTAAAGAGAAAATTCGTGCACGGCACAAACGGTAAAGGAACCCTCGAGATTTATTTGAACTTAAATTGTTAACAGCTCGGATCGACAAGTACATTACGCAAAGTTATTCACAACACATTAGACGAGTTGAATGCAGTATTCGTGATAACCCAAAGACATTTTGGACTTTTATTAAAGAAACTCGCGATGGTTCATCATCGATACCTAGTGAAATGATGAATGATGCAAATGATATCGCTTGTACTGGTGAAGAGGGCTGTAATTTTTTTGCAGCGAAGTTTGCCTCAATGTACACACACAGCGTGTCTAGCACATTAATCATAACCTCTCAAGTGCCACATTCCCAAAACTTCACCCAGGATTTATTGGGTACCTTCATTCATGTAAATGAGAGGAAAATATTCAAAGCCATAAGCAAGATCAATCCTTCTAAAGGTGCAGGTCCAGATGGTATCCCACCCTGCTTCATTAAAAAAGACTAATAAGTATTTAACACTACCTCTAAAATTATATTTGAACTGTCCACTTTTAATACTAAATTAATTTTCAAAAGTTTTCGAAAAGATACTCTATCTGGAACTCACGAATTACTCTAATAAAATAGTTAATGAGAGGCAGCACGGTCTTTGTAAAAGTAAATCTACTGTTTAGCAACCTATATTATGGACTTAGCTAAGGGTGTGGATAGAGGTACTCAAATAAATGTTATATACACTGACTTTAGCAACGCGTTCGATAGAGTAGGCCATACTAATCTGCTATCGAAACTACATGACGGCGGAATTCATGGATCATTGCTGCGATGGTTTGAGTCTTATTTAACATGTCGTACGCAATGTGTTACTTTAAATGGTTTCCAGTCTAGATTTTACACAGCTCATTCTAGAGTGCCACAAGGTTCACATCTCGGTCCAATACTCTTCAACTTATTTATTAACGACATTACTGACTGTATACGTAACTGCGAATATTTAGTATATGCTGATAACCTTAAAATATACAAAGAAATAAAAAGTGTTGAGGATGTTAAGTTTCTGCAAGCTGATTTGACAGCTGTGGCGCGATGGTGCAAACACAATAAAATGTTATTAAATGTACGAATGTACTCACATCAAGTTTACAAAAAAAATTAATACTGTTTCCTCTCAATATTATCTGGATAATCAAGCCCTCAGCGAATCGACTGAAGTGCGAGATTTGGGTGTTCTGATAGACAACAAATTAAGTGTCAGTGCCCACATAAATAGTATAAATAATATTAGGGTTTGTGAAGAGTACTTGTAACATTTTAGAAACGTACACACAATTTTAACATTGTACAACTCGTTAATTCGGAGCACTCTTGAATATGCGACACCAATATGGAGTTCGCACTATCAAATCCATGTAGATAGGATAGAACGCGTACAACGCGCATTTACTCGCTTTCTAGCATATAAAAATAGATAATGCCCGTATAGAGCAGACTACGGCGTCTGTTACATTTCCAGTTAGAGTCTTTAAAGACTCGAAGACAAGTTTTCGATCTAACTTTCCTCTATAAGATTTTACATAGCCAGCTTGACACACCCCGAACAATGTCTCAAGCTAACTTGGCGATACCCAGAAGGCTTCCACGTTACCCAGTGCGAAATATATTTTCAGTGTATCTTCTACTAATGTGGGCCATTTTTCTCCATTTTACCGTAGCATGAGAACTTTCAATAACGTTAATACAGACGAGATTGACATCTTCCACGACTCATTATATAAGTTCAAACAGAACGTCAAAACTGCTTTAAACTCCTGACGTCACGTCTCAGGGGTTTTGTTTTATATTGTTTAATAATTTTTTAGATGTAGTATTTGTTCTTTATTTTTCTATAAAGTATTTTTGTTTCTATTTTCTTTTTAAATTAAGGTTTTTTTTTCGTAAATGCTGTATATGCCTGTAATGGTACTACATACTGTCTAAGAAATTATATGTTATAACAGTGAAGTTTCTCAATGTATGTGCCGATGGTCTACCTAAATTAAAATAAAAAAATATGAAAAATAAAAAAAAAATATGGGAAATTAATCTTCTAGAAAATAAATAAATCTTTTCAGAACAAAATCGCGTATATTTGTTTTTACAAACAAACCAACGTTTGGGCCCTTTACAGGTTCCATGACCACGGCTACTGTTGGAGAATTTTCAGAAAAATTTCAAATAGTAGAAATTTTTCAGGACAAATTCCCGAAAAATTATAAAAATTGAGAAAATATTTTTAATATTTCGAATGCTTATTATATTCTACGTTTAGAAATATATTTTGAAGTTTTATTTAGCGTAAATTATAAACTAAACATGTGTAGCTAAAAGTCATTTAGAGAAAAACGAGATTGAAAATGATTTCACAATTGAAAAAACAAACCTTTTTAATAGCTCCATCGTTTTCGTCCAGTAACATAAACTTTTGACAGGTGTCAACGTCAACTGCGGTAAATTAAAGGAAAAATATCAGGAAAAATATTTCTTTTTCTGAGAAATATGATTTTTTAAATGGAAATTTTTCCATAACCCAACACTAATCACGGCTGATTGTTTAAAAACAAATATATGCGATGTAAATTCGAAAATTTGCATAACAATCGCGATAACCTCAGAGCTCTATAAACATGATTATAGTCAGAAAATCTATTGTTTCTTTGGAAAAATAAATATATAAAGTACTTATAAGAGACAGTTTAAAAGCTTTCTGTTTTATTTTTCAAATCAATTACTTCACTTGAAAATTTTTTTACGAAACGTGTTCTATCACCTACGCCTACCAACATATAAAGCATTTTGATGCCGTTACCGTATTTATTATGTTTGATAATTCGGTATGAATTTTACAGTGATATTAACTCGGGAAAGCTAAAGTTAATTTGATACACTGAACTTTAATTGAGTTCAGGCTTATGCAAAACGACGCCATTTTTCGAAACCGTTTTTTGTGGTTGTATTTGTAAAAAAGGTATAAAGTACATGGTAGCCTAAACGTTTGACCGCTTTTCAAACAGAGACCGTGGGTTCGAATCCTGACTCGTACCTCTGCGCTTCTTGGAAGTAATGTGCGAAATTTAATATGAAATTTGCCAGAAATCCTGATTAATCCTGCACGACGAAGAAGGTTCACCACCCTTGGAAAACGTGTGAAATTCCTAACGCAATGGGCTCGCGTGACGTATGTATATCCTAAACCCTCGCTTGAGAGGAGACCCGTGCCCAGCAGAGGGACGCATAGATAATAATTGTAGATAAATAATTGGTTGCATTTCATATAGTCGATATGGGAAAGTGTGAAATTATTAATTTAGAGTTTTATTATTTTTAGTTTAATTTCAAAAACTACGTACAATCCCGTCTATCGTATCGACGGCATACATTATACTATTGTGGCCCAAAAGTGGGCCATGCCGACCGTGTCACTAGTGACCGCCATTAAATTCTGAAGCTTGCAGGTGTTAGGGCACGCATGACACACTGTGAGATGGGCCATCGTTAGAATCGCACCGCACAAAGATCCAGGCCCTGTACTCTTGTTCTGCGTCCGAAGCAATTATTGTGAACTTGACGGAATTAAAAGACGCATGATGCTAACGAAGCTTCATACTTGCCATTGTCTTTTGATTAATTGGTCGAGCATTACTTATTTGACAGTAATTACTTCGGACGGAGAACGAAAGTAGAGTAGTGGTTAGAATTATCCGAAAATTTCCACCTGAACAAACTGTCCTTAATATCCCGTAATATGGCTATTTCTGAAATATAGATTCCACTATAATTAAAGAATAAAATATTTTTAGGTCGGCAACTACCGGCTATCTATCTATGTGTGAGAGGTAACATTATGGTGATTTTTACATTGTGTACAAATTTGTTAAATAATTTATTAACTTATTTCTTTTTTCACATATACATACACATGATAGTCTATAAAGGAGTACTAAATTACATTTACAACTTAGATATATTTTTTATCTACACACCATTGACCTACCAATAAATGGAGGTCGGGTCTAATACAAAAACCACGAAAAAAAATGTCCGAAGTTAACCTATATAAACGTAATGACATGTAATGAAATGTAAAAAACTAAAACTTTTATTTTAAATTGTAACGTCATTGCAGTACTACCTAATTTTGCTTGCAACAATTTAAGGGCCCAAAAACACCATATTCAGCTTCTACTAGAAACTTAACAAAATGCACCATATTTAGCTTCGACTGAAAATTACTTCAACACAAGAGTAATGGAGAAGCCTTTATCGTAAATATTAATTATTTTTTATTTATATTACTACGTCGAATTTTGTACAAATTCACTTAAAGAAATAATAAAGAATTGGGCAGATACACACATACAAATATTACTACAAATGTGGAAATAAGCGTGTACTATAAGAAATGTATCGATATTCCAACTAAATGTAAACTCAAATATCTGTAGTTCCGAAAACCGATTTATAATAAAACCGTTACGCTTTCGAGTAATTTGTTGCTTTCACAAAGAGAAAATTAGCTTTTGTTTTGTAATCTTCCAAAAAAATACATTTAACATTATGAAAATTGGAGCTAACGTTATTTCGGGCAAATGTATTTTCTGACTTCTGATAGATACCAAGCCGTAAAACTAGTACAACAATATTTTGTTAGATAATGCTAACGTTTAATAAAAAATAATTTAAAAAATAAGATTAAAATCAAAGCGACTCTATAGTTTCTTTGTTCTAAATATTTCAATAGCTTATGGTTCGAACAATTGAAAATGACCAAGAAGTTTATATAAGCTCCTTGAAATTGACGTGCATGCCCAAAAAATGGAAAGAGACCCCCTTTCCATTTTTTGGGCATGCAATGTGTAGAAAAAGAACTATTCTGTGTGCTTTTGTAATTTATATTTACGATTCATTCATCACATCATATGTTGAGTGTGTGCGTTATTATTATTATTATTTACATATAAATTAAATACTATAAAACTGTACAAAATATCACTTTTAAATGCGAACTATGATAACATAATATATTTGCTTAGTGAAAATATGATACAAAATCCTGTTTTTACACTTTATTGCAGTAATTTCTACAAGTTATTATTATTATATAGTACTGCATGATTGACAACCGCCTGTCAGCCAGTCGAACAAACGGAGACTGTTGTGCGATTGACGCTCTGTACGCGATTTTAACGCCCTATAGGTGCGGACACTTTTTAGCGCGAACCCGGCGTCAATTTTTTGGTAGGTCAATGCTACACACATATCATAAACCCTCTATGATGTGTTAAAAAACCGCAAATTACGGCCAGCATAAAGATAAACTGTTTTGTTAGAACAAATTTCTTATGTGTGAAAATATTTGTATTGCTTCGCAGTGGTATAACATCATTGTTGCTTCCTATTAACATCAAATTCGATTTTATTATTACATTCAAATTTCGAACATCTCTGAAAAACAAAACTTTTTGATTCGACCTCAATTCTAATATCAATCGAGATGAAGTTTTATTCGAAATAAAATGTCAATAGCAAACAATTTTGACAAATTTCACACGTTACTCCATATCGAACGATACGATAGTTGAGGCCGAATCTAGTTTGTCTATGAATTAAATAAAAACTACGGTTGTGTGACATGCGTGAGAAAGTTTTTATTTGCCGCCATTTCGCAAATTATAACTTGCAGTACTGAAAACATCATAGAGAGCTTATAATGTGTGATAGATAAAGCAGTGTATGTAACTGTACATAATTAGGCATTAAAACATTCGTGTGATGTTTTTATGAAGCTAGCCTATCGGCTCGTTTCATAAACCCTCGTCTTTTAATGCTTTTCTTTATGTAACAGTCACATAAATCTACTTAAGATCTAGTTAGACAGTCCAAGAATTGGATCTGATCAAGTCTGAGCAATCAGTCGACTTACGCCCCATTGCACTTGGCAATCCATTTTAGATCAGGAAATTCCAGCACGATTACATTCACAGCGAGTTTAATGCCATTTGCCGCAGTCAAGCATTTGTATTTATGGAATGTGTTTTGCTCTTATTAAGTCTTAATTTTGTGTTCTTGTGTCTGAACTATTATATAATACAACACTGATTACGATTTAGCTCTTACAAAGCGTTTTCACCGTAATTTTTATATGATTTTATTTACTTGTTTGTAAACTTTACAGCTTTTTCATTTCGATTTATATTCTTAAATTACAAACTTATTTAGCCATTTACAAAGTTTGTCATTTAGATAATAAGTTGAAATATACACATAAGGTCATTGACTTACAAATAAATGGACGACGGGTCTAATACAAAAACCACGAAAAAAATGTCCCAAGTCAACCTATTCGAAATTTAAATTGTAATGTCATCGCAGTATCGCGCTGTCCGTAGAACAAATGAAGACTAAAGCGGAGTGTCGCGCTCTGTATACGATTTTAGCGCCTTACAAGTGCGGACACTTTTTAGCGCGGACCCGACGTCCATATAATTGTAAGTCAATGTATAAAATAGTAATTTTGGTACAATAAAAACTCAAGTACTAGAAACTAAACTAGGATTAAATTGTATGAATAAAATTGGATCCCTGCGACAAAGTACCCAAGATGCAGACAGCGTTCCCCCTTTCTATGGTTATGCTAATGCTAATTCACGTTACATTAAAATTTAAATAAATTAATTCCAAAGTGAAGCTACAGGATACAATGGTTGTTACAAGAAAATAAAAAAATTATAATAAATAACAATAATATACCGTAACAAACCCGAATTGCAATGAAAGTATGCACGTGTGTATGTATGTTTTGTTTGTGTAAATGTGTCCTATTTACAACATATTTTAAGTTCTTAGGTTTTCGCGATTGTTACACATTGGAAATGAAACTATTTTTTAATTTATCAACGAATTTGAAAGAAACGATTTAGATTTTTTATGACAAGTGAAGGGACGAAGAAGTCGTGCTCCTGGCGGTAAGCGATATGCCTGTCCTTAACAGTTGCAGTGCCAAAGACCTGAGGGGCACTACCACCGGGCCCCTAACCCTGAGACATAAGTTGACAAGCCCCACGTGCCTATTATTTAACCAGTACCCTTACCTTTCAAAACCGGAACGCATTAATGCTCACATTACTGCTCCGCGATAGAAATGGTAAGGTTTTTCACAAGGAGCTCTACTGCTACTAAGATAGTTTTAATTCCAGATCAGAGAAAAACAGCTTAAGTTTAACTTAAGCTGGGAGCGACCGATGTACTATATCTAGAACATAGTAAACTGAGTCTCTGCTTACCCCAATGAGTTGATAGGCGTGATATATGTATACAGATGTAATGCAAAATTCATCTAATCATATGTAAATGTCAAACTTAACAAAATACCAAATTCCGGCGTAAAAATCAAACATAATTTTACTTGTTAATTTTCTAGGTTCTTTCTTTGGAGACTGAACTAAATCACGTGCTATTGCAGAAACCAGCATTATAGCCGCTCTCATAAAAGGTAATAAATATATCAGCAGCAGACCGATATCTGATTGTTTGTAACTCGAAAGTCAAAGATCGAAACCCTGCTATAACATAGCCTGGAGCTAGTTTATAGGAACTGCCTGGGGCGAATTGTCTTTTGACGAAAGTTCGAGAAGTCTTCTGTTAACTTTACTTAAAATGTAATCAATAGGTACAAAAAGGTTTGGTATGCATATGTATGTATGTATACAATTTGTGTTATGTAATAATAGTACTTTTAGTAGCAGTGTGTGATTGCATAAAATGCTTAAGTAAGCATCCCTTTACATTAATTAAATTATAACATTTGTAACAAAGTGGCTTTGTACAGTAAAGTAAGAACTAACATATTTTATCAGAACGCAAACACCAGTAAGTACATTGTTTTACAAGAATACAGGGTGTAAAATAAAGGTGTGACTATATTTCAACTAGTGATCATGCGCGAAACTAATTATAAATAAAATAATTCTGTACTATTGAAATGTAAGACGCTGACGGAGCGTTGTCATTTCAATGGTGTGGGGGAAAAATCTAATCTGGATCATTATCATCATTTCAGTCGAAAGACGGCCACTGCAAGATATAGAACTCCCCTAAAGATTTGCCACCATTATCGGAGCGCTGCTTGCAATTCCAGAACTTTCACCAGGTCTTCAGTCCACCTTGTGAGTGGTCTGTCCACCAGTACGCGGTTGCCATTCGAGAACTTTTGGCCCCATCGGCTATTTTATCGTATCTTATAGCGTATATAATATTATTTGATCCTCAAAGATGTAATTGATCTATTGTAAATGTGCACTTTATTAAATAAACGATATTTTTTTTATGTTTGATATATTTGTATTTTTGCAAATTTAAAGCTCACTGCCATTCTTTGGGTTATGTCAGTTAGGCTTTCTGATTCAATATCGCAGTGAAATTCTAAGCATAGCCCTCTCCAATCTAATCTGGATGTATAGTGATTTAACCTGAGGTACTAAGCAGGTACTTCTGTACTTAACTTTGTCGCATCCATTAATATTTTATATTTTTTATACTATACATATAGGGAATCGACAATTTCTCCACATATCAAACATGAGTTATGTAGGTTATTTGATTTTCATTGAATCAAGAACGTTAATGTCATGTAATTTGTGTTTATGTGTATTGTATCCTTATAGAAGAGCAGGTCGAAAGTAATAAGATGGAGCAGAAGAGTGCTGGATTGGAGATCGAGGATCGTCACCAGAAGAGACGGCCACCAAGAGGTTAGATGAATGAACAATATAAGCAAGGTAATCAGAAAAAATCTGGATGCAAATAGTTAACCATGGAAAGGATGGCAAGCAAATGAGAAGGCCTGTACTCTGCAATATGTGACTAAAGACGGACGAAGAAGTATAAAAAGCCTGATGCAAGAGGAGAAAACGTAGGAGTATGCCAGAGATGTAGCAACGTCCAAAGGTGTGTGATCTCTGCTAGCTCCAGCGGAAGACAGGTTTAACTCTTCTAACCGATCATTTTCATTACGTCAGTATCTCTATTTACTACCATTACGTATAACGTTATCTTCACGTCGAATATATTGTCGAAATAGTGAACAGAAATCGAATGTAGGGGGATAGTAGACATTAACTTCAAACTGAAAGCTTTGTGTCGGAAATTTCGTCTGAAACGTGTTAATATTACGGATTGGATATTAAATTCCTGCTTTGTTATCGGAAAATTCACTCAAATATTCCGAGTACTCGCTATCGCTATCGAAATTGAATTTAATGGAACAATTAAAAAAAAATTCACGTTACGTTAATAATCAAAGGTGCAATTAAGCACTGAAATTATGATTTCAAATTTCACTGGCTGGATTGTTTGTCTACAAGCAGAATTTGCATGAGGAAGCACCACTACCTACCAACCGGCCTACCTTTTTTTCGTGAAATATTATTGCTCTGCTCCTGACTAAATGGTCCCCACCAGAAACAGCGCAATCACAGGCGTAAGCGACATATATTTTTATTTTCACGGCTGGCATGCATTTGCGATATCCTTACTATCGCATATGCGGTTGTTATACTTTTCATAAGGTGAACTGATTGCAGTGAAAAAAAAATGTTTTTTTGATATTATATAAGAAACAGGCACAACATTTTACGATAGTTTCCCTCGTAAAAATATAACGAAACATTATGGACAACTAAACGCAGAAAAATCACTAAAATTCTTCAGCTAATCAACATTTGAAATTTGTACGAGTACTTACAAACAAAACCCCTTAAGGGCTTTTACAGAACCCCTGCTATAACGCCCACCTGTTTTTAATTTTATTGACATTATGATAAAGTACTGCATAAATAAACACTTTTTAAAGGTTTTACAGTCACCATTAAAAATGAAGTATGGTTACCAAATTTTTATTTGCGGCTTAATCAAAGAAATTCAAAAGTCAAGGTTGAGGTATTAAAATTTAGTACTTATTTCGTGAACATTTGATAACAGCATAACACGACCTTTTGTTATTTTTACGAGTATATCTTTATGGAAGATGTTAAAAACTGAGAAATTTTAGAATCTAATTTAATTTTATGGTAAAGTAGAAATTTGGTAGTACGAACACTCTTAAAGAAGTTGCTTCAATGCAGCAGTATACCGTAGCTAATCTCAGTTAAGAACATATCGAGAAGCAACAGAGATGATGAACTTTCTATTCAATACAAATACGTAGTTTTTTTTATGATATTGAGTATTAGCGTGTTTCGATTTTGAAGGGTGAAATTACAGGCACGTGGGGTTTGTCAACTTATGTCTCAGGGTTACGCGCGCAGTGGCAGTTCCCCTCAGATCTTTGTGAAGCTCTGAGTGGCACTGTAACTTTTTTTATAATATCAAGTGACTAGATGAACAAGTCGTGCGCCTGGTGGCAAGCGACACGCCTGTCCATTACAGTTGCAGTACCAGTCAGAGCTTTAAATCGTAAAGACGAGGGGCACTGCCACTGCGCCCGTCACCCTGATACATAAGTTAACAAGTCCCATGTGCCTGTAATTTCGACCTTCCTAACCGGAACGCAGTAACGCTCAAATGCGGAAATAGTTAAGGAGGCAATAATTACCTGGATGAATTGTTTCACAAGGCGCTCTCTTACTACTATTATGGACAGGCGTGTCCCTTACCACCAAGTGCACGACTTGCTCGTCTCGTCACTTGGTTTAAAAAAAATGATATTATATTTGAAATTAATTAAGTCACTAAAGACCGAAAGATGGAATAACTTCCAGACGTTTAATACGTAATTGCAAATGTGAGCATACTATGAAAATTGAGGAAACAACATCGTTGGCAATAATACTAACGACGTAGCCATTAGTGTGCCTTAATTTGTTGACATAAATTATTAAATATCATACATCTAAAGATGGCATAATAAGGCGCTCACATAGCCGGAACTAAAACGGGAATATTAAGTGAGGTGTATGATTGAGTTGCACAAGCAACCTTAATGTGCAAAACAAATAAAGCGAGAAGTAAACCAAGCGGAACGAGGTGTTGTGCCGAGTGTCACTAGGCAGGGCAATCAAATAACGAAGGCCAATCACTGCATGAACCACCGAACGAGTGCCGAGCGCTTGTTGCCGCCACCAACGCTCCGGGCTTGATTCGATTATACACCACCGCACATTCAAAATATAATAACCCGCAAATATGATTCAATACAATAGCAATATGTAAAATTCCTGGAGCGAACGTTATTTGATTTGTGAGTTGTAAAAGACAACACACTTGGGACACGAGATTAGGAATTAAGAATATTGACAAACAAATCTTACACGTCAATGCTTTATTGTTATATAAATTATAATATAAAATTATTATATAAAACAAAAGATAATGTAATAAGTTAAAGTTAATATGATAGTGCTGACACGTAGGAAGATGTAAATATTTCAATAATAACAAGGCTTCAAAGAGTTAGGCGTCCACCTGAGTGATATGGTATATCTGATACGTGTATAACAGATAGGGTTGATGACGCGAGCTGGTTATCACTGGCAGAAGCTTTAAAAGGGCCAGAGAAAGTGCACAGGCAGCAAGCAATGGCTGATGTGTTAAACAGCTTCGAAGAAAAACAAGCGTAGGAGCTTGTTAGTGTTCCAGATAAGGCTCGTGTTGTGCTGTGCAAGTGTGTTCTTAAAAAAGTATGAGAGTGAAAACCGTACGGCTGGGTGTGGTCTATCGGGAGACCTTCTCGCCGGTGATTAGGCATACAACTCTAAGACTTTTATTTACTTTGTCTGTTCAGTTAGGTTTAGATACTTTACACTTAGATGTAACAACTGCTTTTCTGAACGGATTTTTAAGGAGACTATTTACATGGAGATACCTGAGGGTTTTGTTGGTGATGATACTGACGGTAAGGTGCTTAAGTTACAACGCGCCATTGACGGACTCAAACAATCCTCAAGGGCATGGTACAGGAGAGTGGAAAACTGCTTAGTTAACAGTGGTTATACTAGATACAACTATAAAACTGGGCCTATGACCTTTTATAAATGTAACAAACTACTAGAGTTGAAGTCTAACCGAAGAGTGAGACATGATCAATCACTCATTCAATTCAATCGGATTTCATACGTTCGGAACGGTAACTCTACAGAGTACTAAGGCATAAACACATTTTGATATCCTAATTAATAACACGTCTTTATTTACTTTTACAAATAATGGTGATTTGCCTAAAATATTAATGTAAAAAAACCACAGAAAGTGTAAGTTGAAATATATTATCCGTTATTTGATTTTTAACTCAGGACTTAATCATGTATAAAACATATTTTATTACCTCGACGTTTCGGACGTATTGCTACATCCATGGTCTCGAAGGGAAGGAAGAGGCGGGTGTCAGCATCTACTAGCCGTGCGAGTTTATCTAACTACCCGCACTGGTGTTCTTTATTTATTTGTGCACTAGACCGACACACAACACTCACGACATCCGGCGACTTGTCGGGCGATACTTGATGTCGTTTACATTTACTGATAACTGGATCCCTTGACGCTGCGAAATCGCGATGAAAGCTTAAAACGTCTTCTCAGTTGAAATTATGGTGTTTTTTAATTTCAATAGTTTCACGTATATTATCCGCTCTAGAATTACAGAAAATGTAGGAGGGCGAATTTCTGATTTATGCAAATGTTACACAATGTTTTGCATGTTTCGAAGGGAGCATATTTCAAAAGGAACGTTTAATAAACACACGAAACCATTTTGCTGTTGTTTTTACATGTATTACAAAAGTTTTCGGCTGAACAAAGCAACATTGTTGCGAGGTACGAAATTAATTTTCTGACTGTACATATGAAAATTACACGACCACTCATATTACTTATAGAGCAAAAAGAGTCTGGTCTGAGCGGTAGTGGCCTGTATTTCTTTTGACCGCTGCTCCTTAGAAGGCTTTGAAAATATGAGACAATGGTAATAATTAATGTCCGGGCCGACGCGACGGGGAATCGTGATTCCGGCATTATGCTTCAACTCTAGCCTTAAAGCCAGATTAAGTAACTTTACCAAGATAATTCCAAGTAATGTTTAATTTTTGACACTTTAAATTTCTTTGTAATGATAAAATGTTCGTGTAATTTTCTTAGACGACGATCAACAATGTGCACCATCAATAGTGTACACCTCATGGCAGTTTGTAATCAGTACACAAAAACCCGTCACATAATGTAGTTAGTTATATCATCTTTTTGTAATTTGTTATCAATCAATAAAATTTTGCAGTGACTTCAAACTTTTTCACTGTGATATTACGGAAACACCGTACCTGACTTCCAATTCAGTTTCTTTCTAATTAAAGTCGATATTTAGAAACATGCAGCCTTGAAGAATATTTTGAAATATTTCTTAACATTTTCGGTAGATAAAAGTAGACTTATTTAACTATTGCGTAATAAAGAGAGAAAAAGAGACCAGTATTGATGCAGCTGAAGAAGAAATATTATGAAATAAAAACATAATATAAAGAAATCAATATAAACAGGAGGAAAACTGAAACCATTCATTTATAGTCATTTGAAGTGTTCGTCGATAAGTAAACAAACACAAGGAATAAAAAAGAACTAGGCATATTTCAAAGGATAACTGAGAAGCGTGTTTCAAAATTAATCGGAAGTGAGCCTAATTATATTCTTTAATAAGAGTAATAACCGTATGTATGTATAATAGGCTCTCAAATCGAGGTTTCGTTTGTTATACACGCTGAAATAAAATTGTGGTAAATAAAGAAAAAAATATCAAAAATTTTCTCTTACGTCCGTAAATGATTCAAACATCAATGTTACTTATTTATTAATACAAGAAGCAAAATTTTTATGAATGGAAATTTATTTTTCAAATTATTCTCCGAATAGGATGAAAAATAAATTGAAAAATGAAAAATAAATTTCCGGTTTCAAAGATCGAACTGATTAATGGCTGGTTTTGGAACTTTCGGGATTTTATTTTCAACTCAATTGTTTGCCTTTACAAAACGTCCTACGCGAATGTGATTACTATAATTTTTAATGTAACGTATAACGGTTTTATGAAGATTTAATTTCAGGTTGGCAATGAGGCATTGCTGTAAATTTGTATTGAAAGTCTTTAGATTATGAATTGTCTAAAACATGAATGAAAAAAAAAAGGTTTGTCAGAACACAATTATAGTGTTTTGCCTTCGCGAAATGTATTTATTATATACCAAGTGTTAGCTAAAAGGATTAGGACAAATCATGCGCATTCAAACGTTACATTTGAATTGTGTTGCAGTTGTCAAATACAAAACTGCTGGAATGTCTGGATGCGGTCGGCCTGACGGCTTTGCGAATTTCGACTGCTAATGCGGTCTGCTACGAGGTCAACATCACATCACTTGACCAACCATCAAAAGCCGCACCAAACTCGTCGTCGACGTCCTATCTGAATTTTTTATTCATTGTACAGACTGCAGCACTTCAAATTACACATTAACAGATCTTGTTCAGTAGCACCGAACAAAGGTGTTATAGCTTTATGTGCTGTTGCCTGTATATTGTACTTGTACTTGCATCCGCTTGATCTTTTTAACCGACTTCAAAAAAGGAGGAGGTTCTCAATTCGACTGTATGTTCTTTTTTTGGATGTATGTTACGCGATAGCTCCGGTATTTGTGAACCGATTTTCATGATTCTTTTTTTGTTAGAAATGGAGTACCTCCATAGTGGTCCCATTTCAATGAAACTTAGCAAATAGACGTACTTTTGAGGTCGGTTTTTTTAGTACTCTGTACTGAGATTATTTGGTCTAATCTTCGTGGTTCTGATATAATTTACTATCTTTCTTTTTATGGGACCAAGTGACGGGGCGAACAATTCGTGCGCCTGGTGGTGAGTGCACCCTTTGCAGTGCCACTCAAAGCTTTAAATAACAATGATCTGAGGGACATTGCCACTGAGCCCGTCGTCCTGAGACAAATGTTGGAAAATTTATTTATTTATTAAACCTTATTGATCACTACACATAATGGTATAGAAGGCGGCTAAAAGTATTCTCTACCAGTCAACCTTTGAGGAAAACGAAATTCACGAATGCGGCAAATTAAACAAAATATTAAATTAGTAATGTATTAATAACATAAATATATAATCATATATATAACCGACAAACCTGATATATTATACCATATCTATATACATATTTATATATGATACATACAATAACAGAATAGATAATGATGATTATCGCCGTGACAAACATTTTAAAAGATGCTCAAGGACATTCTTTTTGAAAGAGAATAAACTAGGAGACCTTCTGATGGAGTCCGGGACACCATTCCAGAGACGTGTTGAATGGAGAGTGAAGGAATCAGACATGAAGCCAGAATTAAAGAGAGGTATAGAGAGTGAAAGAGTACTGAAATTTACATTTCAAGTATTCTGGATAGTGAGGATCTAAATCTCATGTACCTGTAATTTCACCTGCACTACTTGCCCATCAAAACCGGAATACAGTAATGCTCACAATACCGTTTGGCGGCAGAAATAGGTAAGGTGGCGGACGAACTCTTTCACAAGGAGCTCTACTGCTACTAAATATTTCTATGTATACTAAGTATATATAGAAATGTAAAGTTTACGTAGTGCTTGTTTGTACTTTTGCCACGTTGACTATATTTCAGGTTTGTCAAATTTTTCGGTGGGTGCCATATCTTTTTGTTCACGCTCAATTGATTTTCGTACACATATGAAATTACTTTTTAATCGACTTCGAAAAAGGAGGAGGTTCTCAATTCGACTGTTTTTTTTGTATGTATGTTACGCGATAACTCCGGTATTTGTGTACCGATTTTCATGGTTCTTTTTTGTTGGAAAGGGGGTATTTCCATAGTGGTCTCATTTCATTTTGAAGAAAATCATCCACCTCGAAGGGTGGCTGTTCACGCATGAAGATTCATTTTTATAAATAGCGCCTAACTTTAGCTTAGGAGCAATTACTTTAATGCTTGATTTTGCTATTTCTCCAATTCAAGGCGTTTTTCCCTCGATATACTTTAAGTAGTGTCGTAGTGACAACCTATTTTTATTATCTCCAGTGTCAAGTCCTGTATAGTGGCGAACTAGGGGATATTTCAATAAAACTTAGCAAATATGCGTAATTCCAAGTACTTTTGAGGTCGGTTTTTTAGTACTCTGTACTGAGATTATTTAAGTGCTTTTTGTTCTTTAAGTTACAATTGATTCGTTTAATTTTGTTTACTTATTCATAAGTTATAGCGAATTCCATCGCCGAGCTTAACCTCAAAACGCTGTTTAATGTTGCGACCATTTAGTTTTAAGTGTGAAGTTACTTTGTAAAGAGCTTCTTATTCTTCAATTAACACTCAGTTAGTCCAGATCGTAAAATACTATAAAACCTCTCCGACTTTCCTTTACATTACTAATAAAAGTTAAACATTTCTGTATTCACAATTAATGCAGAGGTATAGTTTCAAATTACTTATGATTTTCATTTTCATCGTATCCTGGTTCGGGGAAACGACATCGCTAAAACATTTAATTGCGGCGTTGTAAAAAGTATTCTTATTCCAGTAAAATGAAATAATACGTCGGTATCTATACACTTTCCTTTTTAGGACTTTTTATTCTTTGAAGAAAATGTTCCACATTTACTCTTTATGTACTCACGTTTTGCTTTATAGACTCATAAATATATCAGAAGCATAAAGGGTCACATAAGTAAGTGGAATATACGTGGAAATTTCTAGAAAACTGATTCCATGAGATTGTGGGTCCGTAAATGTCACTTTACAGTGTTTATTGGTGCGACCAATTCACTAAAATTTGTCAGAGCTAGTAAACATTGGACAAAGAATAAAAATTGTGAGCATTGTTGGTTTCCTATTTTGCACCTACTTATCTATATTTGAAATGTTATAAAATGTATAAACGAACTAATATGGGGTTATTAATATTAAAAATATTAGAAACAAATGACAATAGCACTTTTTATTATACAAAGTGACGAGTATCCATAACAGTTGCAGTGCCATCCAGAGCTTTAAAATGCAAAGATCGGAGGGGTACTGTCCCTTTGTGCCCGTCACCCTGAGACATAAGTTGACAAGTCCTATGAGCCAGTAATTTTACCAGCACCTCTACCCTTCAAAACCGGAACGCAGTAATGCTCTCATTACTGATTGCCGGCAGAAATAGGTAAGTTAGCAGTACTTCCCTGGACAAACTTGTGAGAAACAAGGAGCTCTATTGCTACTTAAAAGTAGTAGTGTGCAAATACCTAATGTATTGTTTGATCGTGTTTATTTCATTTTTGAAATATAAGAATAAATGAAAGTGATGTGAATTAGAAGAACGCTATCCCATGCGATGATTTTGGACTCAAACGCGTACTTCTTCTTAAAAATTTTGCATTTGTGTTGTCATGTTCAAATTTTCATTCTATGATTTCACATTGACATCTACTTTATCTCAATCATGTTACATAACCTTGATTTGCCATTTTCTCCCTGTCCTTGGTAAATTATACTTAAAACTTTGTACCGTGCGGTGACGGATTAGAATACAATTCACCGCCCCTCTCTTCCCGTGGGTGTCGTAAGAGGCGACTAAGGGATATTGAGCTACCAGCTGCTCCACTGGTGGTAGGGCTTGAAAACCCGGCTGGTTAGTGACCACCGTGCGCATGGTGGAAAACCCGCCAAGTGTTCGCTAGTCGGATGCGTTCCAGGATCAGTCAGCGTACAACCAGAGCCCGAGGCAACGCTGCCGCGACATTTGTGGTCTGTGGAGGCTTCCGCCGAACCAGTGCCGGGACAACTGCATTGACCCGCCGGCCAGGGAGACCCGTAGAAACGGTTGTTCCGCTGGCCGCCCGCGGTACAGTACAGGGGCCCAAGCGTGCTTAACCAGCTCGTGAGGCTGCCTCACCATACCGCGCATAATCTCGGTGTGGTTCGTCGTGCCGGTTGGTGACCGGGAGGTGGGGTCCCGGCGGCCATTCCCGGGGGGATTCGGGGGCCCTTCCGTCCGGCGGATCAGCGCAACTTGTCTGTAGGCAAGTCTCTGGGGAAGCAGGCCCCGCGATTTGACCGCTTGTGTCGCGGCACTGTTTTCTCGCTTCACGCCTCTTTTTCCCTCCAACATGTTAGCGCAAAGTACAAATTTAGGTCGTACAGCGGTGCACACCCCCACCACTAAAGCGCTGTTTAAGGTGGAGTTCACGAACATTCGAGGACTCCACAGTAACATCCACGCCGTCCACCAACATCTTGAGACGGCTCGACCCGAAATGCTGTTCCTTACGGAGACGCAAATACTCTGCCCGGCTGACAGCAGCTACTTGAATTACCCTGGCTATATGCTTGAAGAGTCCTTCAAAGCGAAAGCTGGGGTCTGCTTGTTTGTCCGGGCAGATGTTTGCTGTCGCCGTCTGCGTCATTTGGAGGACCCCTCCTTCTCCATCCTTGGGGTACATGTTGACCTGGGCAGTCATTGCCGTGTCTACATGTGCCTCTACAGATCCCACCACGGCGACATGGAGACAACTCGTCTCATAGACCACCTTACTCGGGCGGCAGATGACGCGCAGACGCAGTTTCCTACAGCGGAATTGGTGTTTTTAGGAGACTTCAATGCCCACCACGAGTCATGGTTAAGTTCCTCTAAAACTGACCATGCTGGAAGAACTGCCCACACATTCGCTCTCACACACGATTTAACCCAACTGGTAAACCAGCCCACCCGGATACCAGATAGGGTTGGTGACGCGCCCTCTTTGTTGGACCTTCTGCTGACGTCTCGCCCGGCTGGATATCGGGTGGAGGTCCAAGCCCCTCTGGGCACTTCGGATCACTGCTTGATATCCACTAAAGTGGCAACGATACTGCCACCACCACCTACTGTGGCTAAACGCCGCATTTGGCATTATGCGTCGGCAGATTGGGACGGTATGCGGGACTATTTTGGATCCGTTTCTTGGCGGCAGCGCTGTTTTAGTGAGGTGGATCCAACAGCTAGCGCGACTGCCGTTGCTGATGAGGTCTTAATCGGGATGGAATACTACATCCAGCATTCGGATGTAGACAGTAAAGGGAGGCGCAACCGCTGGTTCAACCGCGAGTGTGCTGTGGCTGTTGAGAACAAACAGACTGCATACCGCGCTTGGATCAAGGGTCGAGCTTCAGACGATCCCAATACGAACTTAAAACAGCCTACAATAATGCCACCAGGTCTTGCAAAAGAGCGTACATCAGAGCGGATGCTGATGCAAGGTTTTAGAGCGGATCCTTAATAAACAACTGACCCAATACCTAGAAGATCACTCCATAATTAATGATCGGCAGTATGGGTTTCGTCCGAAACGATCAACGGGTGACCTTCTAGCGTACTTATCGCATATTTGGGGTGAGGCTATAGACAAACGTGGCGAGTCGTTGGCTGTTAGCCTCGATATAGCCAAAGCGTTCGATCGGGTTTGGCACAAAGCTCTTCTCTCCAAGCTCCCGGCGTACGGTTTGACAGCCCAGTTATGCAGCTGGATTGCCGATTTCCTTCGTGAGCGGAGAATTCGCGTCGTTTCTGACGGCAGCATGTCGAGGTTCGTGAATGTGAACGCCGGCGTACCGCAGGGATCCGTCCTATCTTCCACGCTTTTCCTTCTGCATATCAATGATATGCTTCCACTTGGGAATATTCATTGTTATGCAGATGATAGCACTGTTCATGGGGGATATCACGGATTCCCCGCAGCTGGGCGCGCCGATACTGACAGAGAGCGATCTAATCTTGTCGGTGAGCTCAATAGGATATTGGACCTCATCTCTGCATGGGGATCTAGAAATCTTGTTGAGTTCAACGCCAAGAAAACACAGATTTGCGCGTTAACAACAAAATTGTCGCCGTTCCTTTCCATGCCTTCTCTGATGAGCACAGCACTCTCACCTCAGAGCAGTTTTACCTTGCTCGGTATGGAAATCTGCTGTGATTTGAATCCAAGGAGCTACATCGAATCTGTGATCAAAACAGCCTCACGGAAACTCGGAGTCCTGAACAAGGTGCGACGTTTTTTCACGCCGGACCAGTTATGCCTGCTGTACAAAACACAGGTCCGGTCTTGCGTTGAGCATTGTTCGCACTTGTGGGACGGCTCCGCCAAGTACCTACTCGATGCCTTGGATAAATTACAGCGTTGTGCTACTCGAATTATAGGCGATGAAGAGGTCTCATCACGCCTTGAACCTCTGCAACTGCGTAGAGATGTTGCATCGCTTAGCGCCTTTTACCGCATGTACCATGGTGAGTGCTCTGAAGAGCTGTTCAACCTCATCCCGCCTTCCCCGTTCCTGTTCAGAAGCACGCGTGCTGGCCTTCGTAGTCACCGCTTCACTACCTGCCGCATTCCATCGCGTACTAAAAGGTTTGGTGGCTCCTTTCTCTGCCGCACGGTTGACAAATGGAACTCCCTTCCGGCACATGTCTTCCCTCCCTCTTATGATATGGGGTCCTTCAAACGAGGCGTGAAGAGGCATATTGCAGGCAGGGTGGAGGTGGCTAGTGCAGTGAGGGTTTCATCGCTGCACTAGGTTCCTTCACGTTTGGATACCACTTTCCACTTAACATCAGGTGGAGTGGAGTCATTTGCCTGTCATGTATAAAAAAAAAAAAAAAAAACGTTCCCCATCTGTGTTTTATGCAAAATAAGCTTTGCCCAGCAATATCAAACTGTGCCGGTCACGAAAGGCGACAATGTGGGTCGCGTGCTACCAGCACAAATTAATGAGGCCCGGCCTTCTCTCGACTGTGCATTCTCCTTATGAAAAATGACCATATTATGTATTTAATTATACTGAACGCCGCGAGTGACGACTCTGACGCGTTAGCAATGTGATACAGATTTATCCTGGTAGTCACCGAGTAAATAATAGGGTATTACTTTATTATTAAGTATACTTAGACATACGTATATTAATTTTTCTTCAGATTTGAAAAGTTATTTAGATATTCGCGTTCTAGAAGGATCTACTAACTTAAGTAACGCTATTTAAAATATAATATATTGGTATAGGAAATCAAACAACGTTTGTCTACTCTCTTTCCTTCTACTTTGTCGTGCTCAAAAGGATCCATGATGCGATCCCGTTGATATGTAGCGGTTTGTATGTACATCATTGTGTAATGCTAATAAACAATGTTAGAATGCTCTAGGACTGTTCAAGAAACGTCAATAAACTTCTTTCCTTCTACTTTGTTGTACCCGAGAGGGTCAGTGACTCGATCTTGTTACTGTGTAACACTTTGTACACCATTGTGTAATGCTGATAAAGAATGTTGGAATGCTTCAAGACTTTTCGAAAAACGCCAATAAACCTCTTTCCTCCTACTTTGTTGTGCTCGAAAGGGAACATGATGCGATCCCGTTACTATGTAACACTTTGTACATATTTGTGGATTGCAAATGGGCAATATAAGAATATTACAGCACTTTTAAAAAATATTACAACAACCTTCATTTCGTTTGTATTAGCAAGTCATCAATACGCCCCTGCTTAGGATTGTATGTACCTTGTACCATAGACATATCACGTAGGTCCAATAAACGCGTACGTAGGGCGCGGATTTCGCATATCAGTTACCTTCTCCAATGCTCACTTGTGGAGATTTCCCTGCTCGTTATAGCAAGCGATGATTAGATATACCATAAAATAATAAGTAATGGGATAAAGACGAAAAGACGTTATGAAATTCCTTAAAAGCGAAATATTTTTTCATTTATCGCTGTGCTGGTACTTTTATCGTGAAATACAGTCGGTGCCCTCACTTATGTATCCACTTAGTACAATTTTATAAAAAAAAAGACCTGAGACTTTTTTTACAAATATAGAAAACGGCTGCTTAGAGTTATTGCTGTTTTGTCGTAGTACTTAATAACAAATAAATGGAACATAATTTTGTTGACGATGACATAAATTGTATTGTACATATTTGTATTGCCCATGAAGTTTAATATTTTTGTTATCATTTAACCTCAATTGGAACTTATTAAATAGGAGGCAATTTCAGACTAATGGTATTAAGGGCAGCCTGAAATTTATTATTAGCCGTCAAAACGGAGGCATCTCGAAGACTTCTCAGCGCGAATATGGTTTGTTACTAAACTTTCGATTTTGCCTTAGCCCGTCTGACAATAGAACGTATAATCTACATTTTTGTTGGTTTTCGGAGTTTTATAGATACAGTTAATTGTATGAGATAAGGATTAAGGATTTAAGGAGATACTGATTCACAATTGCCCTTTACGTACACATAGATGAAGAATTTTAGAATAACGGTATTTAAAAAGTTCTTGAATGACTTTCTCAAATATGACTTGTTTGTCCGTTGACTTTATCAAGGTTACAGGAAGTTGAATGCGAGCGGACTAGGATAGTTCAAAATAGCGATCCTTGGAAATAGGGATATGGTGTCGAATCAAATGTGTCGATACTGTGCTCGTGAGCAGTTTCGGATAAAAATTATCATACTCATAAAATTATCGAAAGAAACCTTGAAGTATACTTTTATCCTAAATATTGTCCGACATTAAAGAAAAAAAAAACAGTTATGAATTATGGGACCTGTAAAGGGCCCGAAACGTCGGTTTGTTTGAAAAAACAAATATACGCGATTTAAATCCGGAAAAATAGTTTCATTTCCTATGTTTTTTTATTAAATAAAAAATTCTAACATAATAATATTGTTGCGCTAGCATGCCATGAGCTATGCCTATCGATTGTCATTTGTTATTGAACAGTCAATCATTTCAATTTTCACATTAAAATCATCGACCTTAGGCCCGGCGCCCATTGGCGGGACGGCTAGCCCCATTAGCGAAGACCACATGTAACCACACATTGACGGCAAATATGCAGTGGTATCCTTAGGCATGTCGAAGCATACTGTCACGACATCGTGCTCACGCCTGAATTGTATTAAATGTGAAAGTCTGCCAAAGTAACCCGAAGGCCGCTGAGGCGTTCCGGAGGCTGCCGGCCCGATATCCCTAAGCTTATCGTAGCTACGACCATTATCATTGAAATTTCAACTATTACGTCATAACATTAAGGTATGTTACTGTTCGTCACCAAAAATCTTCGGCTGTGCCGTACCGTTAGTGGGCGCGAGGCTTTAGTAGGAATTATTCGATACAACACAATACCAAAAAGTATCGATACCAAGCAGTATATATACTTTTTGGTGTCCCTGCTTGGAAGAGGAACAGGAGTTGACGTATTATGAGATGACGATGATAAAGACAAGTAATTTCGTTACATTTCATATGGAGCTGATGCTCTTTTATCGTAATTTAAAAGACCCCATAGTTATAGCATAGTAGAATAACTCAAGTAGGGTAACTCCGTACACAATAACAGCGCGGCTTCTATCAATCGTCGCACCGCCCTGTACGGACGCACACATGCGCGTAGTAGTGAAAGGCGCGTTGAGCAACGCTAGAGCAGCATCCTTAGATTATGCAAATGTGTGCGACCGTACACGGCGCGCGGTAGGCGCGCACGCATAAAAGCCGCTCTGCGACCTTTGTATAGAGTTACCATACTTGTTCTTATTCTACTATGGTTATAGCATTTGGTACAGTAGATGTATTTAAATTCGTCTTTACATACTACATGTGAAATTCAGGCGTAGGTAAATTACGGACACAAGGAACTTGTCAAATTAAGTCTTATTTCTGACGGGCGCAGTGGCAGTGCCTCTCAAATCTTTGCGATTTAAAGCTCTGAGTGGCACTGCAACTGTTATGGACAGGCGTGTAGCTTACCATCAAACGCACGTCTTGTCCGTCCCGTCACTTAGTTACTTAAAAAAATGAAATAGCCCTAGATATTTAAGCCTATTGGTATACACAGCAAGGTACATTTCCAATTATAATAATTATAGTTTGTTGCTTAAATTCTACGAAATAAAGTGGACAGCTTTCAACTAACATTTGCATGAGATTATATTCACATACAACTCGAATTCACTGCAGTTTCAGTTTCAACGAGGATTGAATACGCCACTTATAGTCGCTCGGTTTACGCAGAAGCGTAACTTGAGAAACGTGACCACTTCAATGTTGAATTGTATTGTATTGCATTTCAGACCCTGCAGCTCTTTGGTTATATGTTTTGAATTTCAAGATAAACTTTCATTACAAGAAGTTTTTTACAACAAGGTTGAATTGTACAATTCGGCATCAATTTATATCGTGATATATAATTTCTAATTTCACGTGTTTCAAGTACATGTACATAAAAGTAGAGATAATTGAGCTCTTTAAGGTCGGTATAGGAAAATAACGGGTATAAAAATTTTAGAACGATAAATAATAGAAATAAATTTAATTTTTTTATTTATATGTAGATTACAAAGACTTTTTTACTTTTTTACCTACTTTTTTTACCTATTTTTGCCGCCAAGCAGTAATGTCAGCATTACTGTGTTCCTGTTTTGAAGGGTAAGGGTGCTGGTGAAAGTACAGACACATGAGACTTGTCAACTTGTGTCTCAGGGTAACGGGCGCAGTAGCAGTGTCCCTCAGATATTTGCGATTTAAAGCTCTGAGTGGCACTGTAACCGTTATGAATAGGCGTGTAGCTTACTTCTTCCGTCCGGTCATCTAATATTATTATAAAAAAACATATATAATGATATAATAAAACACTACTTATTATTATAAATGTTATCGAATAACATAATTTTACTTAAATACCGTCTGGAGTCACGATGGTATTATACTATTATGTACATAAATATATGTTATACATATAAGCCAGTAATCTCGAAATAACCAATTTGCGTTGGACATCAAAGATAACTCCCAGCACATGCATATCATAGCTTGACTGCAATACACGCTCAACTACTGATTGGCATCGCCTTTGTTCACATTCTCTTTGACCAACTCGCAAATAGAGTGTGCTCTACTTTAAACACCGCAAACTCGGCGATAATTTTGAAAGCGATATAGGTACTTTATTGGACGTAGACGTACGCAGTTGTCATAACTAATCTAGTTATATATTAATAATTTACAAGATATTGCCACCTCATTTTTATTTCACGCATTAACTGCATGCAGAAATACATTTAGTTAATGCGTGAAAGAAAATCGTTATCCGAGACCTCGACTGCATGAAGTTGGTATGATTAGCAGCCTCAGGTCGCAAAACTTTTGGTTCCTAAGTTGATCGTAATGGGAATCGAAGCTTGAGTCTCCTAGTCATAATATCTAGTATTTTTACTGGTGAGTCATCGAGGTTGTCAAAAAATCGGTCTTCGTTGCCACACAAAATATATGGAAAACCAAAATTGTATTTCCGGCTTAGCTGTTCAGTGATATTATCTTTTAATTGGAAAGTTTAATTTTATTGAATCTTTTTATAACATCGTTAATAAGTATAAACAATTGAAAAACCTGTATTTGAAGTAAGCGCATGGGGCGACACCTAGCAGTGAATGCAAGCAACTCCTAGTCTATTCTGAAACCATGTAAGGCCGTTCAAGGGATTCGTAAATTCACGGGAGTTTTCTTGTCGTTTTGAGTAGTTTCCGCCAGGTGGCGCTTAGTGTATTCACTGGTCAATGGTTGTGTCATGTATATGTTTACTTTATATTTTAGCCAATATTTTTAACGTCCTGTGTAATGTCAATATTTATATTGTTGGTACCTCATGTAAGAATCCGTGTCTGGTTTGCTCTAAGGAGGGAGTTTAGGCTAGTGTCTTCCACAATGACTTTGCAAACTTCACATATCATTGAAAAGTGAGACCCTAAGTAACCAAAAAGTACTACGACCATGTTTATAACGACACGCGTAATACAAAGTTAAAAAAATAAAAAAAGATTACTAATTCACAGATAATTCTTAAGTAATTAGTCATTATTTGTTCAGTTGAAACTCATTTCGATCCAGCAGTCAAACTGTGTATATATATATATATATATATATATATATATATATATATATATATATAAGGAGGAGATTCTCAATTCGACTGTAAGTTCTTTTTTGTATGAATGTTATGCGATAACTCCGGAGTTATCGGTATTTGTGAACCGATTTTCATGGTTCTTTTTTTGTTGGAAAGGGGGTACCTCCAAAGTAGTTCCATTTCATTTTGAAGAAAATCATTCACGTCTGAGGGTGGCTGTTAACGCATGAAGATTCATTTTTATAAATAGGGCCTACATTTTATTATAAGGAATTATTTTAATGGTTGATTTTGCTGTTCTCCAATTAAAGGCGTTTTTCTCTCTCAATATACTTTGAGTAGTGAGAACCGATTTTTATTATGTCCTGTGTCAAGTCTAATAATATAGAAATTTTACAGCATGTCCGTGTATTCACCAATTTCTCCATTAATTGCAGACCGATTTTGAAAAATCTTCTTTTGTTTCAAAGAGTATTTTTTTATAATAGCAAGTGACGGGACAAACAAGTTGTGCGCCTGTTGGTAAGCTACACGACTGTCCATAACAGTTGCAGTGCCACTCAGAGCTTCAAATCGCAAAGATCTGAGGGGCACTGCCACTGCGCCCATCAACCTGAGACATAAGTTGACAAGTCCCATATGCCAATAATGTCACCAGCATCCTTATACCCTTCAAAATCTGAACACAGTAATGCTAACATTACTGCTTGGTGATAGAAATGGGTAAGGTGGCAATACTTCCCTGGACGAACTCTTTCACAAGGAGCTCTACTTCTTACACTGGGTATACTGTCGAGGTGGTCCCTGATGTAGTTCTGAGTTCGTTTCGGGTATCACAAATTACTAATTATTTTCCGAAAATAAAAGTCGATTTTTCACTTGACGCAATACATGTAATCAACAATTCACCGTCACCAAAAAGAGTATATAAACGTATAAACGACTCCGTAACATCCCATGGTCACAAAGAAGTCAGAATCTGAGGAGAGAATCCCATGGAAATAAAAAAAAAACCGATAAGCAATCCTTTGAGGTCGGCTTTTTTATCAAAGAAAAAGTTACAATTATATTTATATAACATTATATCATTATATAATAAATAATTATGTATTTAATTCTTCTAAGATAAGATCATTGGTTCTTCTTGAAATGACTATACATATTAACGTATGTAAAAGAATCTTTGTTTCAATTGGAATTTAACAGACGAAAATCGATTCCCGATTAAACCTAACATTCTATTTTTAACCGACTTCATAAAAAGGAGGAGGTAATCAATTCGTCTGTATTTTTTTGGATGTTACGCGATTGCTCTAACATTTGTGAATTGATTTTAATTATTCTTTTTTGTTGGAAACGGGTTACCTCGGTAGTGGTCTTATTCAAATTTGAAGATAATATTCCACCTTTAAGGGTGGTAAATTAGGGGACGAATCTTGTTTATTTTTATTTATTTATTTATACATTGTACAGGAAAATACAAATCACATTTAGTAAAATGGAAAACACAAACAAAAAGTAATGCTTATTTCTATATGACATTTCTTCCAGCAGACAAAATAATTACAATAACGGGTTTACGTGCAAACAAAACAAAAGAAAGTTATATAATAAAATTGAAAAAAAAAAACAATAGAAAACATATTGAATTACTACAGACTTTGTAAATACTTAGATAAATACATATTTCATATTATAAAATCTATAAAATGGAACAGAGGATATATACATAGTGGTCTTTGACTCGACTATAAGTGATGGCGATAGATGTAAATTCCACAAATTTGTGATGTCGGTTTTTTAAAACGTGCTTAACAGGCATAAAGAATATTATGGATGACGAATTAGTGTACAAGCCATAAGGCAGCAACATTTATACATTCCTTAATTGGCAACTAAAACATAAAGTTATATACAAACATTATGTTCTCTCCTAAGATCATAAAATGTTGTAGAGCAGTTTTCTGTAGAAACTTAAAAACAAGAAATAAAACAGTAAAGTAAATTATACGCGCTTATTGTTATTCTAATTCCATTACCTAGTACTTTTAATTATGAGTGATTTTAAAATCTTTTAAATTCAATCAATGTAACGGCTCAAAATCCAAACGACTCTTTTCGTCTGTCCAATATTGAGTATTTCCTGCTATTGAAAAAAGTTCTTCACCGAGCACAGATTTTCTAACTGTAGTGAAATATTTATTAGAAATTGGCCTCAACACATTCTCCTTTAAACGATGACCATATTTTATTGATATCTTATGTTTTCGCCATTGTTATACATCGGAAATGAAAATGAAATTATGTATTCTGATCTAAATAACGTATATTTTTGTTTTTTTAAACGAGCCAACGTTTAGACTAGCTCAGTCAGTGACCATGGGACTTGGTTTATTTCCAACAATATTAAAATTATGAATCCCCCATAAAATATTTTTCATTTTTTTAGCATTAAACAAAAGGAAGTTTTGAGACTTTTATCAGGTGCCATTTTTCATTCAGTCATTTGGTAATCAAAGTAGTTTAATAAATACCGCAAAACAAAACTCTAAAACATATTACAACATTTATATAATTATTAGGTTTTTATATATGCAGAGTAATCCAAACTTCCACAGTACTTCACAACAAAATAAACGTCAATTTGAAAAAAAAACTACTTAGACGCTATTTCTTCGTGTCATCTTCATTGCAAAATAGCGTGGACATAAAACGTCCGTGAATCAAGACTTGATTTAATAACTCGATTCAATATTCCAATCATTGTTCATAAATTAAATAATCAATTTTAATCAATTAATCGATGTCGGATTAACATGCCTATCATGAAACAAGCAAGTAATAATATTTTTTTTTGGAACATACAATCCAAGCTAAAATTGCCTTATTGAAATGCCATTGTCAGATTTTTAATTACCATGTTGTTAGAAACGTGATAAATCAAGAAAAGCTCTTACAATTCGACTGTTAATATTATATGATAATCTAGCTTGATTCCTGAAACTTTTGGCTTAATTCAGGAAAACAAAAATTAGGGCTTAATTAAAACATTTAGTAGCAGTAAAGCTTAGAATAATAACGCATAGAATAATAGTTTCATATGAAACGAACTCTCACTAGTGAGGCAAAAATCAAATTCATGTAGGCTAGTTTTAGTAGTAGGTTAATTTTCGGTTTTAGTGAATATTTATATAAAAATACAAGTTGAAACGCGTTACTTCCTTGTGGAATGTGATGTTAGTATCTATATCATTTACCGCACATTTAGTCATTTTTAGCTAAAATTCTTGAGCTGTTCGCGGTGCAAGTTGACCTTGAGCACAGAAGGCCCGCCCGCTCGTGTAGGCCCATTGGGCGCGCTTCAATTTGCCTCACTTAGCGTGTGCGGACTAGGTTTCTATGCGTTATTATTCTAAGCAGTAAAGTAAGTAATCCTTTTGAAAGAATACGTCCAGGAAAGTCCTACCGCCAAACAATAATGTGAGCATTACGGGTTTGTAGCATCTGCACCCGGGGTACGTTTAAAGTTGCAATGGAACTCGTATGAGCCCAAAATGCGAGTATCGTGTGGTCTCGGGACTGGTTGTTTGTCAAAAATAAATAAATTTGAGGTGCATCCAGTCCCGGGTGCAGTTGATTTAAAGCTCTGAGTGGCACTGCGCTTATAGCTACAATTGCAACTGCTATGTACAGGCGTGTCGCTTATTACCAGGCGCACGACTTGTTCGTCACGTCTCTTGGTATAATAAAAAAATAGTAAAAATGAGTGGAACCGGATTTACGAATATTGTCATTTGATTTCACTTTTCATGTAGTGGCTTTAGAGGATTTCATTGAGCTCCTTCTTTACCTCGGCTTTTTTATCCTACAATAGAGTATTGGATATTGAATAGTTATAGTATTTATACGTATTGTATGTACACAATGGAAATGTAACGTTCGTATTTTGTAGCTGTTGTTCTCTGTACAAGTCTATGCGATTCGTTTCTAACTGTTTGAAACTTTCAAGAGAGCATATTAATTCCACCACATGCCTGTATTGTAAAAAGTTTAGTAGGCAAGCAGCTTATAGTATAATTCAAACCTACAATTGAATTGAAGAAATAAATGATCGCCTTAAAAGGTCATGAATGAACTTTGTCCTTTCGGTGCAAAACTTTATTTTCTTTTATCTGCTTAGTGTAGAATTAAAGTTTGTTTACAAGCGCTAACAACAGTCCCCGTTGGGGAACTGATGCTGTTCGAATTTCAGCCGCTAAGTGGAAAACTGAGTTAAGCCATACGCGGTGGGATATGGGTTTAATATAAGCAGTGCTCGAGCTCGGTGGCACAACTTCGTGCGCAAGCCAAATCGACTTTATGCCCTCGAAGCGATGTGCGGCGGACACACAGTCGAGCAGCTCTACTTCAGGGCTATAAACTCAAAAGTTCGAACTATTCTAAAGCCGAATGACTGCTCACGATACCTCTGATTTTTAATGAAAATCGACATTTTCCTACAAGTAAAATAAACTTCTTACAGGATTATATAAGTAAATCATTTCTGAAATTTGTAAATGATTTCTGAAATCCATTGCAGAAATTTTTTTCATTAATGTCCGTCGTAATAACCAAGATTATAGTGAAGTGATAAAAGATGAAAATAAAACTAATCTCTGCTTAAACGCAAATGGTTCTTATTTCTTTTGAATTTTCAGCAAAATTTATTTTAGGGGAGCAAAATTATAAAAGCTAATGTAACACTTCGTTACAGTGGCTAATAAATTTGGGTATAGGACGTGTTGACGGCGCTGTGCTCATTTTTTTCGTTTTCGGTCTAAGCACAATCTGCCGACGAGGATTGCAAGAGGCTGTATATCAGTCAACGTCCGAGGGGCACTTTAATTGTGCCCTAATTTATGACCTCCTTGTAGCGTACGAAGCCGGTGGAATCTTTCGCTACATAACAGTGTTTCGTGCGCGTAGATATTTATTAGGGCTGAAGGGAGGATTGCGAGGCAACTAATTGCGAGCAAAGTGGCACAAGAGTAGGTTGTAATGGTAAACAAGTTATTTACAGCGCTTCACAGGCTGATAAACACCTTCCATCTTTGTAAAGGTCGACTGTATTACAATGAGCTACGTTGCGAGTGCGAATTTTCATCTTGTGCGTTTATCAAGCTGTGTTTTTCAGTAGTTGAATGTTTATGCAATAATGTTCAGATATGATTTATTTAATAAAGATATCTACCAGATGGATATTGCATTGCTATTAAATGAGATAGACCAGATGGTTAATTTCTCATAGCACATTTTATTATCGGTTGTTTCCGAATAGATAGTCACGCGGTAAGCTGGCGGGAAAAGGTAGCGGCAGTATATTACCAACTGGTTTCTCGATAGATATGAAAAATACCAAAGAAGGAGGGATGTGGAAATAATACCGATCTAATATTCTTCTATTTATAATAGAGGCCGCAAGCAAAATGTAACCTAATAAATATTTACGCAAATAATTTTATTTGTACACATTTATAAACTATGTATTGTACTGTAGTTTACATTTGTAAACTAAGGTGCATACTTACTAATAAATGTTTAAGCTATTCTCGAACGGACTTTGTTACATTTTTTAATCGACTTCAAAAAGGACGAATCTAGTTTATTGAATTTCCATTAATTATTATTGAGTTTCGATTTCACTAAAACAATTAAAAATACATACGATATAATTCCAACGAAAACAAAACACAGCTTTTGAAACTTAGTTTTATTTTATAAAAACCGTTATGATTATTATTTACGATGCCAAGTGTATTTATAAACTTACTGTTGATAGCTAGATAGTTACTTTTAAATATGGCGTAGAGAGATAGATAGTTTTAAATATGGCGTACCGAGCGCCACTGTAACAGCGAAACTGTCAATTGTCGGCTATTTTTGCTCAGCAGAGCTATAACTCACTTCACTATCTACGATCCGACACAAAACTTTATGTGTAATGTGCCTTATATTATTTAGACAAGTAAACGATTTATTATACCTGCATGACGATGAATTTTTAGCTATCATCGCGACATCTTTCCCAATGTTATTAATTTAACTGCCTCTGTCGCCAAACGGTTACCATGCCGGACTGCCACGCAGAGAAATATTTGTATGGTTTACATTTATTTCTCTCGTGGGTTTGGGTGTAATTTGTGGTTGTCTATAAATGTGTCCATGGCACAGGGTTTCCCTATGCTGATTGTGTGCTTTATTATTATTATTATTAGTATTAATTTTCTAAGGCATTTTGTGCAATGATACAAAATGGGATAAACACCATACTTAGCTTTGCACTTTGGGCTTCAGGCCGCTGTTATTGTAATAATTTTATGCGTGAAACACAAAGAGAGGGAGTGCGGGTCGGGCTAAGTGTCGGGTCGGGATCGCGGCGGGTCTTATTCTATGTATTTATATGGACGACAACACACAGAGCACGGGCGCGTGCGCTTGTCGCGGTCCCGACCCGCACCCGCTCTTTGTGTGTTTCATGCTTTATACTTCTAGCCTTATAAGTAGGAATTAAACGTTAATTCTAAAGCTGAGCGCATACTTAACTCCGACGTTGTAAAGGAGGATGCTTCAAATATTGCCTTCATTATAAATCCCTTTAAAGGTATTATTTATTTGTTATTAACTACAAAAATCATGCAAATATAAAGTATATTATTTATTATATTTGTATTTTAAGGACATTTTTGTAATACTATTTTGTAATATTAATGTCACAAAATTAAAGGCAGCCGGTCCTGCTTTTACCGATTTCAAAACAGAAGAAGGTTCTCAATTCGACTGTGTCTCTTTTATGTATGTTACGCGATAACTCCGACATTTGTAAACCGATTTTGATGGTTCTTTTTTTGTAGGAAAGAGGGTACCTTAGTAGTAGTTCCATTTAGATTTGAAGAAAATATTCCACCTGTAAGGGTGGCAAACTAGGGGATGAATCCGGTTTCGCGCATGTTATGGGCTCGTCCCTGAATGTAGAGATAAGAAATTGCTGATGCAGCACCAGCGCCGGCGTCTCTGGTGGCTTCGAGACTTCAGTTCCAGTTTCAACTTCAAACTGGCAGGTTGGTTCATTCAACCTAAGATTTTAGTTTTAAGACTCTATTATAGTGCTTTTAGTGAACTTAAGTGACTTTTATAAAATATATTAACTTTTTAAAAACGCAACCCCGTGGCTTGGGGTTGTAATTCGCACGTTCCGGTAACCAATTTCAATAAAATTTGGCAAATTGATGTAATACCACAAACTTTAGAGGTGGGTTTTTTTATATACCTACTTATTTTATTTGTAATACCGATGATAGGCTAGAGATTCCCAAATTTTTTGTCTAGTAGATCTCATGCTATTTTTTTCTGTTTCGCGTAGACCACGATGTGGTACACAATGTTTTTCTTCATCGAAAAATTCACGGTAAATTTCAAAATAAATTTCGTATATAAATTCCAAAACTCAGAAGTGCGAGGCTGGATTCGACGACCAACGCCCTCTGCTTGACATGCGGTAGGTCCACGACTACCACGACTTCTTCATCTATATAGACTATCCCTTACTTAATTTAAATATTTATCCATCAAAGTTGGGATTATATTGTTATCATTATTTTATTGAAAGTGATATTAAACGAATAGCTGTGGAAAACTCCGCCATTAAACTTGCCTTACGTCAGGCGTGAGTTGCGAGCCCCGATTCTGTTATTTCGAAACAATAGATTTACGAGTTATCTTCAGTTAAGGGGATGGGAGAGGGGAGAGTTGCAATAACTATAATGTATCCTAATAACAAGGATAGAATAGTCATTTATTTATAGAATATAAATAATTATTTATATATTTATATATTATAATACCAAGTGGCGGGACGAACAAGTGGTGCACCTGGGGGCCAATGGCGCTATTTTCGAAAGGTTTAACCATAAATAAACTAAAAATACACTCTTTTTTTTATTTCAACCTCTTAAAAGTATACATCAATAATAAACAATTACAATAGGTATACATCGTCATCTTAGAATGAATACCTCATATTTCTATGTAATTTTTTAGGATGAAGATAAAATATGGTGTGAAGTATAGTAAATGCAATAATGTGTGTAGTTAGCATTTTAATTACTTAAATTATACCTCTTTTAAATACTATATTATTACATTATTAATTTTTATTCAACAAAAATCAGTAAAAACAAACTGAACATGCATATGTGAGGCTTCACTGTAAGGGGACGATATGTTGTACAAAGTCAAGTGTTAAAAGAGATAAAGTGTAACCTTGTAATATATTTTTATACAACTATACATATTTTACCTATATCTGTCATTTTTATTTGATAATAATAACAGGAAATAAGACAAGAACTAATAAATATGATGTACATTGTAAAGCTTATTTTCTCACCGCCTTTTAATACCATCTCTTTCGGCATGCCTTTTAGGAAAGCTGCATATTTATTCATAATAACTGGTTTATTTGAAGCAGCTACCGCTTGTGCCTTTCTGACACTGGCTTGGGAAAGGGTGATAAGCACTTGCCAATGGGGGTCTGGTACGCCCCAGTCGTTAAAAACGATACGAGCTATTAAAATCTGTAACAAAATTAATAATGATTTACACAGTATAGAAATTTTGGTTATTATGCAAAACTGAGAACTATCGGATTCCACTTAACCCTTAGCTTTGTCTCCACATCCAATGCAACAGACCGTCCTTTAACGAAAATATGTAGGCATAGTTCTTCCACCAATCCTGAAATGAATTCCGTCGACAAACGGTATATCGTTTGCGGAATTTCTCCTCAGACATGTTAAATGTGATCGTCTTTCTATGCTTTTCTTTTATTTAAAGCCCGTTCTTAGGCCACATCCACCTCATAAACACTTTCCGAAATATTTAAGTAACCGTGGAACATCTTTAATATACGATAAACGTAGTGAAAAGTTACTCTTCATTAACTGCCACACAAACGTTAACCTTTCAAAGGTTAATCTATTCCCCCAAGGTTACATGTTAGGTTAAAATGTTAAAATATTTAGCGCCATACCAATTGGCAACGTTTTAGGTTTTTGGTTTAAGCTTTGACAATTAGCGCGATACCAAATGTGCTTTACGTGTCACACGTCTAACGTTTTGGCTTAGGTTTTTGTTTTGACAGTTAGCGCGATACGAAATGTACGCAACGTGTCACATTGGCGAGGTCGAAGGTTTTGGTTAAACCTTTGACAATTAGCGCGATTGGCCCCCTGATGGTAAGCGATACACCTATCCATAACAGTTGCAGTTGTAGCTATAAGCGCAGGTAGACCGAGACTGATATGCGATCTGTACATATACTATATCAATATAAGATTTAGTATCAACTGAAATACGAGATTTGTTTGTTTACTCTTTCCAAGTGGTTTACTTCAACAGGAGATAACTTGCTCCATACCACACATGAAATATAAAGTATAGCTTCTATACAATTTAAACAGTACCAACATGGCCTAGTTAAAGCGCAGTAACCATAACAGTTGCAGTGCCACTCAGAGCTATATATCGCAAAGATCTTATGAGCACTGCCATTGCACCCTGAGACACAATTTGACAAGTCCCATGTGCATGTAATTTCACTAGGTCCCTTACCCTTTTAAACCAGGACGCAGTAATGCTCACGTCATTGCTTGGCGGTAGAAATAAGTAAGTGGCAGTGCTTCCCTACTCTCTCTTTCACAAGGAGCTTTACTGATACTAAAAATTATTATTACATTAAAAATTATTATTATAATAATAACTATGTGCTAGACAATCACATCAATTGCTTGTCTCAAACTAGGGATCCCCTGAGTAACGGAGCAAAGAATTTAACTCCGGGTAGTGAAAATTCTTAGATTAAATTGTTAGTTAAATTCTAAATTCCTAGAAAACTCAAGCCAGAACTATTTTACAAAAGTTCTTTTCCCCAATTAGTCCTGCCGGGAATCGAACCCTCCTCATTCAGCGTTCACAGTATGGGCCACCGAGGTCGTCAAAACTAAGAATGTTATGGCAACGGAGTATTTTTAGCACAGTAATAAAACTTGCTGGCTGCCTTCAGTAGGTTGTCGTTGGAATGTCACGCATGAACTCAAAGTTGGATCTCCAAACTACGACAATCTGCGAAGCTATTAGAAGCGCACATAATTTTTGTAATTGTAGTAAATTTGTTAGGATGATTTCACGAAATTTGTTGTAAATAAATATATTTAAAAATAAATTTGTTGTATTCGATATATCATTCCATGAGTTCCTTGAACCAAACGAAGTTAAGCGGCTCACATTGTAAACTGCATTTTATTTAAACGCTTAGCCTCGGAGTTTCTTTGCGAGCGCTCGTTTATTCCTACTTCTACGATTAAGAGAGAATTTAAGACTATCAGAAAATACATCTCATCCAGCGTCCAAAATGCTAACCGCTAGACCACCGGTTTAATAGCCTAGGTGTGGCGTATAATAAAACAATTTACGTTAGAATAATATGTAATAAACTGTGAAACATCAAAATAGATTTTACAGTTATTACAAATATTTATTTGTATGTATAAAAAAAAACTGCTTTTTACACAGTAATGAAAGATAACTAAGATAGTTTATTAATAAGGCCGGAAATCCATTAACAATACAAAGATACAATAGAAATAATTTCTGTGTTTGATTACAAAATGCTAGAAGTTACGTGATTGTGGGACAATTTGGTTTTTTGGTGTAAAAAAAAAATGTAAACACAAATGAAAACGTTTAATGAATATACGTAATCGAGGCCGTTGTCACAATAATTACATTCGTGGTAAGTAAAGCTGACATAATTGTTCACTCCTAAATTATTTTGAATCAATTAAATAAATTTAGTAGCAGTAGAGCTCCTTGTGAAAGAGTTCGCCCAGGATAGTACAGCCACCTTACCTATTTCTGCCGCCAAGCAGTAATGTCAGCATTACTGCGTTCCGGTTTTGAAGAGTGAGGGTGCTGGTAAAATTACAGGCATATGGGATTTGTCGACTTATGTCTCAGGGTGACGGGCGCAGTGGCAGTACACCTCAGATATTTGCGCTGAGTGGCACTGCTACTGACATGGACAGACGTGTAGCTTACCATCAGACGCATGACTTGTTCGTCCCGTTACTTTATATCATAAAAAAATCTTCGTCTATGTTTCAATATTATAAAGTTAACATGATGAAATGAAGGTCTTTTTTAAGAAAATTGTTATTTTTTGAACGTGAAGCAGTGAAAATTAGAGATTAAACATCTGTGTATCTATAATAACATATTATGTATGATATGGAATAGCATAAGTACGCAATTTTAATAAAGTTTGAGACTCGTTATTAAACTACACGATGTATACTTGTTACGTAACTATTATTATATAATATAAGTATAAGCATATAATTTTATAATAAAATAATATATCTATGACACACATTAATTGTAATTCGGTACGTAATGCCTTAAAACCTGTAATAACTTTTCGCCCGTTCACTTTCATTTTCCTTCTTTTTTCCTCGAAAAACCCTACCAATATCTTTTAGTGCCATTTTGTTTTTTTTTATTATATACGCAAAACGGGTTGGTAACTTATTATTTTTTAAATCTGATAAGTGTAATAGGCTCTGTAAACTAAAAAATTGACTGTATAGCTTTTGTTATCATCATCATAATCATAACAGCCGAAAGACGTCTACTGAACATAGGCCTCCCCCAAAGATTTCCAGACCAGCCGATCGGACGCGACGTGCATCCATCGGTTACCCGCCGCTCTTGCCAGGTGATCCTTCGATCTAGTAGGGGGCCGTCCCACTAAACGCCTTCCGGTTCGTGGTATCCATTCGAGAACTTTTCTGCCCCAACGGCCGCCAGTTCTACGAGCTATGTGCCCCGCCCACTGCCACTTCAACTTGCTAATCCCTCAAGCTATGTCGGTAACTTTCGTTCTTCTACGGATCTCCTCATATCTGATTCGATCACGTAGAGAAATGCCGAGCATTGCTCGCTTGTGACTTTGAGGTTTGAGCTTTTGTTAACAATAATGATTTTCATCTTGATATTGTGAGAGTTATAATTGAACGGAAGATAGGAAAAAAGAGAGAAGAATACCAAGAATGGCGTTCAGGGAACAAATAAAGAACGTCAAAGTGAGCAGCTACAAAGAGGTCAAGCAACTGGCTGCCATGACGAGTGGAGAAGGGTACACTGACAAGGCTCTTAAAATCTGTTTAAGATGATAATGATGTGCTGATATGATGTATGCTTGTTAAGCGCATAGAAATCGTAAATAACAAATCACGAAGGTCGAGGATTCGACATCTCATTCATTACAAAATAATCTGACAGATGTAGTCGGTAGTTGGACAAATGAAAACGGCGAAATCCACAAATCAAAGCAAATGTCACGATCGCTTTCACGACGGGCTCGGCGGCTAGCGGTGGCGAAATAGTTCTCCGTATTTTGCAGATATATAGGCAATCGAAATTAGAAATACTGCCGACATTGTCTCTGAATGAGTCTCATAAATGAGTGTCATAATGTTATCCGTAACTAGAGAAAACGACTATCATTATTTTAGGTAAATTCTAAGCGATTATGTACGACGTAGGTAGATCTTGTAACCGTTCAAATAGCCATGTTATAAATTGAACGCACCGCTCAAACTACTCTGGCCAGAGCCAGGTCGGCAGAGACCCGAATTACCGAAATAAAGTGCCCACTAAATCGTGGCAAATCGGGGCACCAAAGGTCAATATTGACACGGAAAATTTACTCATCCTAACTTGCAGGGATTTGTTCGGCTGGCATTTGCGTATCGCTAGACATACGGCAACGTTATTAATGCGATTACTTGGTAATGTTACCTTGACGTTAGCTGTACTTTCTACGTAACTTGCAGTTTGTTATCGGAACTACTGACACGAAAGAGATGGCCTGCTATAATATTCTTTGTTATCTTGTTTTTATGTTTTGTATGTTGTTTATAGAGTCGTAGTCGACACGGCCAAAAGAAATACGAAACCAAGCGGGTAAATATCAGAGTGAGTTGAACAAGTTCTTATAGTAATCAATCTTTCTTGGCATTTCATAACGTGAAGTTTTCTTCCTAAATCTTCGTGAGGGAAGTCTAAAGGATAGTGAGGGCCGAAACGGGTGAGGGCTGGGAGGAGGCAAAGTGACCGCATAACTTTCAATGCTCTTCATTCCAACTTGTCGCTCCGTACGACGGCTATGAATGGCGATGGCACAGTTCAGCCAGGCAACTTCGTCGATTTAACTTCAAGCTGTTCTTATGTGGCTTATTCGTAACGGAAATTAAAAAAACAATTCGCTTAGACGCAGCCAAAATGTGACGTAATATTTAACATAAACCTGAATTTCTATGCGTTCAACAGCAAAAGGGTAAAATAAGAATAGAAAATTGTCTCATATTTACTCGAGTAAAAGACTTTGCTCGGCGAAAGTCATGCGAAAGGAGGGTGAATGAAAGCATTCAACTGAGAAGCTTAACGAGGTTCCTAGGGCGTCTCGATCTCTTATCGCTTGCTTGTCGCGCTTATGCGAGAAATGTCGATATGAGAAGCAATAAATACCACTGATTTTGATATAGAGACATCTATATTTTTACTACCTTGGCGTAAAATATGTTGTGGTTTTAGTTTCAAAATGAGTACCAAAGTTATTTAACCGAATGCAGCCTGCCAACTTTTGTAATAATTCCCAAAACGTGAAGTCGGTACGTTCGCATTCAGCTCAAAAAGTAAAATTAATAGACTAACGTTAATAATGCAAGCGAAAACTGTTATTCGAAACAATTTTACCCTCACAATTGGATAGTTTGAACAACAATACGAACTAAACGTCTCTATCAATAAAGTATTTTTTCGTTTGGCGAAAAAGCGGAAAGCGGTTTAAGCGCGTAGAAAGGTCTTAAGACATGAATTTGGTGAATTTATTTATTTATTTATTTATATTTTTGCACAAATCATTAATGTACAAATGGCGGACTTAATGCCATAAGGCATTCTTTACCAGTCAACCATTGGGCCAAACAGAAAAAAAAACAAAAGGTTGGTGCTACACTTAAAACAGAAAAAAAATATCATAAGCCTAAATTTTATGGTTAATTTATACAGTATAAAATAAACATAATACAGCATAAATATACTCAATATAAGTATATAAGTATATAATAAACAATACATACATATATACCTAATATATATATATATATATATATATATATAGATATATAATATATACTAAAAATAATATTAATTAATAATATTAAAGTACCCACAGCAAAAAAGACGAAATAAGGCGTGGGTTTCCAAGGATGATTGCTTGACACTTGGAAGGGTTAACATTGATGCCAAAGCTTTGGGACCAAACCGAGATTTGATCAAGGTCGTCATTAATTAAAGCAATTGCGTCACAGATACCACCGATACTAACCTTGGTGTAAAGCTGCAAATCGTCAGCATACAGGTGGTAAGAACATTTGATGCTAGACATCATCAGATTTATGAAAATGGAAAACAAGGGAGGAGAGAGAATTCCGCTCTGAGGTACCCCTGAAGTCAGTTCACACTAGCGAGAGAAAGAACGGGTAGCTTCCAATACGAGTAGCTTGTTGGCGACCGCGGAGACACGAGGAAAACCATTCAGCAGCTATTGATGAGATGTTTAGGTGATCCAAGGCGGCAAGAAGAAGATCATGATCTACGACGTTGAAGGCATTAGAGAAATCAATCAGGAACTGCACAGTAACTAAGGTACAGTCCATGCCCCGCCTTACATCTTCAACAACCTTTAGCAAGGCAGTAAAAGTGACCTGGTCGAAAACCTGATTGAAAAGGGGACAGGAAATTGTGAGAGTATACATAAGCAGACAATTGTTTGTGAATGACAGCTTCTAAGACTTTACAAAGAAAAGGAAGAATTGAGATGGGACGGTAATGCTTGAGTAAACTGGAGTTGGCAACTTTAGGAAGAGGAATTACATGGGCACCCCAGACACAATCGAGAAATTAACTACGTACGTGATGATAGGGAGAATACATTCTAAAATACTTATTACCATAACTCTACTTATGTCATCGTGTCCAACAGATTTGATTTTCAAAACCAATTTCCTAATCACATCTTCAGTTACTGTGGTAAAATTAAACAAGGTGTTCAAATTTTTGGGGAGGGCTTTAATAAACGAAATGCTTTGTTGTTTTGTGTTGGTGTCTAAAGCGGCAGTTTTAGCAAAGTGTGTATTCAGATCGTTTAAGGTGAAAGAAGACGTTACGCTATACGAACTTTGCAGCTTACCTACACCAATGGATTTCAAGAATTTCCATGTGTTAATGGGTGATGCATGAAGAATATTTTCATAAATATGTTTACGTTTGGCTGCTCTTACCATCTGATTACACCTATTTCTTGCAGCCTTAAAATCGAGCCAATTTTCTTCACATCGGTTACGCTTGTATCTCCTAAACTCATGACCTCGCCTTGTCATAGCAATACGGACTGCTCGAATTATCCACGGCACGGGAAGACGCTTTAGTTTGACTGTTCGAATTGGCGCATGAGTGTCAAATAGTTTTAGGACTGCTGAATTTAGAGAAAACACCCTTCATCGACAGTCAATGCTGACAAAGTAGGCCCCCAACCAATAGTCCGCGCGTCCTCTTTCAACACTTCTATGTCAAGTCTCGCGAAGCTACGTAATTGAACTAAGACAGGGTGTGCCTTATGTGGTTTAGTTTTGTAATTTACGTAAATGAGATCATGTTGTGAAAAACCTGGTGCCAAAAATTGCCCAGACCCACCTACGTGATCGATTGAGGCGATTAGTATAAGATCTAGCCAGGTGTCTGTCGTGTCTACATTGTGATGAGTAGACTTAAGAGGTAGAACGGTTAAAGCTGCAGACTCAATTACTGTTTTTAATGAACGAGTCGTCATGCCATCTTTCAAAAGGTCGGTATTAAAGTCATCCATGATTATCTGATATGTGTATTCAGCCCTAAGGGGTGAAAGTAAAGATTCAAAAGAGGGAAAGAAATCTATACAAGGAGGACAATATACAACACCAAGAGCAACTTTTATACCTTTAACCTTGATCTCAACGACTAAGTGTTCCAAAGAACAGGAGTATATAGAGGGAGAAGAAGAAAGTATTTTGTACGGGATGTCATTACGGAGGTAAATAGCAACTCCGCCCCCTTTACCCGTGCGGTCATTCCGGAGTAATACAAAACCAGGAAGACTAAAACAAGTAGAAACAAGGTTCGGTTTAAGCCAGGATTCTGAATTCTATATAACCAATATATACAAGGACTATCGCACATCTACGGAGCAAATAAATAATATCAAATCTCGCTTATGGCGAACCAATAAGGTGTTATCATTCGAATCATGTATGGCGTGTGGAGGAAGGTGATTATGAGTAATTTAATAATAAATCCGCTGTGTGTTTGTGGGCGGTTGTCACTCTTAAAACAAACATAAGACGTGACTTGACTGATGGTGGTGTAACATTGACATGAGGATTAATCTCAAAGCAAATTAATAGAATCTTTAACCGACTTCAAAAAAAGGAGGAGGTTCTCACTTTGGCTGTATGTTTTTTTTCTTTGTATGTATTTTACGCGATAACTCGTTTTTTTTTCAAATTTGTGCACCGATTTTGATGATTCTTTTTTTGTTGAAAAGAGGGTATCTCCATATTGGTCCCATTTAATTTTGAAAGAAATCATCCACCTCTAAGTGTAGGTGTTCACACATGAAGACTCATTTTTATAAATAGCGCCTAAATTTTATTACGAGCAATTATTTTAATGGTTGATTTTGCTGATTATCTCCTGTGTTGAGTCCCGTATAGTAACGGACTAGGGGATGAATCCGGGTATGCGCACTTTGCGATAACCGATTTCAATTAAACTTGGCAAATAGATGTAATTCCACGAACTTTTGAGATCGGTTTTTTTAGATTATTTAATAACAATTTACTAACATAAACTTTTTTAACAAAGTAATTTACAAATAACGTTGAAAGTGACATTATTTTTATGCGTTATTAGAAGCCTTGGTAGCCTAATGTTTTGACTACCGCTTCTTGAGTAGTGGGTCGTGGGTTCAAATCCGGGCTTGCACTTCCAAATTTCAGAATTTATGTGTGTAATTTAATTTAAATTTACTATGACCTTTATGAACATGGCGAGGCAATGTGCACACATCTACAAAGCAATTCAATGATGTGTGCGAAGTTCCTAATCCACATCGGACCCTCGTCGGAATTACAGCCCAAACCCTTTCATTCTGAGAGGAGGCCTGTGCCCAACAGTAGCGGGACCTTTATATGGCTACCTATTATTATTTATAAATGAATAAATAATAAATAAATATTAGATAATATCACATACGTTGCTCTGATCCCAAAGTAAGTATCTAAAGCACTTACTTCTGTTATGGGAAATCGAAAACAACGACGGTACCACAAACACCCAGACCCGAGACAATATAGAAAAGTTTGTTTCTACACTGACCCGGCCGAGGATCGAACCTGGAACCTCAGGCATGGCGACTCCATGAAAACCGGTGTGCAAGCCGCTCGACCGCGGACGCCGTCGATACTTACAATGTAATATTGGTTGTAGTGAGTATTATGACGTTTTACTACCATGCTATCATTTCCGTGAAATTATTACACTAGCTTGTTATAATTATTAATGAAAATACAAATAACGAACACAAACAAAAAATCTTTCGATCTGACAGGACTCAAACCTGCGCCTTTGTCATAACCAAGGCGCAGGTTTGAGTCTTTATTCAAGTCAAGGCTTTACCAACTGAGCTACAGATCGAAAGCCGACCTTATGAATTTTTCTATGCGTTTGTTACATCTTCTCATCTTTGTTTTTGGTTTATTATTAACATTATTTTCAATTTGACGACCTCAGTGGTCGAGTGGCTTGCACTCCGGTTTTCATGGTGTCGCCACCTGAGGTCCCGGGTTTGATCCCCGGCTGGGTCAATGTAGAAACAAACTTTTCTATATTTTGTCGGGTCTGGGTGTTTGTGGTACCGTCGATGTTTCGGATATCCATAACACAAGTGATTTAGTTACTTACTTTGGGATTTGAGCAACGTATGTGATGTCCATTATTTGTTTATTTAAATTTATGGAATGTTTTGAGGTACCATATTTTCTTTTGGTAGTTAATATATCCGTCTACATACATTCTGAACCTATAGTCTGCATCGCTATTATGTGGTGTGAGAGGAACATGTCATATTCGCACAATACGATGCCTGTGCTCTATATCGATAAGAGACGTAACGGGGTCTCTGCAGTTTCAGATACAAACCTTCAGGAAATGCTAACTCCCTGCTAGCGTCGTTATACTAAACTGCATATTAGTGACGCATTTACACACATATAAAGTGCATGAACAATAGAAGTTGTATTAATAGTAATGTGCCACACATCAATTACCAAGTCATAGACGTCAACTCAGTGCCACTCTGCACTGGCAAAGCGGTCGTTATGATTGAGTTATAAATAACCTAATTAATGTAAACTCTGACATCGTCGTCGTCGTATATCGAAAACTTATAAATTAAAAAAAAAAATATTTATTTTGTTCTATTGCCATTGAAATTAACGATAGAATGATTTATACAGTATAATAAAGCACTGTTTCTCTCTAAAAAGACGTGTTATTTACTAAAGTTTGACAAAAATTAGGAATGTTAGCTTTGACAACTTTACAGAAAAAAGACATATTCATTCCATAAAGAAACAACACGGCACACATGCATTTAACAATTACGAAATATAAATAAAACAAAAAAAAATAAAAAGGGGGGAAACAGAACAATTAGGTAATATACACAAATAACACACAAACAGGAAGCAAATAACTATAACAATAAATAATCAAGCGATAAAACATAAAGTGTGCATGCTGTGCTGTTACAGAATTGGTTATCCACTCAGCTTGATGTCGTCGCACTGCATGTGCTACAACGCTCATTTTTCAGTGGACGTGACGTGTACAATTTAATATACTTATGGATAATAGTATAATTGTATAATAATAGTGTAATTGTAAACAATAGTGCAATTGTAAACAATAGTGCAATTGTAAATAATATTGCAATGGTAAATAATAATATTGTAGTAATTAGCATTCAGATATTCTATTAGTACTCGCTAAAGTTAACAATAAAACAATATAACGCCCACAGCTCCGACACATCAACGAACGCGAATTACCATAAGAACGTTACGTTCGTTTCGTATCAGGGGGTCTACTTTCGATCTCCGTCTGACATCCGTCCGAAATAATTACTGTCAAATAAGTAATATTCGACAAAATTAAAAGACAAGTATCAAGTATGAAGCTTCTTTCGCATCACGCGTTTTTTCATTTGGTCAAGTATTGCTTATTTGACAGTAATTGTTTCGGACGGATGTCGGACGAAAATCGAGAGTAGACCCCCAGTTCCAAATCCGAGAAATGACGGCCCGAAATGTCACAGGGATAAATGTGTCTCTAGGTATACAAGCGATATTCGTATTTTCTCGGATTACAATCGGGCTTAGTGCACATGCGACATCCGAAATGGGTCCGCGTTTTCTAGATTTGCATAGTCTTGGATTCGGGACGAATACGAATCAGATGTACTGTGTAAACGCGCTAGCGGTGGAACAACCGCGCGATGGTGCGTAAATTAGTTTATTTTTTAATTTTATTTATCCTTACAATGACATTGTTATAGATAACGTTCTTCCAAACTTCATAAAAGTTTATCGGGCGAGTTTGTTTGCTAACCTTAATATTACAGTAACAAAAACATGTCATTTAGTTACCCAAATACATTGTATCTACCAAATATTTTTTTACTTTTGACAAACTTTTTACTAGGATTAATATTTTCTAAGTGTGTCGGAAGCCTATTAAATAATGTTGGAATTAAATAGTCCTTAATTCTTGTACCTTACACGTTATTTGTTTTAAAAATGTCATAGCTGCCATCGCAAATTGTCTTGTTGAAAGATTTTTGTTCGTCGATGAAAAACTATTTACGATAAAAAACTTTGAAATCGCCGGTCACATCTCTGGTCTCAAATTAAGGAATTTCCTGTAGAAAGTACTGGAGCAACGAAGTTCACTTCGAGGTATTATGTAAAACACCAAGACCAGAACCAATTAAGAAACCTTTCCCATAATGGTCCTACTAGCAGAGAATAAAAAAGTAACGTGAAAGGTCACTGTCCGTACCTCCCTAGCTTTAGATAGGTAACACACGGCGCCTCTCTATTGACGGTCACATTGTCGAAACGGCAACAAGGCTGTTAGCGAGCCGATCGCTGGGGACCATTTTAATGTTTAAATTCCGATTGATCTATATAATGCGATTTCATAACTGATTATTTCGACATCATTGACCAACAAGGTCAATGTTAGAGATTTATACTTTATTAAAAGAAAATAATTTAGTGTGGGTAATTTATGGTAATGTTATTTACTTATTATGTTAAGTCTTTTGTTTAAGCTACTTATTTGACTTTAATTAACTTAACTCGTGTAATTTACTGTTGCTGTTTTAGTATTTAATAAATAAAACGTGAGTATACGTAATTATCATAAATTATTTATATATACAACACATTAATTTGCTCTTACAAGTCACTGTGCATGTTAAATCAGAGAATAAATATTTCAAGAAAATGATGGATAACCCTACCACTTCACGCACACATGAAATCCAGTCTTGTCGAGAGTCCATGGTTAGCCGTTTAGATTTGAGACTCTAGGTAGTCTACGATTGGGGCAATGCCAATCTTGTCAAATTTAACGCTACCAAAACGCAGGCGTGTCTATTCTCCATTAAACCGAGTCCCTTTGAGCTGACTCCGACTTTTCGTGATATATCCATACCGATAGCCGATTGTCTCCAGCTACGTGGAATGGACCTGTCGTCCAATTTGAACTTCGGCAGATACATTGATTCCATAGCCAAAAATGCATCAAGGAAGCTTGGGATCCTTTCCAGGGTGAGCCATTACTTTACACCGGGACAGTTGCTTCAGCTGTACCAAGCGCAGGTCCGATCGTGCATGGAGTACTGCTGCTACCTCTGGGATGGCTCTGCAACATATCAACTGGCCACTTTGGATTCAATTGACAACCGTGTCAAGAGGTTTATAGGTGACTCGGAATTAGTGGAGGCGAAGCTGCAGAGCCTTGAACACCGCCGTAAATTTACCTGCTTATCGGTATTTTACAGGATATATCACGGACAGTGTGCGATGGAATTACACGATTTAATTCCGCCTTCCCCTTTTCATCACCGGTGTAGGCTTGGGTTCCACCCCTATGTTGTGGATATTCCAAAGATTCGCACGAGGCGTTACGCTTCCACATTTGTATGACGAATAGCTATGGAGTGGAATTCCCTGCCTACAGACTTGTTCCCTGAACGTTATAACTTGGACCTTTTCAAGGCGAGAGTGAATAGGCATTATTTAGGTGTGCATGCTCCATCGTCGACCTCATCGTCACTTCCCATCAGGTGAGATGGAGGTCAAATGCAAACCTATATATTATATAATAAAAAAAAATTAAATGCGTGCAAACAGTGCCTTGCTGTACGTAGTAGTAGTAGGTAAATAAGTTTCTACCGTTGTATGGAGTGACCGGGGTGTGCTATTGGGTATCAAATCCGGAATTATCCCCTTATCTAGTGTCCACAGTGTTAGTTTTCGGGCCCTTTACAGGTTTCATGGTCACTCACTAAGATGTTAAAGTCATCTACCAGTTATGTCTAATATTAATGCAAACCACCCTATTTTTCAATATAGTTACAAAAGTCATTAATTAAATACCATATATTTCAATTTTCCAAACAAACGTTTTCGTGCGTCTATCAAGGTCTATTTTATCTCAAGCCTCTGGCAAAGATTTTTCAGTTTTTAAATTTCACTGAGACCCGTGAAATGTAACATCCCGTTACAGGATGCAGGAGTTTATAAGCTTGACTGCGAGTGCGGTCTCTCTTATATTGGACAAACGAAGCGAAGTATTTGTACCCGTGTCAAAGAATATATAGCTGATGTCAGACACCGTCGCATAAATAAGTCTGCAATCTGCGAGCATGTCATAAATATACCTACACACTAAATTAGGTTCGACAAATGCCAGGTCCTTGCAAAAGAAATCCATTATCTACCCAGAATGTTGCGAGAGGCCATTGACATTAAAAAACATCCTAATTTCAACAGGGAAGATGGATTGTTTGACAAGTTTTTGATCCAGTATTTCCTCCGATTAAGAATTCCAAACAGACATAAGATTGCAGTACTAATTAATATGTTTTAATTTATCCTAATTTCAATTGTTAAATAATAAAATTTGATTTATTAAAAAAATATATTGTTAAAACAAAATAATTTGTAAAACATATGTATGTAGGGTAAATTGGAATGTTTATTTGGAAAATTTAAAAATAAGTATTGTAACACCTCGTACAAGAAATATTAGTAAACTCGTCTTGCCTCTAGATGGCGTATAGATCAAAATAGAACGCGCTATTTAAGTGTTTACTAAATTACGATATAAGCTGTTATAGGAAATTGCTTTGTATCGACCAACTACAACCCTCTCAGGGAACATCATGATGAACATCATCAGGATGCACTGAAACTTGAACAAGAAACCTTAGACAACGAGAATTTCAACAAAAGAACGGAAATATGTAATGAGCCCGAATAAAGTGGGTCAAATTAAAAAAAAATAAAGTTTGAATTCTGAAATGTAAAGAAGATCTTTCTTTTATATTAATAAGCAGGAGTTAAGTGAAACTCTAATTGGGTTTCGTTTCAGAGCAAAGACAGAGACGTAACTCTTATTCCTTGTTTGTACTTTGACAACGGGTTTTTAATTGAAACAATCGGCACTAGCCAGTTTTAATTGACACTATTTAAAGTTTAAAACTGAATCAGTACTAAGTATTTAATGACAAACATCATTCAACAGAACTTTGATTGGGATTATATATAAAGCAAACGTAACAAAAGGAAAAAAGGAATTCGACAATTCGATGCATATAAATTGTTTTAAATTTTGGAAGTCATAAATGTTCATTTAAGTGACACTCGTATCATACTCATAGTCATATCTTTTGTAGCATTATTTGGTATAGAAAAAGGTCTTCAATTTATTACATGATCCAACATAAAACTCTGCAAGGGCATTGCAACTTAACATGGTTTTCTAAAGTACATCATGCCTCACACAATTATGCCTCAATTTCGATTGCAAGTTCGTAATTCATTTATGGGACAAGGATTTACATTTTTGAATAAAATACCGACCTAAATTTCATATTTACCATTTTATAAGTTTAAGGCACATGTTAAATATAAACTTCTGACGAAAAGGTACTGTACTGTTGATGAGTACATGAACGATAAAAATGCGTGGAGTTAATATTATATCGTTGTTACCTACTTACCATTTTGTATAAATTGTTTCATTTACTTGACGTCTTTTTACAAAAAAATAGATTGCAAAATCTCCTGTGTGATTTTGACTATTTAAAAGTGCTTGTGAGTCTTTCATTACTTAATTATTATTTTAAAAAAAAAGTTATCTATTTTCGTTATGTATTTATTATCTTAATCTATTTATATGTTTTCTTCTGTAAATTATAAAAAAAATTTGATAGTCATTTTCAATTTTATTCTAAACTTATGTTCCTTTTCTATATTTGTTATTGTGAGAAGTACTTTATTATAAACTTTTATTGCCACAATGTATGTAGGAAATGAAATTATTTTTCGGATGTAAATCGCGTATATTTAATTTTCAAACAAACCATTTTGTTTGAAAAATGCTTTATAGATCTGAAAAAATAGTTTCATTTCCTATGTGTAACAAACGCGAAAACCTATACATATAATGTGAATGTGAACAATGTATACATTTGTAAACGAGCTACCTAATTGATTCCTTCTCAAATTAGCTTTATAAGGATTATCTATCGTGTTTAAATAAGTGATTGTATTTTCTTACTAATTTATAGATTTCAAATACAGAATTTAAATATATATCATGTTTAAAGATATTTTTTAATTTAACGAATTATTCCAAGGGTTTGCGTCTTTTAGTAGAGATATGTATGTGCATTTTTTGAAAGTATATAATTCATCGGGAAACTGTAATATAAATTAGTATATCGGAATGTCAACGACTATGATTAATTAACACCCAAAATTGAATCCAATTTCGCTTGGATGTCCTCTAATACCAATGGTACTGTAAACGTACAAACTTTTTGACTTAGGTACTCGTAGTAATCAGAGCCTGGAAAACATGGAGCGTACAAAAGTGAAAAAATCTAAGTATTAGAAATGGTGATAACTTTTTCAAAGGTCAGGTTCATTGGCAACAAATTGTTTCGCTTCTTATCTCCTTTCCTTTTTACCTTCTTGAAACAAGATATTTTGTTACATAATTATCCCTCATTTTGGTATAAAAATAACGCACAATAACGCACACACTCAACATAGCCCCGTACTTGGGAAAACCTGTGTCGCGGGTGCCATGGACATAGACAACCACAAATTACACTCAAACTTACGAGAGAAATAAATGTAGGCCATACAAATATTTCTCTCGGTCCGGGAATCGAACCTGAGACCTCTGCGTGGCAGTCCTGCATGATAATCGTTCGGACACGGAGGCAGTCTGAAGATAATATATGTATCATCATAAGAATGATGACACATATATAATAAGACACGTATGGTAACTCTGTACAAACGTAGCAGCGCGGTTTGTATGTGTGCACGCACGCCGCGTGGCATTCGCATAATTTCGCGATACACTCGCGTTGCATAGCGCTGGTAATCCCGCGCGCCTTTCATTTTTATGCGAATGTGTGCGTCCGTACACGGCGAGCGGTGGGCGTGCACACATATAAGCAGCGCTGCGGCGTATGGATGGAATTTTCATGTTTGTCTTATTATACAGATCTAATGTATCTTTGAATGTGTAGGGACTGAAGCATACATCGTAAATAATGTGAATATTGTGGTCATAATGCATAGTTAGCGCCGTAAGTGTTATTTTTCATTAAGAATGGTGTTGTATGTAGCGATCTGATTGTTCACTTTAAAGTAACAATTTTGAACAAAGGATTTGATTATTATACGTCGTGATTGTTACGAGGGTAAATTTGACCCAAAATTTAATTAGATAGGGATGAAACCTTTTCCGAACTACAAAAGTCTGTTCATTTATCCAGGTGAGTTTTGACCGGTCATTGCAAAGGGTCACCCAACAATATGAAACCATTGGTCAAATCGGGGGCCCCTTTGTACCATTCAACTTTTAACACAATTCGTCAAGCCAGCCAGCCATCTGGTCGAAGCCTATAATATACCAATCTAAATGTTTCTCAAACAAAATGACACAGCCGGTTCAACTTCAGGCTTTTTGTGACGTCAGAGAAACACAAATATCCACAGCTTCGGTACTACGCCAAATGTGACGTCAACAAATCCTGACGAATGAACCTTTCCATGAAAACATACTAATTAAAGTGGACGTAAATCACGAATGTTTACATTGTAAATCAAAAACTAATCAAATGTAGTAAGTAATAACATTTATTTGAAGTTTCAATGTAACATTTACTATTGTGACGAAATATATGTATACAAACTGCACACGAACAGTTCGCCGCTCTCGTTACCACAACAAACGAAACAAGTTGCAATAAATTCGATTTAGATAACAGGGATAGTCGCTTGCTCCATTCACATAAATGAATTTATTAAAACAATTCGCTATTTATTGTAGGTTTTGCTAACTACATTTAGTAAGAAAACCTACACATAATAGTATCAATTTAATACATCGCACCCTTGGTGTAATCACGTGAAGGATTTGCTGTTCTCGACGGGGCAGCGGCGCAGGCGGCGGTACACGAGTGTCGCGCTCCAGTCAAGCGGTGAATGCGCGTTTGAATACTCATAATATTGTATTGTTGCATATCCACACCGATTATTCGATCAATCAAATTTAAAGATGTTGTCGGAGGAAACAATTTCAGCAGTTTTAGAAAGACCTCAATATGGAACAACAAACAAATCGACCATAAAAATAGAAGAATAATTAATCACTATAAAGAGAAGAGTAGAGATACTATTCGTTCTTAATTAGAGCGTGATTCCAAATCTGGCTTGATATTTGCGAGAATATAGTTAAACGTTTCTACGTTCATTCTAGCGTTATTATAGAAGTTATCCAGATTTTGTCTTTGGTTTTCGTAATTTCGGGGAAACTCGATTTTTTGCATTCTTTATTTGTAATACGGGTTCACGTCTTCTTGCGCCCATATTATATAAAAAAATCATAATGTATAAAAAAATTTGGTACTACAAACAGGTCACGTTAAAATATCGATTCCTTACATTACTTTACCTCCGCAAACTAAGCGATCTGGTCGTTGGCATCGAGAACAGGCTGCTGTTACCGCGTCGCCGCCCACATCGCTATCGCCACGGCACTGCTACCAGCATCGCTGTCGTCCAGTTTGTGGACTCACAGTTCCTATGGTGGACATTTTAGGCGGACTATGAGACGTCAGAGAGTTTAGACCTAGATGGATCAAATTCATGTAACTGTGGTAAACCTCAAATGGAAGGAGTAAAAAATCGTAATCACCGCGTGAGCCTCGCACCATCAAGTTGACACATGAATAGTTTGCACGCGTGAGCTAATTCGCAATATTTAATAATGTAGTCAAGCGGTTTCGTGGCACTCGCTGAATTATGTAGGCATATCACTTCATTCGAAGCGGGGCCGCATATGTTAAAAGAAACTGTTTTATCCAAGTTCGGATTAGATTATGTAAAAGTGTTTGTTTATGTATTTTGTGGTTAAATGTTACAATAAACAAAATTTTTACGTTTTGTTAAATATGTTTTTTTTTTGTGTATTTTCGTGAACAAAGCTAGAAGTAAAAGATTTTAAAATTCGAAAAGTTTTAACCAAATTCAATTCTTGAATTTATATCCGATTTTAAAAAGGTTCTCAATTCGATTACTTCGACGTTTGGGAACTGATTTCGATGATTCTTTTTTGTTGGAAAAGGAGTACCTCAGTAGTGGTCTCATTCAAATTTAAAGAAAATATTCCATCTCCACGGGTGGCAAATTAGGAGATCAATCAGATTTATTGAATTTTACCCACTTTCTGTTTACTGATTTCGATAAAACTTGGCGCATAGAATATTTCCAATGAAAATAAAATTCTATAAGGTTCTTGAACTGATCAGATAATGAAAATGACAGAGGGATGAGAGGAGCTCCTCAACAGTGTATACAGCCTGTCACTAACAGCGAAGGAGAACATCTTGATGAAACCTGCATTGTCAATGTTTTGTTGTAATAAATACCGCTCACATTGTGGAAACCTGCATGACGAGGTCGCTCGCTTTAATAATTACTTCTGCTTTAAAAATTAAAAGTTATATAAACGTGCTAATAAATTATTTCTCCATATTAACCTCCTATGGCCCCGTGCGCACGTAATATGTGAAGTGATTCAGACCCAGACAAGTTTATTCCTATGGTCATGTTAACGCCCAGTGTACATTATAATAAAAATATTTTGCTTAGGGTCATATGATTCGTTTTGACGAGGACTTACATTTCAATTATCGTTGAGGAGACTGCGTTATCGAACACAGCGAATGCGAAAATAAAATAATATTTTATTCAATCGTTGCATAATGAGGGTTCCTTAAAGTCGAGTACCGTATCTACATATATACGGTACTCGTAATAGACAATGAGATTTTAACACATAATTTTATAATAATTGCATACTTTACTTTTTCTATGAGTAAATGAAATAATGAAACAGAACCAATACTTAATGATATTTTGCTTAGAGGATGAAAAAAAAAGGAAATATTTTGTTATCAATCCATGATACCAAACGCATTTCCTTTTAACTAAATTTTAACCCGTTTATTAGGGTAGGCAAAGGTTCCACCATACAGCCTCTTCATATATTTAGATGAAAGGGAAACAAACGCTACAACCATTGACTTGTAAGTCAATGGCTACAACATAAAAAAAAAACCAAAGGATGGAAATAGAATTGGCCAAGTTTACAGGATGGATTTTTGTTTTTCATAGATAAAAGACCTTTTTTAAAACTTAAAAAAGTTCTGTGTACAGAACTCTAATGAAATTTTTCAGCTCGGTGGCGAGTACCATAGACAATAGAATTTTAATTCAGAACTAAAAATAGCTCCTTTGAATTTATGAAATTATAATTAACAGATACGAGCAGAAAAATGTTATTATCTGATAAAGAATACAAATTAATAAAGGTACAAAGTACAAGATGTTACGTAGCTAATATTCTGCAGCATAAATTCTTATCTATAGCCACCTCAAATTAAAAATATGACAGCTGTTAAAAGTATTAACATTTTTAGAAGCAGACGGCAGTCTGTCGACATTTGAGTTTGCCTAAGATCGGGCCCGATAATGTCGACCGATCAAGGCCCTCGAAGGACTTTATTACGCCTTGAGGCGGTCGCAGGAAACGGTTAGAAAAGCTTACAGAGTAAACAACCTTCCGAGAAACAAGATCACTTTCTAGAATACTGAATACGAGTTGTAAACAAAATAATGGAATAAGGTATTTAATTACCATTAGAAAAGTCAAGACTTTTTGACACTATACTTAGACACTTTTTAATAATAATTCTAAGTGCGGATTGAACAAGTCGCGTGGCTGGTATTAAGCGACACGCTTGTTCACATAGCAGTTGCAATATCACTCAGACCTTTAAATCGCAAAGATCTGATTGGCCCTGCCACTGTGCCCATCACCCTTAGACATAAGTTGACAAGTTCCATGTGCCTGTAATTTCACGAGCACATTAACTCTTCAAAACCGGAAAGCTGTAATGTTCACATTACTGCTTGGCGGCAGAAATAGGTAAGGTACTTACCTGAAAGAACTCTTTCACAAGGCTGCTGCAAAATTTTCGCTATTGTGTATTTTGTACAAATTTTGCCTAGAATATTTCTCTGTTAGTCTAAGTGTGATGCTTATACTGGAAATAAATAAAAACACGTTTATTTTTCATAAAACAAAAGGCCTTTACATCACAAATAATAGGTTTGTTTTGTTCTTATATTATTAAGTTAGACACCTACAAGCTTTCCTCAGAACAATATCAATTTATCATCCCTATAATAAATTAGTTACACCAATATCTATAATATAGTTTCCGTCGTTGTAGGAAAGCAATATAAACGGTAGATACATAATATTATGAAAGGTATGTAATAGATATTTCGACAATTCTTGATCTATGAATGTATCTTAGGATGTTTCGGGATGATTTATGTTCTACTGTGTGGAGTAGCGCCAACAATTATTATAGTCTACACTTAGATGGATGGTACAGCTCTTTGGCTGTCCTAAGACGAATTTTGTTAGAAAATATTCACCATGACTCACCTCTAAAGACAAGAAAATAGTGTACATCCATTTCCTTTTTTTGTTTGGTATGTACGGTACGGTATGTGAACCACACGAACTTTTTGGCGAACTCCAGTGATCTTATATACTTAAGCATTGTAAATAAGTTTAAAAATAAAATAGAAAAAAATAATTATTACTATAATTCGGGTTGAAGCACTTACTGCGTCAACAATTTGGTAAATTCCATCGAAAACTTCTATCACTACCTAAAATATATACGTTACAAAATACGCAAATGCCATAAGTAACCATAAACCGTAAAGAAAAATTCAATATCGAGTAATCCGTACAAGTTCGCGACTTATTTTTTGTTCGAATATCGTGTCAAAAAGAACGAAATTCACGAGGTTGTAGTGAAATATGGCTTACTGTACGTTTCAGCATATTTCTTTGCCGTATTAATTTTTTTTAAGAGTATTTCTTTGTACGTCTAGTAAATGTACGACCAAAGTGTACGATAAAAACTAGTATACATATAAACGACCAAAGAGTTATACGTGGGGCGCACTATAAGTTTCCGGAATCAATAAGAAAAAAATACTATAAATGGTTAGAAATGACTTTATTGTTTCTCAAAATATTCTTCATTAGCGTTAATGCATTTTTTCATACGAATGAGCCAATTTTGAAAACATTTATGCCACTCCTCCGTGACAATCTCTGAATCGTATTTTTCATACCCTTCGACAACCTCTTTAGGTGATGAAAATCGTTGACCGCGTAACTGGTTCTTAATTTTTGGAAATAAATAAAAGTCACAAGGTGCCAGGTCTAAACAGTCCCGACCTGGCACCTTGTGTTTATTTATTACATTACGCGTACACACGCGGGATAGACGCGGGGCGAGGCTCATAAGGTCAACGTTGACCACCTTCAAAAATTCAGATTTGGCCGTGTGAGAACTGGCATTATCGTGGTGCAAGATGATATGGCGTTTACGGTTATTTTTATGGAGTTTGTCAATAATTTCCGGCAAACAAATGGTCGTGTACCAATCACTATTCACGGTACAACGATTCTCCAAAGCAACAGTAGCCACGTCCAGTTTTATTAAAAAAGAAGCAATCATCCGCTTAGAGGCACTTTGCAAGCGCGCCACTTTGGTTGGTTTCGGCTCATCTCGAAATACCCATACGCTCGATTGCTGCTTTGTTTTAGCATCGTAACTATAAATGCATGTTTCGTCACCTGTCACTATGTCCCACACCAAATATGACGCCCCTTTGTTGAATCTGGTGAGCATGGCTTTGCACCAAGTGACGCGATCCGTTTTATGAGCCTCAGTCAAATTGCGTGGGATTCACCGAGAGCACAGCTTTTTCACACCCAAAAGTTTGTGTAGTATTGATTGTATTTGACTCATGCCTATACCTAAAAATGCCCATATCTCATTGTATGTCACATGCTTGTCTATTTTGAACATACGGCGCGCAGCATCGATGTTTTTGTTGTTCACAGCAGAGAACGGGTGACCATCAGGAAATTCAGTACTAAAGATTCACACGACCGCGTTTGAATTCTGCAAACCTAGTCATATATAAATAGTCGTTTTACATGGTGCTTCATAGCCTAAAGCAGTTTGAAGTTGAGCGTAGCTCCGCTGAGCTGTTATTTTACACTTAAAGTCGTAGAAAATCATACTACGAAAATTTTCACGAGTTAAATCCATGGTGATGTAGACAACCAATTTCTAAAATAACGCCACAATGTAAAACCAAGTGACAGTCAGATGAAACAAACTGTATTCTACAGCCAAAGAGTTCCATTTTCTAATGTTGTAATTACTTTTTAAATATTGTTTATGTAAGTGGCGAGTTCCGGAAACTTATAGTGCGCCCTATGTATATTTCCTGTGTAAACTGACACTCGTTGTGCCATTAGTGATCAAAGCAAAACTTAGTTTGCTGTTATTGAATGTCATGTTGTTTTACTACCACGATATTAATTTAATATTGTTAAATTTTTTAAATTACTCCACTAGTTTGTTATTATTCAGATTCGGATTCAGATCGAAGGACTTTTTTTATGTCCGATCTTTAACTTTATTTAAAGTTAAAAAAATAAATTTAATTGCCTCTGTGGCCGAACGGTTACCCCGCCGGTTTGCCACGCAGAGGTCCCAGGTTCGATTCCCGGGCCGGGTGAAATATTTGTATGGCTTAGATTTATTTCTCTCGTGAGTTTGGGTGTAATTTGCGGTTGTCTATGTGTGTCCATGGCACCCGCGACCTTCGAGCATACATATAACTAGAAATAGAGACGATTCTGCCTTATCATTATTGTGACAACTGCGCTTCGATTGGCCAGCCCGAATTCGATTTTCAAACTTGAACTTTGCTGTAATGGACGAATATTGAAAAATTACTACCGAGGAAATGTGATTCCGGGAACTCAAAACAGAACGGTAAAAAGTTCAATTTTGCGTGTTCAATTTCGAAATCCACTGTATTACCAAACTTGCCTCACTGAGGGTGTTTTTAGGATATCTATAGCTTGCTATTTCCGCCGACACGCGGCGTACCACGAGGACGTGAAAACCTAGCGATTTCGTGATGTGTTTCTAAGATTAGGCTATGAGATTGAAACAAAAACAATTTAGTCCTCCAGAATATTGGGTAAGAATATCTTTATAGATTTCCTTTAAATTATTAATGTTAGGAAAATGTAACATTATAGAACACGTATACATAGAACACGTAGCAGTTTCAACAGCATTCTGAAAATGTTTACTTGTAAAATAGCAGAGTCCATGCTTGAGCATTTAGTTGGCGTGTTAGTATGGCATCCCGCTCAAACTCTAAAATTAAATTTAAATGTAAATTAAGCGGTGGGTGCAATTTTTATTTGATTTTATTTTTATTATTTCAATTTCAATGTTTATTTTATTTCAATTTAAATTTTTTAAGTATTTATTAAGATTTTATTATAATATTACAATTTTCAAACTTTTTTGCATTTTGATATTATTTTTTTTGAATTTTCATTTTATTTTCTATTGTATTTTATTTCATTACATTTATAAATATTGAACTGTAAACTAACATAGTACCTAAGTTACTGTAAAACTAGCAAGTGGACCTATGTTGTCTTGAATAAAAAACTATTATTATTATTATTTTACGATATCAAGCAATGGGACGAACAAATCGTGGGCCTGGTGGTAAGCGACACGCCTATACATGACAGTTGCAGTGCCACTCAGAGCTTTAAATCGCAAATATCTGAGGGACACTGCTATTGCACCCATCACACATAAGTTGACCAGTCCCATGTGTACACGCACTAGTACCCTTCAAATCCGGAACGCAGTAATGCTCACATTACTGCTTGATGGCAGAAATAGTTAAGGTGGCAGTACTTCCTTCGACAAATTCTTTCACGAGGAGCTCTACTGCTTTTTTAATTATGTGTACCTGTACAAATGCTAAACGCGTAATAAATGTTTAATAAACGTAATAGATGTTTAATATCCAGCCCCTACAGTTAGGTGCAAAAACATTGAATATAATAATGTAAGACGGTGTAAGAAACTTTCAATTTACATGTAATGACACTATACATTGACTTACAAATAAATGGACGACGGATCTAATACAAAAACCACGAAAAAAACGTCTCAAGTCAACCTATTCGAAATTTAAATTGTTATGTCATCGCAGTATCGCGCTGTCCGTAGAACAAATGAAGACTAAAGCGAGTGTCGCGCTCTGTATACGATTTTAGCGCCTTACAAGTGCGGACACTTTTTAGCGCGGACCCGACGTCCATATAATTCTAAGTCAATGACACTATACTCCCGGACACTGGGAATAACTCACACAACCTCAAATGGCTGTGGTTGATTCCGCATAACACTGGAAGTGTTTAATCATTCACTTCGGAAAAAAACATATAGTACAATTAAGGATACACGGATTACTATACGGTATGAAAACACGATTTTAAATTACTTCTTTTTAGAACATATTGAGGTACTTTACTTACACTAATGATTTTTTTTATCAACTGATCTAAATAGAATACGTGTGCTATACAATATACACTTTTGAAATGGCGTTAATTTCGTTTGTAAAAAAATAATTCTGAAATAAAGCCAGTGTCACTGCCACTCGATGACTCGACCCAAGTAATATTAATCGTAATAGTACGGGAGACATTTTAATTCGAGCTGAGGTACTATCGACTTTTAAACAGCGCTAAACTTAGTGTTTGATTTATCAAAAACTAATACGTAATCTTGAAACGTATTACCATAAGTCCTTGTTGAAAATTTGAATTTAGAAAACAGGGGAAAATAATTAATAAAGATGCAATGTGGCTAGAATTATGAGTCTCGAGTACACACTTACGTATTGACAACTCACAAGACTAAACACAATACAAAAGAGGCATAATATATACAGCAACGTTGTTGTCAAATGAATTTAAGAGTTTGGGAATTTAAGGGAAAATTTCATTATTCTTTAATTATGGCGAACATAAACCTTTCTACTTAACCCGTCCCGCGGCGGGCCTTAGAGTACAACGAGATTAGGTAGCATTATGTCGTTTAAATTCACAATGCGACCTCTTTTATTTCCACTCCATCCAGTCCGTACCCTCATCTGGGTGCCTTTACGTCACTTTCGTGCTCTTTGTTTAGACATAATTGTGGAGCAAATTGAAAATCAAAACTCAATTTGCTATAAATTAAGAGCTCACTATACTTATTGATATGTATAAAGCTTTTATATAGATAACAAATTTCGCACCTACGTGCTACGTATTTTCTGATAGTTTTAAATCAAATTCTCGTCAATGTGTCTGAATATGAAATTGTAGAAATAGGAATTTTCGAATAAACGAGCGCTCGTAAAAAAACTCAGAGGCTAAGCGTTTAAATAAAATGCGGCTTAATGTGAGCCGCTTAATTTGGTTTAGGTCAAGGAACTCATGGAATGATCGAATACCATTTTTACAACAAATTTTGTGAAATCATCCTAACGAATTTATTAAAATTGGAAAAATTGTGTGGAAAGTACCTTCGATCCGGCCGGATTCGAACCGACGTCTTTTAGCATACCGTGGCAGACGCTATACCAATTAAGCTTAGTTGGTATAGCGTCTAGTACGGTACTGGGAAGGAATTTTTTCTGAGTGTTCGGTCTTTGTATTAATAATTATAACAAACTAGTGGAAGAATTTCACAAAAAAAATTGAATATCATTTAATTAAAATTAAAAGATATGTAGAAAATAATTAAAATGCACTTCTAATAAAATGCTTCACAGATTGTCGTAGTTTCGAGATCCAGTTTTAAGTTCATGCGTGACATTTCAACGACAACCTACTGAAGGCAGCCGGCAAGCTTTAAGGCGATTAACACACTGCACCGCGCTTCGCGACGGTGCGCGAGACGCGGAATCACGCGCGCGGTGGCGGAGACGCAGATCTGTGTCAAGGCGCGGTTTAATCTGTGCGGGGGCAGCGGTCTAGCGGTCTAGTTGATCGCCATAGTGATTGTACATGTAGCCGAGATCCTTCTTTGACAAGAATGGTTAATAATACAGAACTCATTCAGGACGCTGCAGTTATAGTGTCGATTGTTTTTGTTTACTCAAATAAAAAGACACCGAAGATGACATTCAACTTCATTGCAAATATTTAAGAAAATATGAAGTTAAATTTTTTAACTACACACGAATATCAACTAAGTCCTTTGATTATTTGTTAAGGAAAATACAAACGACAATTCGCCTTCGTAATTGCCTAGGTCGGATTTAGATTTATCTGACGTATCGTGTCGTGACGCGTTAGAATGGTATCGGTTTCATAAACACAGCATAAGCCGTCAGATTGCGACTCACTGATATAAATCTAACCATATTAAATGTATGAAACCGATACCGTTCTGACGCGTTACGACACGACATGTCAGACATATGTAAATCCGGTTTTACTGCGCTAGAAATACTCTGTTGCCATAACGTTCTTAGTTTTGACGACCTCAGTGGAACACATTGTGGGCACTGAAGAGGGTTCGATATTATTGATGTTAGTTACTAAAAGGAATACCTCTTGTTGACTAAACTATCGGATGACTCAAAACCAAAAACTCCAATTTTTGCTCGACATGCTTTTGATATGTTTTAAATTTGATATGTTCGAGTCTCACGGTAGTTTTCTATTTAGAATACGTCTTCATC
>NW_020653851.1:16546441-16548221 GCF_003589595.1 Hyposmocoma kahamanoa | reverse complement strand
AAGCTAGAAACTACGCCCTAGTTGCTTGCGCAAACAAATTGTTTGCAACATACACATTTTACTTGAACTGTGTTCACTTATGATATTTCTGGTTACGAGTAAGAGCAATACGAGTATTACAATCTTATTCAAGCGTCCTTAACTACGTAAAAAAATTGTCTACCGAAACGAATGATTAGTAACATAATTCTTAATACAAAAATCGAACACAAAGAAAAATTCCTTCGATCTGACAAGACTCCAACGTGCGTCTGTAATGCCAATTTAGGGTAACCGCTCTACCAACTGAGCTGCAGATTAGCGATTTCGTTATTCGACTCGTTAGTACTCAATATTCAATATATTTATTGTCTTCATAATCACCCCTTATGGAAGAATGGCGTAAGTGGTGTTCGGTCAAAAATGTTTATTGCTCAATTAGATACCGAAAAATATACGCCATATTCTCTTCAATTCTTGTAACTCTCATCTACAACATTAGTCGATAGAGTTACAAGAATTGGAGAGGATGTGGGTTATATTTTTCTTTATCTAATGGAGCAATAAACGTTTTTGACGTAACTCCACTTATGCCATTCTTCCTTGACAGGGGCGATATGGTACATAAAGTCTTAAAATACATAAAATGATGTTACACATATGAGCCCCGTCTTAGGGACAACAATAAGAGCAGAGGCAGGCCGAGGCTTAAATTAGTCACTTTAATTGTTCACTATCAATATATGTATAATAAGAAGTATGTTACTGAGAAAATTCCAATTAAATTAAGTTACAATAAAAGGAAGGGAACATAATTCAAGATTTATTTATTATTTATTAATTTTATTATTAAATAAATTAGGAATTACAAGATTTATTTATTATTTATTAATTTTATTATTAAATTAATTAGGAATTACAAGATTTATTTATTATTTATTAATTTTATTATTAAATAAATTAGGAATTACAAGACTAATTTATTATTTATTAATTTTATTATTAAATAAATTAGGAATTACTAATCCTGTCATTCGAATGACAAATTAGTAACATACTAATTGTCGTATTCGAATAATGATAATAATAATAATAATAATGTACACAGTAAATATAGCCCCGCACTAGGTAAGCCCTATGTCGCGGGTGCCACGGACACATACATAGACAACCACAAATTGCACCTAAACACACGAGAGAAATAAATGTAGGTCATATAAATATTTCTCCCGGCCCTGGAATCGCACCTGGGACCTCTGCGTGGCAGCATAATAACCGTTCGGCCACGGAGGCAGTTCAGCAATGATCATTAATTACTAATTATTATTACTAAACCATAGATTCCATAGAGCATTCCTGCTACGTTGTATTGAAATCGGTTACCGGAAAGTGCGCGAAAACGGATTCATCTCCTAGTTTGTCACCCTTAGGGTGGAATATTTTCTTCAAATTTAAATGGGACCAATTCTGAGGTACCCTCTTTCTAATTAATTTTTTATTTTTATTGATATTCAATTATTTTTTGTGAAATTACTCCACTAGTTTGTTATAATTATTAATACAAAGATTGAACACTCAGAAAAAACACTCAAAAAAAATTCCTTCGATCCGGTCGGATTCGAACCGACGTCTTCTTGCATACCGTGCCAGACGCTATACCAAGTAAGCCACGGAACGAACCAACGGACCTCACGAATTTTTGATAAATCTGTCATAGATTTCTCATAGATGGCGCTACGACTAAAAAGTCGTTGAAAGACCATGTACAAAGACACGACGCAAGCACATAGAAAAATTCGTA
>NW_020653851.1:16508639-16546431 GCF_003589595.1 Hyposmocoma kahamanoa | reverse complement strand
CACATAAATATAAAAAATATAAAAAAGAATACAGAATAATTCATATATATATATATATATATAGCTTATAGGGTGTAATAGATCTTGTTTCGTTGATTCTAAATTGTCTTAATAACTCAATTTCGCTAAAGACGTCGATTACTTTCGTTATGATAAGGAGCACGGCATTCGTTTATTCATTCATTATGTCTTATCAAACCGGAATATAACGTGTCACATCAGCCCTTGATGGAGTTGATCTACAATAAGACCTAAAACATTTAAACCAAATGCAACAACTCCCAATAATTTTAAAAGAGACTGGTGCAACAAAAAAAATCATTTACGAAATAATTAACAAACTTCGTTTTATGGGACGATGTTCGTTTGTTGAAATATACGCAACATATCGCAAAACAATATTCCAACAAAGTATTCCTTGATGGACCTTTGTCAAAAAGATTTATTCACTGCATCCGATATTTCACAAGATATTTTGATTTAATTTTTATTAAAATGTAAAGTATTCTTTTTGCATTGATTGGCTTAAAATGCTTTAAAAAAGTTGTGTGGTCTGAATGAATGAATGAATGAATAAATAATATTTTTTTTTTAGTTTTGACTGTATGGTTTTAAGCCCTTGCCTTTTCCTTTACGGAAATAAGAAAAAAAATTATATTTAGTTTTGAAATGGTTTTGGAAAAAATGGCGTGCTCTTGAAGTTACAAGTACAGTTTTTACAAAGATTATTTTAATAAAGTATATTATGAAAAAAATACGAAGAAAGAAATAGTGATGAAGAAAGTTAAAACTATTTTAGTCCTTATTTTAAACCAAACTACAAAAGATTTTATCCTGAAAATTCCAATAATAACGAATTTAAAGTTTTTGTTCGAACACACAAACGGACATGAAATAAAGGACGCGGCTGTCGAGGCGGACGTGGGGGTATTCGCAAACCAAATTTATTGAGAATAGGCGGGCAGTCTATCATGCCGTTCATAATTGTATGTAAGAAACATAAGCATAAAGTATTTCTCCTACCATTCAAAGTTTGCATGGCAAAGTGCTCAAGTCGGGCACTGTAACAGTTTACGTCATGAGGAGGCCTGAAGCGGTACGCCAAGTGTCGTAGAAACCTTCTTTGGACTTTTTCAATTCTCTCAACGTGGACTCGGGCATATGTCGGGGACCACACAACGCTACAGTACTCAAGCTTACTTCTGACATAGGCATTAAATAGTAATAAGGTAGTGGAAACCTTCCTGAACTTCTTTCCATTTCTAAAAATAAATCCTAGTGATTTGTTAGCAGCGGCCAGCATATTGTCAACGTGAATAGAAAATTTAAGCTTGGAGTCCACCACTACACCCAAGACTCGTATCTTAGAAACTTCTTTAAGAGTTTCACCTGAGATATTGTACTGGGTACTGAGACGTTTATGTTTTAATGTGAACTTAATATGGAAGCACTTACATGAATTCAGATACATTTTATTAATGTGACATCAATCAATGGGTTTATCAATATCAGCCTGCAACAAATCAGCATCATTGAGACTTTGAATAACACGCATTATTTTAAGATCATCAGCAAACAAATAGCAGATCGAGTTCTTAAACAGCTTTTCAATGTCATTAATGAATATAATGAAGAACAATGGCCCAAGGTTTGAACCTTGCGGCACTCCAGAGCATGAATTAAAAGGATTTGAACTATAACCATCAATAACAACTCTAGAACACCTGTTATTCAAATATGATTGACACCACTGAAGTAGGGAGTCCCTAATCCCGAAGTGAGCTAATTTATTTATCAATATACGATGATTAACTTTATCGAAAGCCTTGGAGAAGGTATATATTGCATCTACTTATCCTGAAGTATCGACTGCCAATGCTACATCATCTATGTACTGGGATATATTTGTGTCCGTAGATCGCTTCGTAATAAATCCGTGCTGATTCGGTGATATTTTGTTCCTGACATGCTTAAAGATATGACTATATACTATAGACTTAAAGACTTTTGCTATGGTGGACAATATAGAAATAGGCCTATAATTCGTAACCAAGTTCTTTTTTCCATTTTTGTGAATTGGCACAATTCTAGCATGCTTCCAAGTGTCAAAAAATATTCCTATAGTAACAGACTTGTTAAAAATTATGGTCAATGGGACTACTAGTTGTTCAGCACAATTTGCAAAAAAGACTGGCGGAAAGTGATCTGAACCCTTACTTAAATCAAGATGCTTGAGCTTATATTCCACACAGTGAGATTCAATCACTAAATTCGGAATCGCATCCATCATGCCCACTTCATCCAAATCAACATCACCACCAGTATCCAGTTCGTACACGGAAGAAAAGTGAGTTGCAAACAGAATACAGATCTCACCTCCTTCATATCCTGTAGTGTTATTTAGAGACATAGATGGCGGATAATTGGAACCGTTCCTACGCTTATTTTTAATGTGTCCAGAAAAACTTAGGATTGCTGAGTATTGACGTTTCTATTGATTGAATGTAATTTTCGTAACACTCCCGCATTAGGGCATCGCAGTCTTCGCGCAAATAATCAAATTCTATCTTGTCGAGCCGATTCCTGTACTTTTTTAAATTAACATGATACTTGTATTTAAGCTCTAGTAAGTTTATCAAAGCTGGCGAAAACCAGACTGGATATTTATTAAATTTAGGTTTGCAAGATAATGATAAGAACATTCTTTAACAATTCTATCCAAATGCTCGTAAAATATTTTAACCATGTCATTTACATCGACACACTGCTCATATAAATCATTCCAGTCAATTTTAGCCAGTTGCAGATTGATAGCATCATAGTCAGCCTTATGGAAGTTCGGTTTAGGTTCTGTATTTGAATTGCGAGGTTTATTAGGAATTGTAGTGATTTCAATTTCTATGTCCAAAGGGGATGATGTTTCTCAATATTTCGCAGTGGTCTAGTCCATTCATAAATCTTAATGTGTTGCTTAAAACAAGGCCAAGAATACGATTGCCGCTGTTTGAGACATGGTTAAGCTGAACAAGATTATTTAAAGACATGAAATCTATGATCAAAGAACAATTTTCATAACCAGTTGGTGAACTGTGGCCTCGATCAATATCAGCTTTCCATATTATTCCTCTCAAATTAAAGTCACCCACAATAATTGTCTCGCCATTACTCTCACAAGCACCGCACGCTTTATCAAGTAGTTATCTAGAATAGATTGTGATACCGGAGGAGGCAGGTAAACAGCACAAAAATGTAACACTCGTGATTTATTTAATATAATTTGAGTCCAAACATCTTCGCAATCACTCTCCCACTCATTCATTCGTCGCGATAAATACTTTTTTAAAACAGCGATTAGAACCCCTCCTCCCCTCTCTTTAGAACTGCAGATAGGTGAGCTTTCCCTGTCCCGCCTATACACATCATACCTGTCATCAAATATTTCGGCGTCAAAAAAACTGTTGTTTAGCCAAGTTTCTGTGAAAATAATGATATCGTAGTTATTTTGCAATATTTCATTACAAACCTGTACGATATTCAATCTAAGGCCTCTAACATTTTGATAGTAACATATTAAATTGTATTTAGTTAGTATCATATAATTTATACAGGGTTACAGGAAAAGTCGTGCTAGATCCGTTAAGGGCGTGGAGTACTCATCATTTCTGACTTATTTTACTATGAAACACCCTACCCTAAACTTAACCCTTTTCGAGGTATTTGACCTTTATTTTTTTTATTCAAAATTGCCGATTTTTAGACTACTAAATTTAATTTTGTTTATTTTGTGTGTCTTATTATTATAATTATTGCATTTTTACATGTGTGATAAGATGCTTTAGGACCTCAATCATTAAAATAGTGAATAAGTTAATTCAATACGCCATAGTAGAAAAGAGAAAGTTAAGAAATTAAAAAAAAAATTAGAAAGTTTATTTTTCTCTAAGGGATATCTGCCATAAAATTGGCAGTTGATCGGCAGATAAGTTATAAAATATCTACGTTTCATCAGCTATTGCAAATAACTTGTGTCAGCTGCTTAACCATTTTCAACAAGTTTTCAGTTTTAAATTCCAGAATACATTGTATGTCTACGTTGCAGGATCGCGAGTGCTGTTCCACCTGAGATAAACAACCACTAAGGCTGTTAACAATAGATCTCATCTCACTATTTTCGGATTCCAAACAGGTTATAGCTTTGGTCTTGGCGTTGAGATCCATCTTCACTGCCTCGTATTTCCTTTGCAGACTAATAAGAGTTTCATCCAGCCTAGTCACACGAATAGGTATTTCGCTAGTCTGCAAGTCGATCTGACGCAGAATATTAGCTTTAAAATCATCCAATATTGATGACATTTCTTCACGCATGATCAGGCGTAAATCCATCTCACTACCATGTGATAAACCGACGACACTTTTGTTTTTGTTACGGCGTGTGATATTGGTTAACTCGGCATCAAGCGACCCGCGTACTTGTGTATCCGCTAGATTCATTTTAGACTTCTTGCTGATACATGCTGGGCAAACCCAGGAAATCTTAAATTCCTGTGATAAGTCTTTAAAGAGTCTCGTTGATTTGCTTTTCCCCTCAATACAACCATAATGGTACATTATTCTACATTTAGCGCATTTTAGACTGTCCGTGGTGGCAGCATTCGGACAACAACCATATTTCAATGTTGTTGACATTTTATTTTTATTGTTCTTGTGTCTATACGTTACGCTTTGTAATATCTAAATCAAACTGGCGCTCAATATGTTATCTTAAATATAGGGAGTAATCGTTACATTTAGCTTGCACTAGAACTATTTAAGAATCGAAGTTATTTAAGAGAAAGTGAAAACGTAATATATACTAGATCTACAATGGAAAACATTTATTGAGGATCCCGATAATTAAACGAAGACATGGTTCAAAGGACTTGTATCCAAGCCAAAATTCTTAATAAAAAAATAAGTGGTTTTGAGAGAATACTAAAATATTTAAATTTCGAAGAAGCTTGTTGTTTAGTGGGGAATAAAATTTTTGTTTTTGAGAAAAACGGCAGTAAAAACATATCGCGTATAGACGAAATACGATTTTTCATATAGTCGACAGCAGCAGAGGTTTGTGTATAGAGATAGGCTCTACATAATCTAGAGTGCTTTCTACTCAAGTAGTTACATAATCTCTTGCATTAAGTGACTGCCGAAAGTGGAGTCTAACATAATTCAAAGTGGAATAAATTAACGGCGCTTAGAGGAAATTTGAATTAAAGCTTAACGATTGTCTACGAAGTAGGTGAGATTTAAGTTTATGGACGTTGTGATGGTCGTTCCATGTTAAACTTCGAGAGAACGAACAGAGTTAGAATTTAATTTATTTTTCGAGATCTTATGTTTTAGGATTATTACACATAAGAAATGAAATGTTCGGTGTAATACGTTGGCTCGCAGATTTGCACGTTGTACAGGTAAAAATTACACTATTTAAAGCTTACTGTCAAGTGCTGTACACACTCAGCGACCTGCGTGTTCAATATAATAACTGGGTGCTGATGGGGCTACCGTGGAGGTGTAGTACTTCGGGGATGTTTGCCGAGGCTCAGATGGATGGTTTCATGGTCATCGTGAGGAATAGGTGTGCATCTGCCTTAAGGCGCCTCCGCGGGGGCATCTTGTGTGTGTTCACAGATCAGTGGGACTCGCCACTTCTGCGTAGATGAATTGAGCTCCACACCATCATTCAGTTGTATTGTTATTTTAAACTATATAAAATTAATTAACACTAACACTAGATCTTAAGTTATTTTGTTTATAACACTATATGGATTTTTAACTGAAATAAGTGTATTTGAATTGAATTGAAACTATTTTTCCGGATTTAATTCGCGTATATTTGTTTTTCAAACAAACCAACGTTTCGGGCCCTTTACAGGTCCCATGGTCACGGTTGACTGAGGTGGTAAAGTAATATACCAGTTATGTCTAATATTAATAATGCAAACCACCCTATTTTTTCACTATTTACAAAAGTTATTAATTAAATACTTTATTTTTAATTTTACGAATATTCCAATTTACGCTACATACGTTTTACAATTTTTTTATTTTAACAATATGAATTTTTATTAAGTTAAATTTGTTATTAATTAATAATGGAAATTAGAATAAATTAAATCAAACGTTGGTTTGTTTGAAAAACAAATATACGCGATTTAGATCCGGAAAAATAGTTTCATTTCTTATTTTATTTTTAGTTAATATAGGTTTACGCATGGTAACAATATTCAGCCCAGATGAAAATATTTTAGCGGTCTGAATTGAAAGGCTATTTTTAGTTTTTTTTTAGATACCAAGTGACGATGAAGGGACGAACAAATTGTGCGCCTGGTGGTGGTCCTTATCGGGTGCAGTGCCACTCAGAGTTTTAAATCGCAAAGACCTGAGGGGCACTGCTACTATGAGACATAAGTTGATGCCTGTTACTCGGAGATACAAGTTGACAAGTCCCATGTGCCTGTGATTTCACCATCTCCCTCACCCTTCGAATTCGGAACTCGTAGTAATGCTCGCATTATCGCTTGGCGGCAGAAGTAGGTAAGGCGGCAGTAGTTCTCTGGATGAAATGGACTAAAATGTATCTGCATAACGACGTATATAGTTAATTATAACAAATTTATCCTCTAGTACGATTTTTTGCTTTGAAATATAGACGTTTAATTCAACGCCAGTGGCAAAGGGTGATTTAACGATTATTTAAAATAATTTAAGATGTAATTTCACCAAATCCAAAGATCATACTGCATAAGAAGTAACTCATAATCAAAACCAACATTTTTAACATGTTTGTGTTTAGCAAGATGTAGTAAATATTTCGTAAAATACACGCGAAGATGCCGTGATTGTGAAATAAACAAGATTCTGATGTTTACAGTCTGTAATAAAATGATATGCGTACATATCCATTTAGAATGTATTTGAATTTCTACAGTCCAAGAAAGATATGAGATGGATCTATACAATAGAGCTGAGCTTTGATATCGTAACGACGATGTCACTAATCTTATGTAGTAGCGTACGTGTCGTGGCGATTGCGGCGCATTTCTAAGTGGGTACGGTACAGTAGCTAATTGACTCATGTTCGCGAATAGGCCAATTAGCTCAGCTTCGGTAACGATTTATGTAAATTTCTCTCAGCTGTTGTCGCCCGGAGTGGGGTTATTCTTGTTAAATCTAATTCTGTTTTTTCTTTCAAAATTCCATCCACATCCGACTTTTAATTACTCATTCACAATGATTTGTCTGTCAGATTGTTTTCATAAGTAAGCGTAAATAAATCGCATATAAGTAAAAAAGCGGATATAAATAGCGTATTTTTGTTTTTTCAAGCAAGCCAACAACCGGGCCCTATAGAGGTCCCATCAGCTTTAACCATGGAACCTTTAAAATAATGGGCTCAAATCGTTACCTTGTTTAAAAACAAATACACGCGATTTAGGTCCGAAAACTTCTTCATTTCCAACGTGTAACAATCGCGAAAAGTCAATAAAAAATATATTACAAAAATGTTCGAAAATAAAGCTTTCAAAGTAGCTGACACGGTACTAACCACTAATTCTAGAACTGTGGCACAAACCATTAGTAGATATCAAAAAATCTTTGTAGTACATACATTTTACATTATAGAGGAGCAATCCTCACCCAAATCTGACGGACTTAAACCTTTGATGGAATAAATAATGTAACGGCTTGAAAGCAAATAGTAGAAATTATGCGGGTGACCGCTATCGGCTTCCCGTCGTCGCCATTACGATAGTATCATAGATAACAGGATAATAGATAAGGGAATATAATAGAGAGGCTACGAGAAGAGTTTGGTTTGGATATTAACAAAGTATGTTTATGTAGCGGATTTAATAATATCGTATCGCTGGGTTCGGGGAACTTTTATGAGCTTTGATGATACGATAAGTAGTTCGCGTTTGATTCTTGATTCTGACTACGCTAGTCTATTTTTATAGACTGTATTTTATTTTATGGTTATTTCAATTATCGTCACAAAACTTTTCAATGTTATCGTAAAGATGAACTTTGTAAAAATCTTGATGGTGTTCGTTTGACCTTTCGGAACAATTCTTACTGTTTGCTTTTAAATCACCTACATTTTATTTTATTTTATTTTATTTACACAGTGTGTTTTTCATTTTTAACTGGGACAAAATAGGGAAATCCGAAACTATGGGAGGTACAGGGAAATTGTTTTAGGAACCATTAAGTCTTTCTTCTGTGAAAAATTTTTGGTCAAGTGCGAGTTGTCTATAAAAAATGAACAAAACAGATTAATATATAATATAATTATTTTTAGTTCTCATCTACTCACTTTCATGTGAGGATCACTTCATTGCACTGGAAGAAAACAATCGGGGCAACATCAGTGGATCAAATTTAACAAAATGTTTTTCATTGAAAATGAATAAAATTGACAATTTTTTAACATTTTTTTTTTATATAAAATATAGGTGCGCATTTGACTTCTATCTCACCTGATGGAAAGTGACGATGAGGTCGACGATGGAGCATGCACACCTAAATAATGCCTATTCACTCTCGCCTTGAAAAGGTCCAAGTTATAACGTTCAGGGAACAAGTCTGCAGGCAGGGAATTCCACTCCATAACCGTTCGCCATATAAATGTGGAAGCGTAACGCTTCGTGCGAATCTTTGGAATATCCACAACATAGTGGTGGAAACCAAGCCTACGCCTAGTCCCCCGGTGATGGAAAGGGGAAGGCGGAAACTAAGCAGGCAACTTTACGGCGGTGTTCAAGGCTCTGCAGTATCGCGTCCACTAATTCCGAGTCACCTATAAGCCTCTTGGTACGGTTGTCAATTGAATCTAAAGTGGCCAGTTGATATGTAGCAGAGCCATCTCAGAGGTGGCAGCAGTACTTCATGCACGATCTGACTTGTGCATAGTACAGCTGAAGTAACTGTCCCGGTGTAAAGTAACGCCTCACCCTGGAAAGGATCCTAAGCTTCCTTGCTGCATTTTTGGCCATGGATTCAATGTATCTGCCGTAGTTCAAATTGAACGACAGGTCCATTCCAAGCAGCTGGAGACAATCAGCTATCGATATGGATATATCACGAAAAGTCGGAGTCAGCTCAAAGGGTCTCAGGTTTGTGGAGAATAGACACGCCTGCGTTTTGGTAGCGTTAAATTTGACAAGATTGGCATTGCCCCAATCGGAGACTGCCTGGAGTGTCAAATCTATACGGCTAACCATGGACTCTCGACAAGACTGGATTTCCTCTCCACTGACCCTTGCATTGGTCAAGTACCTATCTACAACTGTGCTGTCATCAGTATACGCAAATGTACCTGGAATTAACATATCATTGATATGCAGCAGAAAGAGAGTTGCAGACAATACGGATCCCCGAGGAACTCCGTCTCTTTTTCCGAATCTATCGCCATATGTTAAATGCTGATAGGTAAGCTCGTATCTGGACCAAAATGTTAACTTAGAGAATTGTATACTTAGATCCTTGTGTAGCAGTAGAGCTCCTTATAAAAGAGTTCATCCAGGGAACTATTGCCACTTTACCTATTTCTACCGCCAAGTGCGTGATTATTACTGATTACAGGTTTCTTAAGATAAGATTTCGTTTTATTGTCTCGATATTTCGAAACGGTTACACGCTTAGAAATATCGGGAAAAGAGGGTAGACACATATGTCCGTTCTTAAAGCTGTCATCTGGCGCTGGCCGGTCAACTCGTGACCATGGAGCGTTAATTATAGGCACATGGGGCTTGTCAACGTACGTCTCAAGGTGACGGGCGTAGTGGCAGTACCCCACTCAGATGTTTGGGGTTTAAAGCTCTGAGTGGCACTGTAATTGTTATGGATAGGCGTCTCGATTACGTGTTCTTTTTAATTGGTATCACAAAAAAATATAAAAAATTCAAATATGTAAGAATTTTAAACATGCATTCATAAAAGTAAAGTAAAATCAAAATTAAAAATGATTTCAAAAAATGAAATGAAATGTTTCTTTATTTGCTCTTCATTCATTTTAAAAAATCATTGTACTTAAAGTGGAAAGTTTAAATTATAAAAAAATATAAATAATATACTCATATATTTAGTACATACTACATAGATTTAGTATATACTAAATCTATGAATATACTAGTCATTCATAAATTTGGTGGGCGTAGTATAATGTTCTTAGCTTAAAAAATGTTTGATTGATCAGAAACCATTATGAAATTTTGGAACAGGTGTACTAAACGTCTTTTCCATTAGTCCTTGTTGAAAATTTGAATTTGTGAAACCAGGTAAAATGTTTTCTTCGATAATAATAATATTTTTATATTCTAGCGCTTTAAAAGTACATATTCTAACTTTACCTTAGCTGGATCCTGGTGATTACCGGTGGCGTAGACCGAAGCTCGTCGTCCCAACAGTGTTCTACTGACGATAGAGCTACTCCTCCGGCCAGACATACGGTCTTGCGGTACCGGCAACATTTTCACTTTTTTTCACAATTCTACACCTATTAATTTCCTATAATATATTACGAGTACACTTATAAGATAACAATTAGTGCTATAATATCACACATACTTTGGCGTTTTATGATTCTGAATCACTCAATTTACATTAGGCACTATTATTTAATGGTGTTCTCGTCACTAGGGTTCTAATTTAGGTTTTTTGTTTTTCTTTTTAATATTACTTTACAACACTAAAAATATATGAGATTACAGTTGAGATTTTTTCGACGCTGGCGTTTGATCTGTAACAAGACATACGTTATTTTGATATTGTTTGTAGCTTATAGTTCTTGTGTGTGACTCTCGAAGAAGGGTTGCAAAGGGATGATGAGGGTTATCATTTGCGAACGCCTTTTTCGCGTCCGCCAATCACTTGCGAATATGATATGGGTAATGTTTGAAATTCCGTTGTACAAAAATGTTTAATGTACATATTTCTGTCAAAATAACACTTTTTTCATTGCTCCTTTTTTAACTGCGTAGAAAACAAATTATGTATGTGATATTTACAAATGAAATTGGTAACTGCTAATTGTTTTTACCTATGAAATAATATTAATTTATTTTACAAATCACCACTATTAAGCAGGCTACAATATTTTTGTAAGTAGTAGTTATATAATAACTAAATGCTTTCTAAACTAGGGAATACTGTATCTTAGAGCCTATGCACACGGCGTATTTTATACGCGCCATCGACGCCGTTTACAGCGCCGTAGAGGTTTAAAAAGCAGATTGTTGCGTTTGTATCTATTCAAACGCGATACAGACGCGCGTAAACAGCGCGTTCGAAGCTCGCCTGTATCGCGCAAACATCGCGTTGCAAGCAAGGAGCTTATTATACTCCACTGGAGTTTATACTTAGAATTTCACGTAGTTGCTTTATTTCAAAAACGAACTAAAATTAACAAACAAAACTACAGCGCGTCGGCAGCGCCTATACGAGTGATGACGTGCGTTTACGGTGCCGGCGCCACTGAATTTGTGAACGTGTGCAACGGTTTACTCGCTGCGACTGCATCGCGTTTGAATCGAATTTACGCGCGTCATTTGCGCGTCGTCGGCGCATACAAAATACGCCGTGTACACAAGCTGTTAGGTGATAGATTCGACAGTGGATTCATTAAAAACTTATAACTTTATGTAGAGGTAGGTATATAACATTAGATGGTTTTTATGATGATTAATTTGTTTTGTATTTGTGTATTTTGCGAGTATGCGAATAGTCTGTATTTTAAAAGGTAAGTATTTTCTCCGTACCATCGTAATGTAGGTTTAGTAATTAAGTATTAAACATTTGTTTTTGAGGTCATTCTTTTTTTTTTGTATTGTACCAAGTGACGGGACAATCAAGTTGAGCGCCAGGCGGTAAACGTCACACCTGTCCATAATAGATGCAATCCCACTCACTGCTTTCAGTCGCAAAGATCTGAGGGGTATTGCCACAGTGTCCAGCACCCTGAGACTTACTTATGTCTCATGTGCCTGTAATTTCACCAGCACTCTTTTTACCTTCAAAACCGAAAAATAGTAATGCTCACATTACTGTTTATCGGCAGAAGTAGAAAAGGAGGCGGTACTTCGCAGAACGAACTCTTTCACAAGGAGCTCTGGTCTTACCAATTTGTGTAAATTGATACTTATGTCAATTTTATTGAAAATTCACTAGCTTAATATATGAAAATAAAAAAAAATTTTGTTAGATTCTTTAGGACAAATCGGTGTAGTGGAGCGTAAGGGTCACGAAACAGCTGGAACCTCGGGGTATTTGTGTAGTAGAGCTCGAAGGATGAAAACTGTCTGACTGTATGAACTTTTAATGATGAATAAAGTTACCATATTAATGACCTATATATCCGCTGGCTCGGACAGCTGGAGAGAATGGCAGAGGTTCGTGACGCAAAGAGATCTCAAGAACCTCGGTGCTAGTCGCTGGAAGGAGCAGGCTCAGAACCGAGTGGCATGGCAGTATCTGGTGTCGGAGACCAAGACCACTGGTCTGTCACTGCGCCACCGTAGTAAGTATATATGACCTATTTTTATTTATTATTATACATTTATGCTGTCAATGGAGCCACCGTCTATGTTCACTATATTTTCATTGCACTGCACCCGACACCCTGAGACATAAGTTGAGAAGTCCCATGTGCCTGTAATTTCATCAGCACCCTTACCCTTCGAAACCAGAACGCAGTAATGTACCTTACTGCTTGGCGGCAGAAATAGGTAAGGTGGCAGAATTTCCCTGGTCGAACTGTTTCACATGGAACTCTACTGCTACTACATTATTATTATACTCACGCACATAGATTCCAATTGGGGTAGGCAGAATCTATCAATCGCTGCTTAAAACGACCCTAAACCCCTCTTGCCTCACTTACATTCATCAATCTTTTCATACAGGCTCTCTTATTCTTCTCACTACGCACTCCAGCCTTTTTAAGAACACTCTCAATTTGATCTGAAAATGGTTTTCGTGGCCATCCTCTTCCAATGATGCCTTGAAATTTATCTCTATATATTTCTTTCGTTAATCAACATTCTTTCATCAGCATCACGTGCCCAAGCCACCTCAAAATACCCTTTTCTATTTTTGTCACTACATCCTCTTTCAAACCACATCTTTATTTAGTGGTACCTAATAAGAATCCATAAGAGCGTGACTACTTGTACGTACCTAGAGATATTAGTTCTACGATACTATGTACTGAGTTGTTGACATTAGTTGTTGATGTTAGCAATGTCAACAACACTGTACAATGCATCGAGAATTGGAAATTACAATATTTATACCTTATCGGCCCTGAATGCAATGCGAAAGACTGAAGTTATGATCAAACATAACAGGCAGCGTATACTTATGTACACTCTAAGGACCTTTTTCTTAAATCTTATAGTTGTTGTATAGTATAATAATAATAATAACGCACACACTCAACATAGCCCCGCATTAGGGAAACCCTGTGTCGCGGGTGCCATGGACACACACATAGACAACCAGAAATTACACCCAAACTCACGAGAGAAATAAATGTAGGTCATACAAATATTTCTCCCGGCCCGGGAATCGAACCTGGGGTCTCTGCGTGGCAGTCCGGCGTGGTAACCGTTCGACCACGGAGGCAGTTTTATTCAAATATTAAATTCTTTTTATCTTAAAAAAAAGCCGTGGTAGCCTAATTGTTTGACCTACCGCTTCTCAAGCATAGGCCGTGGGTTCGCTCCGGGCTCGAACCTCTGAGTTGTTCGGGATTGATGTGCGATAATTAGAAATTTACCATGAGCTTTTCGGTGAAGAAAAACATTGTGATGAAACCTTCACATCGGATAAAATTGACAACCCTCAGAACGTGTAAAGTCCTCAACCCACAATTGGCCAGCTTGGCGGACTATGGAATAAAACCCTCGCCTGAGAGGAGACCCGTGCCCAGTTGTGGGATGTATAAATGGTTTGATGATGATCATGATGTTTGTACTACCGTGATATTCATCTATTTTTGTGAAAATACTCCACTAGTTTGTTATTCGACCCTACCGGACTTGAACCAGCGACTGTTGCCTCAAAGTGGCTACTGTAATATGTACTGTATTTTGTTCTACATTTTTGAAGAATTGCTCGCTATTACTTTACTATCCATCGTAATGTGTTTAGAAATTGTGAAGAATAATATAACTATTTTGCCTTTTCATTTTAATAATTCCGAGATTTCTGATGGAGGTATTATTCACTCCACGTACATATGTTATTACTTGAAGTTTCTGTAAATATCTAAACCGTTCTTTGGCAACGACTATTATATTCTATTACATAGTAATTTACATGTTAACTTATATCGTATTTTTATGAACAATGACGTACCTAATCATAATGATTCCCCTATACACTTATTTAAAAATAAAACTTTTTAAATAAGAGTAAGTATAATTCTAAAACTTGGAATAATATGAAAAATATAGAATAAGTTTCATTTGATAGTAATATTAGGTATTATTTGAATATGCTGTAGAAGAAAATACACTGACAAATAATCTTTAAATAGCTACGGTCCCAAACTGGCCCTTGTAGAACCCGTAGGCGGAAATTACGTTGACTTTAGTAATAGCTACATTATCCATCTTGTGCCGCTTTAAACAACATAATTAATGTTTATTATTTGTTAATTATTACATAATGTATATTACACTAATCCTTTTGTACAAATATGTTATAGCCACAAAAAGGTTTAAATTTAATACGGAGGAAGATACATAAATATTAAAAGCAGATTCGAAATATCGTTATTTCTTAAGAATAAATAACGCTTAAATTGGTACTATTTAACATGGTATGACAATGTATAATTTCGGATAGTGTACGTCTTACGGATGGATAACACACATGTACACATTCACACATGCCACACAATTACACACTTACAGACACATATACACATATTTGCACTCTCACACACTAACACTTAGGTTAATCTATTTTTAGTCAAAAAAGTTAAAAATTACTGTAATTAGTGAAATTTGTATTAGTTGTAACACCAGTTATAGTAGCTATTAAGGTAGTCTGTTTCATCATTTTAAAAATAATATTAGAGCAAGATTACTATTAATATAACCGATGAGCGATGTTTCCTAACACAGGCACTAACAAGCCTAAAAAGAAACATCCGCCCCTGTACTACGCCCTTTAAAACAAATATAACATTTTTTTTAGTTGGAAAAATTTCTTTATCTGTTAGGAGCTTATTCCAAGTTTTTAGGTTTTAGCTTAGATTTAGGCTTAGTTTAGCTTTAGGTTTAGATTGTTACACATAGGAAATGAAACTATTTTTAACTGACTTCAAAAAAAAGAGGAGGTTCTCAATTCGATTGTATTTTTTTATGTATGTTACGCGATAATTCGGGTATGTGCAAATCGATTTTGACGATTATTTTTTGTTGGAAAGAGGGTACCTCAGTAATGGACCCATTTAAATTTGAAGAGAATGTTACACCTCTAAGGGTGGCAAACTACGGAAAATTCGGTTTCGCGTACTTTCCGGTAACCGATGTCAGTAAAACTTGGCAAACAGATGCAATTCCACGAACTATTGAGGACGGTTTTTTTATAAAAAAGTTTTTTCGGATCTAAATGTTGGTTTGTTCGAAAAAACAAATATACGCGATTTTATCAAATATTATTCATTCGTAACATATTTTTTTCCTGAGAAGATCGAGTGAAAAGCTCTTAGGTTCGTCTTTATAAATAGTTTTTTACCCAAGATAGCTAAGGAAGTGTTGTTCCTTGGACTTTTGTTGTTTACGTAACCGAAACGGCGTAAATGCAAGACCTACAGATTAACCGAAGTGCCGTAGATTCTTTGAAATATATATTTACTGGGCAGTCTTCATTCGAAACGGGCAAAATACTATTTTTTATGATACCTAGTGACGGAACAAACAATTCGTACACCTGGTAACATAAGTTGACAAGTCTCATATGCCTGTAATTTCACCAATTACCCTTACCCTTCGAATCGGAATGTAGTAAAATAATTTTTATTTCACAGGCAAGCAAATTACACTTGAAATCGTCCTACTGATTAAACTGTACTGATCATTCGTAAGGCAGATTCCCCTGAGAAGAATTAGCAAGTAACTTTGGGGTAATCTTTGTAAATATACATTTGAATACATTTATCATTACAATATTTAATTTAAACGTCTTAGTTCGAGTCTACCTGCAAGAGCTAATGTGAGCATTACAACGCGCAAACACTTATAGCCCCGTACTAGGGAAACCCTGTATCGCGGGTGCCATGGGCACACACATAGACAACCACAAATTACACCTAAACCCACAAGAGAAATAAGTGTAGGCCATTCAAATGTTTCTCCCGGTACGAGAATGGAAACCCGGGACCTCTGCGTGGCAGACTAGCATGGTAAGCGTTTGGCCACGGAGGTAGCAGAATCGACCTGTCTTATACATTTGTATAAAAGTTCCTCAGTTAATAAATAATAAAAATGTGTAAAGAGAAGCTTTTAACTTCATAAATGGCAAACTTAAATAAATTTGGATTTAAGTAAGTTAAGTTTATGACTGTATATAATTATTATTGTATATAAATGACTGACAGCCACGCAGAGATTCCGGGTTCGATTCCCGGGCCGGGAGAAATATTCGTATTTTGTATATTCATTTATCTCGTGAGCTTGGGTATATTTTATGGTCATCCATGGCACCTACGACGCAGAGTTTCCCTAGTTCAGGGCTATGAGTATGTACGTATTTATTATAATTTCTACTAATACATTTCTGAAATGAAACTATTTTTCTTATCTACTTTCTGCACACCACCTGTATTTCGGGTTTTTTTTTTCAGTTAGATATGACCATGAGTCCTGTCAAAGGCCCGAAAAATTAGTTTATTTGAAAAACAAACATTCGCGATTTGTATCCGAAATAATAGTTTCATTTCTAATGTGTAAATATGACAAAACCCTAATCACTCGATAAATACTTTTCTTCTTAAAATTAATTAATTTTTCATTAATGTATTGGTACGCTAGTGCAAACTTTTTTCTTTATTAAAGAGTAAATAAAGTTGCACTTAAAGTTCCAACGAACGGACATCCTCGGGAAAGTAATGTTTTTCAGCAAGGAATTGCGACTGCCGCAAATGGGCTTGAAAGCTTCCACACGGCTCATTTGGTGGGACGCTTCCACAGGAAATTCAACGCCCTCTTTGGATATGGGTTCAATAAATACAGCACTAGGAGAAGTCGTAGGGTTTGCCCATTTTAATTAAAGACACATATCGCCGTTATGCTGGGAAAAATTACTTCACAAAAAAATTAATTTGAAAGAAATGTAATTTTAAATTGAACGACGAATACTTCTTTCACGTTACTTTTTAACAGATGATTTCACATCTTATGTTTACCGAATCTATGTACATACTTGCATTTTACATAAACAATTATGTCGCAGTTTTCTATAATAAGTAATTTTCAACAATGACCTCGGTGGCCCCATTGTTTGCACTGTGGCCAATTGATGAGGTCGAAGGTTCGATTCCCGGTAGGACCAATTTGGGAAATGAACTGTTCTAAATTGCTTCTGAGACTTCTGAGTGAATTCCGTTTCTCTGGTACTCATAGTACAGAAAAATCCGTAGTTTGCGGTCAGGCAATTGGTATGGCTTTCTGACACGTTATTGTTATCAGTATAACGACGATATTTACTAGCGTTACGTGAAAGCATAAGGTTATGTCTACCATGCTGGTTCAATTCAATACTACTTTTAATTATTTTAAACTCCTGACTACCATTATTGTTTTAACTATCGTGGAAATGTGTCGTGAAAATTAACCTTACTTCGTTTTAAAAACAAAACAAACTTAACTTGACGTCTGCCTCTTGGTTTTTCATTTTTGTGCAGTCTGTTTTTGTGGGTCACTTCGTTTGAGCCAAAAAACGACGCGATCCGTTGGTGTAGTGCCAAGTCTATTTATTATAGTTGTTTTATTAGATCTCTTTGACATGTGCTTACATCAATCAACTTTTTTATCCACACTTTGACGAAAGTATAAAAAAAATAGAAAATATTATGGTATTTGATAATACTAGCAGTAGATCTCCTTATGAAAGAGTTCTTCCGGGGAACTAATGCCACATTAGCTTTGTCTGCCTTACCTGTATTTAAAGGCTGAGGGTGCTGGTGAAATTACAGGCATAAGGGACTGTCAACTTATGTATCAGGATGACAGGCGCAGTGGCAGTGCCCTTCAGATCTTTGTGAATTATAGCTGTGATTTGAAGCTTGTTCGTCCGGTCACTTAGTATCATAAAAAAATACTAATTTGAATTGATGCTAGATAGTCTTCATGTCCTATTTTTATATGTAAAGATGTAGAGCAGCTTTTATGAAATGTTTTTGAAAGTATTCATGAAAAATCTAAACTTTATCTTGTCTTTGTGTCTACTTTTGTTACAGGAACTTTTTACGATCTTATCGTAAAAAAAAGATCTGATATTTTTTTGTTCATTAGGCTTTCAGGCATAACAAAATAATTGCTGGTCACTCTTCAGGAAAATATTCGCGATTATGGAATACTATTTTAAAATTTCCTTCTGGTAATACCAACCATACAGAATTTATATATTTCTTTTGTACAATGTGATGAAAATGGGATAAAATAATAATTGTATAAAGCTCAAAGTCAAACGCAGGACGTTTGCATCGGTCTGGTATTTACGCTAAAGCTTTCTTTTGCAACCGCTCTTCTACTTAAATATTTTTATTTTTGCACGAAAATAAAAATTGATGAATCATTTAACAGTCAAGGAATAAAAGTTGTTGTTTATGATGTTAGTAAGATGGTCTTGCGAAGTTGTTAGTATTTTACAATAACCCTGTATATTAGATTATATTAGGTTTATTTTCTTTTTTTTAAATTAAAATAAGGAGGATAGTTAGTTCGCACTAATAATGGGTCGTGAAATAACCGTTACGAGAATGTCAAGAGACGAGAATTGGTAAATTACCAACCCTAACCAATTGTAAGCCACCCGCCCTGGCGGCGGATTAAGTGAACCGGGCTGTGTTTCTTGATCTTTTGAATTATAGCCAAAAACGAGTATAACCTTCTATTGTTTTAAGGAGGCACTTTGTGCCCTTGCGTTCTGAGTTAAATAATTCTCGGTATGATGGTCAAATTACAGGCACATGGGACTTATTAACTTGTGTCTCAGGGTGACGGGCGCATTGACAGTGCCCCTCAGATCTTTGTAGGCTTAAAGGTCTGAGTGGCACTGCAACTGTTATGCATAGGCGTGTAGCTCACCATCAGGTGCTCGACTTGCTCGTCCCGTCATTTGATATTATAAAATAAAAAATGTTTTAAATTCACGAAGACAACTGTTGTAAATATGCATACAATATAATTCTATCATTACCGTACGTTAAGGTCTAAAATCCTTCAGATATTGTACATGATTTACTATCATGACATTCATTTACTGTTTTCTGAAATGACTCCACAAGTTTGTTATAGTAGAAAAATTCCTTTATCTGGTAGGACTCTCAAAATCCTTGTATTGAGTCCAAATGAAATACACACGATTGGTTAAAACCTTGAAATTGTTTGTGTTCTAAAAATACTGGTTGTCATCAGAAGCAAATTGATGGGAAGCCCAGCTTATATTTGCAGATAAATATAAATTCTACATTCAAATCTAGATCTTTTATTTCAATTGTTGTTCTAAAATATTTGATGCCACTATTCTACTTGACTGCATGTGTAAGTTTGTCAAGTGGCCACGGCTCGTTAGCTTCGTGCTGGGCACCTTATGCATTAAACACGTGCAAATACGTGACGACTTTCTTCTGTGCTCACGACTAGTATAAAATGAGCCCTTGACAACTTTTTTATCGAAGCATAATCAGGACCAAAAGTAGCTGAACAGCTGGAGTTGACTGGCCGTAATTATGGAAAAGCATAACATTTTACAAAAAAAAATCTGTAATAAGTAATCATAAACCTACTTAACCTATACCTATTATAATTCTTATTTCTTTTGTACTGTAAACTTTCGGAAAGACGAAGATTTATGCGTGTAAAATTTATTTTTATACGATTAGCAAACTTTGATGTTGGCTATGCTTACGTATGAATAGATAAATTATTGGCTTAAATTTTTTTTTTTTTTTTATTTCTTAAACTTTGGCTTAAATTGTATTTATCCCACTTCTAGGCCTAAATATAATAAATAACCAGGATACCTCGAAGCAATAAGATTGGTAACCAGCAAAATGTGTTACAATTTCGTTTTACGAAAGTTAACCAATGCTCTATTCTAGAAACTATATATTCTTTAGTAATTTTTCACTTATTTAAACTAAGGCTGTATTCACATTGCCGCGAAATGAAATGTATGTATATTTTTGTAACGAAATTGTACGTTACACAATCGACATAAAGTTAATTATGCTATAGTTTAAAAAATTCGCTTCCATTTCTTATCGTGGTAATTTAAAGTGAGTCTTAATAAATAGTCAGCCTATATTATAATGCCACTTGCTTGAAATTGCTTTGCTGATATATCCAGGTCACCTCACGATGTTTTGCTTCACCAAAAAGCTCAGAGGTGCAAGTCCGGATTCGAACCCACGCCCTATGCTTGAGAGGTGGTAGGTAAAAGGCCACCATGCATTTAGCCTTGATAAAATGTGCTATTATCATTGAAAAATTGCAAGTCCAAAGTAGTGTACGAAATTATTCTATTTGATTTTATTTGCACACACAATTTTGCGTGCAATAAGACAACAATAACAACAACAATTGTTCTAAAATTAGACTGAACATGTGAGTTGACGTAACATATAGCTTCATTAAGAGAACTTAGATAGGTCTTCTTACATTTGCCATCAAGTCGGAGAGTAGTGCACGTAAAAAAAGAAAACATTTTACACAAGCCTACCCTTTTCATCCGGTCCCCTATCTACTGCAAAATGTATTCAGGGTTCATGTTGGTCAACAGTCGACTTTACGAGCGAATAGCACACAACGTAGAAACTACTTATTGAACTTTACGCGTAACAATGGTACAGTATCAGTGTGAAGAACAAAGAGCCACTAGTATAATTATTGCATTCTGTTTCGTAACATGAAAATGTAAATTATAGAAAAAAATATTACTATGCACATTGAGAAACGTTTTTTATCGCAAGCGACATAGAGTTGCATTTAAATCTCAAATAGCAAGTTTGATGTCCTCTTGACCCTGTAAATTGTTTTACTAGGGCGGAAACTATGTTAGTGCAATCGCGTTCTTTGCAAATGCCCGCGGTTTAGGCGAGGATTTAAAAATCACGAGTTTGTTTTAACTTATACCTTGATCTTATAACCTTGTACTCCTAGTGACGCCATATGGTAAAATTTTTCCTTTTTGGAGCCATACTGCCTGATCTTAGATTGTAATTTTTTTTATATTATATCAAGTGACGGGACGAACAAGTCGTGCGCCTGGTGGTAAGCGACACGCCTATTCATAACAGTTGCAGTGCCACTTAGAGCTTTAAATCGCACAGATCTTAGGGCCACTGCATACGTCACCCTGTGGTTAACAAGTCTCATGTGCCTGTAATTTCACCAGCACCCTTACCCTTCCAAACCGGAACACAGTAATGTTCACATTACTGCTTGGAGGCAGAAATAGGTAAGGTGGCATTACTTCCCTGGGCGCAACCTTTCACAAAGAGCTCTACTGCTACTAAACGTTTCTTCAATAGTTTAATTTCCTGACTTTTTTCGCGGGAAATCGCTATATCTTTACGGTGCCCATTTTGAAACTCGTGACGCAATACATTTGTAAAAAAACAGTGTATTTTTTATTTTTCACAATACGTAATATTCACAAGTCGCAATATTTACAATTTGTTGACAAGAAACTATCTCTAACTGCTTGCGTTTTATAGAAATCTTCATGCGGAGTTAATTCAGTCAAATTACTTGTTCTACTCATATGTACTATAAACCAAATAAAGAAAAATAATGTTACGTAACATGTTGCGAAAATGTCCGCTTTTTGTAATTACACGCGTAAATAAATCCTGTTACTTCATTATTGAAGCGATACTTAAAGGCTCCAACATATTCAGCGCTACGATTAAAAAAAAAATAAAACACTTAAAATCTGTTGCAATCACGTAACATATTTGTTCATTACTTTTCTTGAGTAGTTGTTGTGAAATTACTTTACTTAAATTAATACTAACATAAAAAAACTCCGTAAACCTTTAAATTGTAATTGTCAGAAAAATACTTTTTTTTACTAAAAATACTATTTACTAGAACGGAAAAGTACCGCCACTTCCAACACGCTCCACCGCTATAGAAAATATATTTCGAGCAATTCTATTGAAAAAGAAATGACTGTAAATTTTGAATAACGAATTATTTAGGTACTTTAATTTCAAATAAACCATTGAAAAGATCTTATTATTACAATTTCAAAAGACGTTTTTAAACTTTTTTCTAGCGGAAAGCTCATTCCATCCATTTTCAACATCTTTAATACTTTCGGAATATGATGACTAAGGGGTCTAATGTAGTTATTTCCTTTCATCATCACACCGAATCTCTTTCATGTCCGTTCCAACATGATAGGTATAATATATTCGTTACATCTATTATGTACATTTTGCACCCGCAATAATGGATGTAAGATTTTTTAAAAACGGCCAAAATAATTTTAAATACATTACATACGTGACACCAACCAGATATATTTGGCCGGTGCTAAATATTGCCAAAATACTACGAGTACTATTATATTATTACTCTAGCTCACCCTAGGTGTCATAAAGCCACATCTGCATAATAACAAATTTTCAGGAGAGAGGTTCAATGATTCTATGAACGAAATCAGTCGATAACTTTTTTATGCTTATGTAAGTGAGCTATAAAAGTTTACATACACAGAATTTGTTTTATGTATTACGCATAATTTTTATGACTTTTATGAGATGAAATCACTTTTGACGTGTGATCATGTAAGGCTTTTTATACAGTGTGATTCTTTAAACTAAGATAACATGAAGATAGCTTAGTAAATATTATTAAAAAATATTACAACTTTTCAGGAGAGGTTTTAAAGATTCTACGAACGCCTTTTTATGTCTAAATAAAAGAGATACAATTTTACACGTGTATCATTTATTTCATTGTGATAAAAGCACTTTTCACGTATGATCACATGTCGCTTTATTGTACCAAACGTACGATTTATATATAATGAACTATATTTGCTATGAAAAAAAAAGTTCCACTTCGGTTTTTTATTTTTTGTTACATTGAGTTCGTAGGTTTTCGTAATGGCTACACATCGGATATGAAACTATTTTTTCAATTTTTTTATTGGGACCATGGGGCCTGTAAAGAACCGGAACATCGGTTTGTTTGAAAAAATAAATATACGCCATATATTCGAAGAAATAGTTTCATATCCAATTTATTTTGTCAGTTTCCCAAAAATATTATTTTTCGAATGTGGTCACTTTTATTACTGAGGGTGAGTTTAAATTTCACCATAATTGGTTATATTTAACCGATTCAAAAAAAGGAGGAGGTTCTCAAACTGTCTTTAAGCGTAAGTTACGCGATTACTCCGGCATTTGCGAACCGATTTGATTGATTGATTCTTTTTTTGTTGGAAAAAGGGTACCCCAATATTGGTCCTATTGAAATTTGAAAATATTCGATTTCTAAGGGTGACAAACTAGGGAATGAATCCGGTTTCGCGCACTTTCCAATAACCGATTTCAATAAAACCTGACAAATAGATGTAATTCCACGAATTTTTGAGGTCTGTTACTTATATATAAAAAAGTTACACTTATTAGTGTATAAATAAATGCAAATGTCATAGCCCATTTGAACATCAATATTGTGACGTACAACGATGACCCAAAAATATTAACAAGGTTTTAATAAAGATAATTGGCATCTCGTTGAGTCCGTTGTCCTAACGAGGGTATATAGTGGGCGAAAATAATTGCTTCTCTGTTTCAGGTAATGCCCCGTCAGGTCCAGGCGGCCAAAGGGGCGACTTAACGAATACTGATAGGATGCAAATAACCCCTGAACATTGGGTCATGTCGAAAATAAACCCTTTTACTCAAGAATTACAACGTTATTATTTAAGAAATTTAGTCACTTTTGATCTTAAGAAAGATATAAATTTTTTCAGACTTGCCGCAGATAGTTGTGCAAAGAAAAAATACTTTACGACTATTTTTTGACTCTAAATCGCATATATTTGGTGTTTGTGAACCCTGTATAGATCCCAAGGTCACTGCTATTAACAAACATTATTTGTATAGTAACAAAACTTATTAATTAAATACCTTCTTCAGAGAAACTTCTCCGTAATACCAGACATAAGACTGGAGTACTAATTAATGTATTTGAGTGATTAATACAAAGACAAAACTAACTTTCGAACTAGCGCCTTCAGCATGCCGTGTCTGACGCTCTCCCAATTGAGCTACGGAACGAACTTTACGAATTTTTCTATGTGCTTGTTGCAGATGTTAATTTTTGTTTCTTTTTAATATTACAATATATTTTAATTTATTTCTTTATTCAAAAAATTATAATTTACTGAATTGTTAATGCACTAGAAAGTGCTACATAATCTTTTTCGTTTACCGTATTTAGTATTGATTTATGTCAATAGATAACTAAAATACGCAAAACAACAATATCCGAAGGTTCAGAAAAACAATTAGGAAAGTTTTAATTTTTTTTTTTTTTTGTTTTTTTTATAATAACAAAGGACGGAACGAACAAGTGTGCCTGATGGTAAGCTACACGCCTGTCCTTAACAGTTGCAGTGCTGTTCAGAGCTTTAAATCTGCAAAGATCTGAGGGGCACTGCTACTGCGCCCGACACCCTGAGACATAAGTTGACAAGTCCCATGTGCCTGTAATTTCACCAGCACCCTTTAGCCTTCAAAACTAGAACACAGTAATACTGACATTACTGCTTGATGGCAGAAATAGGTAAGGTGGCAGTACTTCTCCGAACAAACTCTTCTTTCCCAAAGAGTTCTATTGCTACTAAATGACATGTATTATAAAAATATGTAATGTGCCAGACAACCACACCAATTACCTGATCTCAAACTAGAGAATCTCCTGTACTATAAGTATTAGAGCAACAAAATTGAGTCTAGGGCACTGCCCAAAACACCCAGACAGGAACCAAATATGAAAAAACATCATTTCTTAAGTTGATTAAATCGAACTCGGGACCTCCACATCCAAAACCCACAGTGCAAACCGTTGGACCATCGAGGTCGTCAAAATATACTTGATACGCTTCGAATGGAATAAAAAAGAATTCTGTACAGAGCCTTGCCCTGACCTATTTTTAGCCGTCGTATGATAAAACAAGAATAATGCGAGTAAATATTAGTGTTTGATTAGCTGTCGCGTACATGACTCGCCGGCCAAGGCGTGTATTAGATTAGATGGATTGACAGAATGTTAATAACATACCCATGGAAAGACGCTATATACACATAATATACTATTATAGATGTCAGCTTATTTCTATTAAGAGTTCTGTAAGATATTATCTGTAAGTTATTTGAAGGGTAAGGGTGTGGTGACATTACAGGCACACGGGACTTATCAACTTATGTCTTTGCGATTTAAAGCTCTGAGTGGCACTGCAACTGTTATGGACAGGCGTGTCGCTTACCATCAGGTGCACGACTTGTTCGTCCCGTCATTTGATATTATAGAAAAAAAAAATTATTAAAAAAATAATTTTGTTGTACAAATAATTTGGACGAACGATTTGAAACATCGTCGTTATTATATATATATTATATATATCGATGCTATTATTTTTGTAGCTGTAGAGCTCCTTGTAAAATAATTTGTCTAGGGTAGTACTGCCACCTCATCTATTTTTACCGGCAAACAGTAATGTGAGCATTACTGCGTTCCGGTTTTGAAGCTAGCAAATGGGACTTGTTAACTTATATCTCAGGGTGATGGACGCAATAGCTGTACTCAGATTTTTGTGATTTAAAGTTCTGAGTGGCAATGCAACTGTTATGGACAGGTGTGTCGCTAACCACCAGGCGCAAGACTTGTTCGTCCCGTCACTGAATATCATAAAAAGTCGTATAGGACACGATATTATAGGTTAGCGTAGTACGGGTTAATCAGATTTTGTATCAACTTTATCTGAATGCAATGACAGCTCCTTAAATTTGTGAAATCCATTAAAACACCTTTTCAGAAAATTTCGTAAAGCGTCTTTGTTGCAGAACGTGTTATAATTTTCATTGAAAGTGCTAAAAGTTATGTTACTGGCCGAATTAGGACCACGTCTATGACAACGTTTAGCTCAAGACTAATACATACGGTTCACAAAATTCTTTTTTGAAAAACAAAATCCCCGCTAATGGGGTTTCTGAGATATGTAATTTTTAATTTATCTTTTAAATTTGTGGGTTTTTCTTCCATTTTCTTGCATTTCTGTTTCTGTGTTATCAACATACGAGTTCACGCTCAATTTTATGACAACAGGCCCACAAACTAGAGAGAAATTATACTGTGATGATCAGGAATCGGAATAGGTAGAGTTTTTTTACCTAAACTTCGAGAAACATAGACAGAAAATGGGGTCCATTAGAATTTTTTTGACAAAATTTTCCTAAATATTCGTATTCGTATTATATTTATGGCAAAATGTGGTATTTAATTAGGACAATAGGATCTCACGATTGGATTTTTTTTAGAGAGGTATTGTGAAAGACAATCCAATGTCCGCAATATCGCAAATCCGACCCACTGTGCGTCGCAAAGTTAAGATAAATATGGTGTACCTGCCTGTCCCTAATTATGTCAATTTTTAATGTTCTTAAGTGATTTCCCCATTCCGAAAAGGTCCTGGGACCTAAAAAATTATGTCGTAAGGCAGTCTCCATTTCTGTCTATGTTCCTCGAAATTTAAGTAAAAAAACTGTACCTATTCCGATCCCCAGGTAATTATGACATAAAGAAACTCGTAAAAAAAATTCAAATTTAGACTATTTTTGAAAATTTTTAGAGGTAGATTTTTATAATACTTGAAAATATGTATGTTTTTTGTAGACAAGAGGGGTTTTTCATTTAATAGCATATGCTATTCTAAAAATATATTATATACACATATACCTATGCTATTGTTATTCTAGATCGGTAACTTACTACACTTATGTAATAGTGTATAAATTTTGATGTGGTTTAATATCTCAATAACAGCCAAATAATCTGCAAGATGATTTAAAAGAATAGCGTCCAATACGGACTAAACGTATAATGACCATGTGTAGTATCCTGATTATTTTAACCAATGGAAAACGCGGTATTTTATTCACAGTAAAATTTAGCCCATTCAGCAAAACTATTTTGGTTGGGTCATTATTTTTGAAAAACAGCAATGTTATTCTTTTTTACTTTATGTTATAGCCTTTCTTGCAACAATGGAGAGTAATTAAGGTAAGCGATCGGGCAGGCCGTTGATTTATTAGCCCCTTGTAGGCTCTGAGACTATTCAGCACGTTTGCACCAAATTTTCTCCAAGGCTTTTAAATTGTTAGTAATAGACCAGGACTAACCTTTTATGTTACAATACTTTCCGCCTAAATTTATTATAAACAGTGGCTTGCAAATTATAAGTATCACATACTTGATTAACAGTTGTCTAATGTGAACAATAGCAGCTGTGGAGCTCCTTGTAAAACAGTTCGTCCAGGGAAGTACTGCCACCTTACCTATTTCTGCCGCCAACCATTAATGTCAGCATTACTGTGTTCCGGTTTTGAAGGGTAAGGGGACTGGTGAAATTACAAGCATGAGACTTGTCATTTTATCTCTTAGTATGACGGGCGTAGTGGCAGTGCCCCTCAGATCTTCGCGATTTATAGCTCTGAGTGGCACTGCAACTGTCATGGACAGGCACGTAGTTTACCATCAGGCGCGTGACTTGTTCGTCCCGTCATTTGATATTATAAAAAAAAAAATTGTGCCAAAGCTGAAAATGCTCTAATTCTATATGGATCATATCTTGACAGTCGTTTATTCTTTTAACACTGACTATGATAAGAAATGGAACTATTTTTATTAAAAAAAAACCAACGTTTCGAGCAGAAGCAGTCCCATGATAGTCAACCGTGACCATGGGACCTGTAAAGGGCAGGACACGTTGGTTTGTTTAAAAAAAAGGAAATTACGCGAATTGGATTTAAAAAATGCTTCAATTCAGAAAATGGGGTCCATTAGAATTTTTTTGACAAAATTTTCCTAAATATTCGTATTCGTATTATATTTATGGCAAAATGTGATATGACACTATTTAATTAGGACAATAGGATCTCACGATTGAATTTTTTTTAGAGAGGTATTGTGAAAAACAATCGAATGTCTGCAATATCGCAGATCCGACCCACTGTGCGTCGCAAAGTTAGGATAAATATAGTGTACCTGCCTGTCCCTAATTATGTCAATTTTTAATGTAACAATCGCCAAAACCTAAGAATTCGATATATAGGATAATAACTCAAAATTATAGACATGTACAGCCCAGAGTAACATTGTTAATTATTAGAGCAACATATGCATTCCCTGAACGGCACCTCGTACAAACTTCGGGGGATTCTTGGTGCTACTATTACCCGTGAATGCGAGCTCCTTAGCATATTTAACCTATTACGAGGTTAATGGGCAATGATGTCGCGCGGGCCTTAATTTTCCGCCAGTTCTTAGCTAACGAGAAGGGGCTTCAAGCTTCAACCCTCGCGCCTTTCATCGCAAAATTGATAGCTCTTACAAATAAACGCTTGTAAAATATAATTTTCTTTGTTGTTGCGTCTGTGAGTAGAAAAGCGTGTTTCGTCACACCAGCGGCAATCAGGGGCGTGACATTAGCCCGCTTTACAACTTTACATTTCAGAGGGTCGCCCTTAAGTGTGAAATATTTTTAGTCCCATGAGACTTTCTACTTACACCAAGTTTTCTTTTTCATTTTAATGAAAATATTCATATTAGACTAAGATAGATATATCCGCAAAGTTTTAATACAAGAAACTACATTTAAGCTTAATCCACTGCATTTGCATTGACGCAAAATATTTCATCAGCTTCAATTTCCTTCTGCAAGATTCACGTTCCTGTTTGTACAGCAACCCACCCTACCAAACGGCTCCGTCGTTATTTATATTGGGTGAAATATCACTCTGCACTACAGTGTCAAAATAGTAACGTACACTGTATATGCAGTAAATGAGTTTTATGAGAAAGCACAGTAAAACTTGAGAATCGTTATCAATAATAGCACGCCACAGCGTAGAGTTTTGATAAATGTTGGAAACTCTGTTGCTAAAACCAACATGTGCACTCCACGAACGCGTAAGGAAGTAGGTTAAATAGATATTGCTTAAGATTTCATCTTCCTAGTCCCCAAATATTAACAAGGATATTATTAATAGGTAGTATTACACCAGTTCTAGAGTAAAGCGAAGCTCCCTCTGAGTTCTATGCGAACACCAAAGACGTCTAAAGTTTCTCATCCTTACATTAGTAGATTACCGCTCTTCTAAAACTTTAGCTTTGATTAAAACCACAAGACAGCGTGACTTGAATTTTGAAGAGCGTATTTATATTTATATGTACATATATTAATTTTATTTCATTAGCGATGCCAACTAACGTGACCTTTTACTATCTGTATATACATTTAAAATTCCTTTATGACTTTTGCGTGAACAGAATATTGATTGTTTTAGAATGTCCTGTTAATATGTACAATTAGTTTAATGGAAATGAAAACATGAAAATATTAACAATGTTCATCGTAACGGCAATAGATACATATAACTTAATTAAACTGTCTGTGTGGGGAAAAATGGTATAATGATTCGTAGACTTTTTTTATGATACCAAGTAACGGTACGGACAAGTCGTGCGCATGGGTGTAAGCGTCACGCCTGTCCATAGCAGTTGCAGTGTCACTCAGAGTTTTTTAGGCGCAAAGATCTGATAGGCATTGCTACTGCGCCCATCACCCTGAGACATAAGTTGATAAGTCACATGTGCCTGTAATTTCACCAGCACCCTTACCCTTCAAAACCGGAACGCAGTATACCTCACAATTATTGCTTGGCGGCAGAAATATGTACGGTGGAAATACTTCCCGAGATGAACTCTTTTACAAGGATTCTACTGCTTCTAAATAATACTAATATTGATACTAAAATACTCAATAGCATTACATCAAGACGCCGACGTTCCAAGTGGGGGCAGAAAATACAAAATGTATTACAGATAACACCAATTGGATGGAACCAAGTATAAAACTAACATAAATCGTTCGTAAAAACATAAATAAAACATTTTATGTCTGATTCCAACTTCCATAGTCACGAGTAAGCTGCGTATCGGGGAGAACGTGAGACAAGCCAAAGTAGCGAACAATTTCTCCTTGAGATTTAAATTCAACTCAAGGCCATTTACGACAAAACAGTCCAAAGTAAGCCCAGTGTACTGTTGGCTGTAAATAAAGGTCTTTTCTTAATATTTTTTCCTCGTTTTTGTTTCTTATTGTTGATACGTTATTTTACTAAATTGAATTGATTGCACATTTTTTCTAGGAATGAATAATTTTATTTGCATGATATTTAGCAAAGGGCTAACGTACATTAAAACTTTAAATATGAACATAAGAGCAATGTTAATTTAAAGAGATTGAGTTCCCACGAGACTGTACTCAAAATGTTTTCAGTGTTCTTCCTTTGTATAGCTAAATTAATACTTAGGGAAAAATAGTTGTCAGACTTGAGTCTTTCAATCTGTCTATTAATTTTTTGGATACTATTTTATAGAAATGACACAGACTTCTTCAGAAAGCGTATAAACATGGCTCTTAAAGGCTGGCAACCCTTAGGATCTGACGTAGCATAGGCGACGATGACCACCTCTCATCAAGTAGCACGTACGTACGTCTGCTCGACAATTTACATTAAAAAAAAAGAGACAATAGTATTAAGCAGTAGTAGAGCTCCTTGTGTCCAGCAGTAAAGTTCATCCAGGGTACTACTGCCACCTTACATGTTTCTGCCGCCAAGCAATAATGTCAGCATTACTGTGTTCCGGTTTTGGAGGGTAAGGGTGCTGGTGAAATTACAGGCACATAGAGTGACGGGCGCAGTGGCAGTACCTCTCTGATCTTTGTGATTGAAAGCTCTGAGTGGCACTGCAACTGTTATGGATAGGCGTGTAGCTTACCATCAGACGCACGACTTGTTCGTCCCGTCACTTAATATTGTAACATAAAATCTGTCAGTATAAGTCAGTTCTCTTAAGCTTTTGTGTTGCATTGTACTAACATTTCAAAATGGGAATAGGCACAATTTAATACATATTTTGCACACCTACTTTTCGGTCAGGTTGAACTGGCTGTGGTCACGGGCTGACTGGACTTCAGTAAGGACTTCAGAAACGTCGGTATTATATCTAGATGTGCAAAATACCTATTAAATTGTTTAATCGCGTTATTCCCATTTAAAAATGTCGGTACTCATGCTAATGTAAATTGATGACATATGTAACTAACATATATTATAGTTTGTTGTTAATACTAAGCGGTGATTAGCAGCCTTGTTATTAAGCGAAGAACCACAATTACGCCAGCTCTTGGGTCTCCCAGTCGGTCCATTAATTTCCTATTTCTTGCTAACTTACTGAAAACTTTGAGCAGCATATCGTCAAATTACACCATAACGTACATACATAGATAATACTTTTCAAGGAGGGGTTAATTAATTGATGGTAGTACGTAATACCATGTTTTCCACAGTGGACGCAATCAGTGTCCATTAGTTAATGGGAAATATATGCCTGGTTAAATATTGCTGAGGGTAAGAACTTCGTACATTTTATGACGTGGAATTATAACACTAGTTTACTCGACCTCTGTGGTCGAGTGGCTTACACACTGAATTTCATGATGTCCCCATCAGTGAGTGAGGTCCTGGGTTCGATCCCCGGTCGGGTCAGTGTAGAAAACTAACTTTTCTATATTTCTTAGTTCTGGCTGTTTCTGGTAGCGTCGTTGTTTCCGATTTGTGCACACAAGTGCTTTAGTTACTTAGGACTTTGGGATCAGAATTATCACATACTTACACTCTCGATAGGAATTATAATACACGGTATGGAACCTAAAATTAAATGTACTTTGAAGATTTATTGAATTATAATAATGTTGAACTGTTGAACGACTATGTCTACATTTCTTTAGAAAATTACAATTACACAATTACATATTTTTGCATTGACTATTATTTATTATGCCTTTTCATGATGCACAACTTTCATTACGCAACTTATGTCTAATTCACGATTTTTCTCCGCTGTAATTTTCCATGCTATATGTATGGATTGTAAAATAGATATAATAGCTAGAGTCACTTTATAACTTTTATAGCGTACTTTTTTATCTCCCTATATTATCTAATCGATCAAAATAGAACAAAATTGTTTGGTATTATATTATAACTTGTTGTTGAAATAGTATTAGTTAATTTTGTTACATGCGTTATTAGCGACTTGGCCCGATAGTATATTGATTGAATGTGAAATCCATTAGATTTTTAAAAATAAATTACGTAGCATTACTGTGTTAAATTTTACTCTCCTTTAAACAGTTTGCCAGATTCATCAGAGCAAACATTTAGTTGAATTTTAATTTCTGTTTTTCACTGCAAATTGATGAATTAATATAAAATGTATCTATAAAATATAATTATCTTATTACTACCAGCTGTTAGTGGCGTAGTTTCCCCACTGCACGCATATTAATGTAATAAAATAATTTAATAATTTTTATGACTATAGCTCTGAAATTGAAAAATTCCAAGCGCAGTCTTTTATTGAAAATCACCCTGTACAAAATTGAAAGTTATTGAATCCAATAGAATGCAAGCCCTGTTAAAGCGCCTGCGGCATTTTTATCCTTGATTCGAAATATTGTGTTTGAATAAGATTGTAATTAAGTGGTACTTTCTTTAGGCAACGTTTTATACGTTGATACTGAGGTCGGAGTTAGCCAGGCGGAAGACGTGAGATATGTTAATATGCCAGTCATTTTACTCTGTCACTGGCATTTGGTGAGCCCTCACCGACGCACCATGCGTGGGTTTTGTATTACTTTGTTACCACAATGTTTTCGTTTTACCAAATTATAATTTATAAACGTTTTGATTATATTTTTTTTATTTCAATATTTACGTATGTAAAAATCATTTTTGACGAATAATTCTCAAACAAATCTAAATATCTCAGACCGTAGAAACTGAAAAACTTAACCCAACTGTACAATCAATAACTCATTTCTGATAAAATTGTAATTGAAGTATCGGTTTTATGTTTTAATATCATAACAATTTAAAACTTTTATTGTTACTCAATATTCACTTTTGAAAAATGAATTATTACTATAAGAGACTTGAAACTATTTATACATTTCAATAGTGAGTTGTTGGAGGGAAAGGAAAAAAAATGGCGGATACACATATATTTCGAGCTTGGTCATACGATGATTATAGATTGGGTAACAAAGCTAATGTTTAATAAATGTATTTAGAGTTGTAAAATTGTTGTTTCTGTTCGGCCAGGCCGATATCTTCAGGGACAGGGAGCTCGCTTCTAAAACAGGGTCAAGGTTGAGATCCAGATTCTGGAGATCATGCCCACTATAGTGGCCTGAACAAAAACGACGGCAAGCGGTGCGGGTATGCGCGTTCGATAAAGGACATTTGTTTACACGAAATCGTATTAAGTTTCAGTTCGGACCGCCAACGCTATACGCACGTTTTTCGTGTTCTTGTTGCATGAACATAAATTTTTTCTTACCGGTTTGTTGTGGTGACCCTTAAACCAGTCTCGAGTCTTGCATCGAAATACCTCGAAACCCGTATAAGGCTATACTTCGGGTCACCCCGGCGTATAGCCTTCTAAGGAAGTATACTGCCATACCAATTTCTGTTCCGGTTTTGAAGGGTACGGGTGCTGGTGAAATTACAGGCACATGAGACTTGTCAACTATGTCTCAGGGTAACAGGAGCAGAGGCAGTGTCCCTCAGATTTTGCGATTTAAAGCTCTGAGTGGCACTGCAACTGCTGTGGACATGGCGCGCAACAGTCGTCCCGTCTCTTGATATCATAAAAAAATATTTTTTCCGTTACGTACCAGTATTACCATTTCTCTCCTTCCTTAAATATTATTCGCGTTTCGTCCACAAGTAAATAATGACAATCAAAAGTTTAAAGCTTAGTTGGTATAGCGTCTAGCACGGTATGCAAGAAGACGTCGGTTCGAATCCGACCGGATCGAAGGAATTTTTTCTGAGTGTTCGATCTTTGTATTAATAATTATAACAAACTAGTGGAATAATTTCACAAAAATTAATTGAATATCAATTCAATAAAAATTTAATTAATCAAAAGTCTTTCGTAGTGTAACTTAGCAACCCTCAATTAGATAATGTAAACTTATCTAATTAATCTTTTAATTTAGACAATCAAAGCAAACCTCTATTGATTAGTTTTGAGTGAGTTATATATGTTCACTAGGTCAGATAAGTTTGAGTAGGTTATGTTTGACCACTTAATTCATTTACTTCGTTTTTTAGGCTATTTGCTTTTAAACCAACTTCTTCTTTTCAACGATTGATAATTTATTAACAGATGATATACATTATGTCAACTATTTGCAGAGTATATTATATACAATATGAAATGCGTTGAAGTGGGACACACACCTAAGATACTTTAACTTAAAAACGAAAAGAGCTAAGTAGCGCGATAAAATTGTGTGTTCATGATCCTTTTACAAAGTAAAACAATTCACTTTTCAGAACAACCAATTGGCCAATTTCACGTAACAAAGTTAAGAGCAAACGATAAAATGTTTATCCGGAAACATTGACGTTATTCCCAATGTTAAAATACAATACAAGTGTATTCTTCTGAGACCTCAGTCGAACCAAGTTTTAAATTCAAAAGTTTCGAAGCGAATAAATGAGAAGAAAACAAAATCAAGTCAGTTTTTGTTTTTGTCAGGGATCAAACAAGAGCGCCGAGAAAGTGGCAACATTATTTGAAATTTATGCCAATGGTAAATAAGCCACTGGAACGTTTTGAATATTTCACCATTACACGTTCCACTTACGACTTTAATAGTAGATTGGTCAATGTTTTTCAGAGTTATTTCAACAGGACCCGGCTGTCGACTTTATACATTTATTTAAATAGCACAGATGGTTTACGCTTGTTGTGTTGCACTCTATAGAAGAAACGTATGAGAATACACTGGTAAATATCAACCCATTGGAAAGCTTTAGACCATACTTCATTAAATTAAATATTCTAGCTGCACGACGGTCATACATTTTAGAAATATTCAAATTAGTCAATAGAAACAAACATTTCTTCGTTGAAGCAAAAGACCTACATACCTACACTTAACCGTTAAAGCTTCGAGTTCGTCCAGGGTAGTACTGCCACCGTATCTATTTCTGTCGCCAATCTGTAATGTCAGCATTACTATGTTCCGGTTTTGAAGGGTAAGGGTGCTGGTGAAATTACAGGCACATGGGACTTGTCAATATAAGTCTCAGGGTAACGGGCTCAGTGTTAGTGCCTGTCAGATCTTTGCAATTTAAAGCTCTGAGTGGCACTGTAGCTATTATGGACAAGCGTGCAACTTATAATCAGGCATACGACTTGTTCGTTACGTCACTTGATATTATAAACCAAAACATACAAATAAGCACGTACTACCTAGATGTAAATTACAAATGAACCTGCCAATTGTAATGACTATTAAAATCTTTAATAGAATCTTTAAAGGAATTGTATTCCAAACACAACATAATTTATTCGCCAAACACCTTAAAGCACACTTGATAAAAAATATCATTACAGCCTACAAGAGCTTTTAAGGAATAATTTCTGGAACATAAATAATAAATAACGCACAGACTCATAGCCCCGCACTACGGAAACCCTGTTTCGCGGGTGCCATGAACGCACACATAGACAAGCACAAATTACACCCAAACTCACGAGAGAATTATTTCTCTCGTAGTCTATATTTATATATAGACTATACAATGATTTCTCCCGACACGGAAATCGAACCCGGGACCTCGTCATGGTAGTCGAGCATGGTAACCGCTCGGCCGCGGACGCAGTCAAGACATATTACAATTATTAGCAGTAGAGCTCCTTGTGAAAGAGTTCGTCTTGGGAAGTACACTAATTAAGTGTGTTCCAGGGTGACGGGCGCAGTTGCAGTGCACCTAAAATCTTTGCGATTTAAAGCTCTGAATGGCACTGCAACTATTATGAGCAGGCGTTAAGGTCACAGCTACGCGCACAACTTGTTTGTCCCATCACTTGGTATAATAAAAAAAAATATATGAACTCAAAAATACAAATATAATTAATAGTAATTACTACACCTACATTACGACGATACGTAGAAAATATTTACCTATTGAAATACAGACATGCACATACTCGCAAAACACACACACCCAACACACACATACACAAAATTCGCGGTCGAAACTGCTCGGTACCATCACTTTTTTAATTTATTATACTTTGAATAGCGGCGCTCTAACAGAAGATATCTATGTAACACACACAATAGCAGCAAGCAATAAATACTTATATTTCGTGAAGAGAGTTTATTATATGTTATTAAGCATGTTATCTCCTGTTGAAGTAAAACACTTGGGAAGAGTAAACACATCTCGTATTTCAGTTGATACCAAATGTTATATTGATATAGTAATGTACAGATCGCACGTCTCGGTCTTCCTGCGCTGGTTACAGACCGTTGCCGCTTGAAACTATTCATCGAACCCTAATGTAAAGATGATGGTTGGGAATTACGCCACCGACAAGATCCTTACTCCAAAATAAGAAGGTTATAATAAAGTATTTTAGGACACGAGGCTTTGCCAAATGCCTAAGTAATAGATACGAGATTTTAAGATCTAATTATGTAATCATAGCATACAATGCTTTTTCTACGAGTAAATAAAATAATGAAACCAATATTTAACGCATGTTTTGTAACAATCCATGACAACAGACGCATTTAAAAAACATATATTATCACTTTTTTTAGTAGCAGTAGAGCTCCTTGTGAAAGAGTTCATCCAGGGAAGTTATTGCCTTACCTATTTCTGCCGCCAAGCAGGAATGTCAGCATTACTGTTTTCCGGTTTTGAAGGGTGAGGTTGCTGGTGGAATTACAAGCACATGGGTCTTGTCAACTTATGTCTCTGAGTGACAAACACAGAGACAGATCTTTGCGATTTAAAGCTCTGAATGGCACTGCAGCTGTTATGGACAGGCGTGTAGCTTCCTATCAGGCTCATGACTTGTTCGTCCCGTCACTTGATATTATAAGAAAAATATTTTATTTGGGAAGCCAAAGGTTCCACCATACAGCCTCTTCATATTTAATCTGTTCATATATTTAGACAATAACCAAACAAATGTTACAAAACAAAAAACAGCCCCAAGTATCGATTCAATTTTTAAGACTTTAAAAAAAGGAGGAGATTCTCAATTCGACTGTACGTTTTTTTGTAGTTGTAGTTTGTTATTATTTTTGATACAAACATCGAACAAACACAAAG
>NW_020653851.1:16413546-16508239 GCF_003589595.1 Hyposmocoma kahamanoa | reverse complement strand
TCTTAGGTTTTCGCGATTCTTAGACATAGGAAATGAAACGATTTTTCCGGATTTAAATCGCGAGAGGCCATTGAATTTAAAAAACGTCCTAATTTCAACAGGGCAGATGGTTTCTCCGTACCAACAGTTTGGGATCCAGTATTTCCTCTGATGAAAAATCCCAACCAGACATAAGATTGCAGTACTGATTAATATGTTTTAATTTATTCCAATTTCAATTGTGAATTAATAATAAATTTAACTTAATAAAATTTCGTATTGTTACAATGAAATATTTGTAAAACAATGTAGCGTAAATTGGAATGTTTCTTTGTAAAATTAAAAATAATGTATTTAATTAATAACTATAGTGAAAAAATAGGGTGGTTTGCATTAATATTAGACATAACTCGTTGATGACTATACCACCTAAGTCAACCGTGACCGTGGGACCTGTAAAGGGCCCGAAACGTTGGTTTGTTTGAAAAAACAAATATATGCATTTTAAATCCGGAAAAATAGTTTCATTTCCTGTAACAAAAATAAAATTAAGTAAAATGAGACTACAAAATTAAATTGAAAAAGACTGCACGTAGTATGCTACCCACTGTACAGGACACCAGTGCTCGAAAGGTAGTTCACGAACAGAAGTATCCCGCGCCGGATATCATACTGTTTGTCAAAGAATATATCGCACATGACATCTAAAATAGTACATATATTATCTCAAAATGGCTTTAAGTAATATTAATATTACCTATTTAGTTTCAAAGCGACAGTGTTGTCCTGTCACTTTGAAATTAAATGATATATGAATGACACATCATTACATAAACTGTTAATATAACGTGATTTTGAGATAAAATATAATATAACGCAATTTTTGAGATGATACTATGTTAGTTGTCCAGTGCGATATCTAAATTCTGATACTGGGTGAGCAAGTCGTTAGCCTATGGCCTAAACCAGTAGAGGAGACCCGTGCCCAGTAGTGGAAAGTACAGTGGGTTAAGTGATTTTCATTAACGAAATCACATTTAAAAATCACAAGTCTCTTCGTAAGTCGTCTCTAGAATAATTTGAAAACTTTAAAGCTTTCTTTGTAGAGACTGTCAATGAAGTGAATTAAAATTGGTGCAAAGAACTTGAATACTTACAGTAGTTCACTTCTCTTTGAGTCTCAAGGGTATATAAAAGGCAGACTGACAAATAGGACTAACTTTAAAGTTTGAAGACTGTAATGAATCTAATTTACAAATCGATCCGTTACCTGTATTTGATTTATGAGAAAACTCGAAATTTATCCCTAAAAGTTCTGCAATTATTATAAAAGTAACTTGATAATTGATAATAGCTACCAGATTTCAGTGAGTAATATACCCTCTTTGTTTAAATATTTAATCTACATATTTCGTTGTCTTTATCGACGGTTACTTGCCAGATGAAGCCTGAAAACCAACATATATCTGACGCTTTTACATTTTCTTTGACACATATTAAATTATTTGATGTTTAGTTCCAAACTTAATCATATATAAAACATATTTTAATCATTTATAATGAAGATCAAGTGCGGGTAGTTAGACAAACTCGCACGGCTAGAAGATGATGACAATACGTCCGAAACGTCGAGGTAATTAAAGTATGTTTTATACGTAATTAAGTCCCGAATTAAAAATCAAATAATGTGTGAAAATCGTGAGTTTAAATCAAAGTACATATTGAATTATTTTAAGTTTCAGTCTACTTCTTCTTATCGTATCGATGGCATATACTATATTATTGTGAGCCTGAAGTGATTGCTGCTACCCGCATCACTAGTAGTAGCTGCCATGCGAAAGTATGGGACGTGGGACCAATCGGCGTACCATGCTCGCCGATTATTGTCCAAGTGCTCCAGACGTACAGATACGAATAGTACGCCATTGTGAGGAGGCTGCTTTCGTGCAGATCTAAATAACGGCCACCTTAGCCGAACGGTAACCTATCACAAACTCGAAATTTTTTTTGTCCGAAATAACGTTTGTTCAAGTTTTCATTACACGGAAAACCAAATTATAACGAAACAGTTGTTCTTTCAGGATATATTGAATGTTTATCGCGAAAACACGATTAGGTTCGGTTAGATTAGGTTAAGTTTAAGTTTAAAAGAAAACACATTTTCTTCTCAAAATTGCTTTCAAGGTTATGAAATTTCGACCAAACGTTATTTCTGGAAAATCATTCATTCATTACAATCAATCATTTCGGACTACTGATAGGTAACCTAGCCGAACGGTTACCATACTGGACTGACGATAGAAATATTTGTATGACCCTACATTTCGTCGCCTTACTTTCTCAAACTTGTATCTTATAAAAAAGTGATTATTCAGGAGATGGCTAAACTTTTTGTTTATTTCAAATTTCTTATCAAGGGTGTTAATTTGGATGCATTACTTTAAGAATATGTGAATGAAGAATATGAAACGTGATATGAAATCAGCGTGCAAAATTTGTATATAATTTCCATTCCATCGCTGCACTAGGTTCCTTCGCGTTTGGATACCACTTTCCACTTAACATCAGGTGGAGTGGATTCATTTGCCTGTCAGGTATAAAAAAAAAAAAAAAAAAAAAATTTCCGTAACTTTGTGCTTTAAGATACGCCTTTGAGAAAGTAAGGCGTCGATTTATTTCTCTCGTGAGTCTAAACGTATTTTGTGGTTATCTATGTGTGTGTCCATGACACCCGCGAGACAGGGTTACCCTAGTGCGGGACTATGAGTGTGTGCGTTACTGTTATACAGAATAGAATTCTAGTAGTAGTACAATAGAATTCTATTTATTGACATTTTTTGTAAAATAACTCCACTACTTTTGTTACGATTATGAATACATCCGTGGACCCGTAGCTCTGATGTTTAGAGCAATGCTGGGGTGCAGCATGGACGTGGCTTCAAGTTCGATCTTTGCATTCATTATCATAACAACAAAATTCTGTTCAAAAGTAGTCTTTTTTTGTGTTATACGACATAAATGAGTTGGAATTGGTCTAAGTGCCATCCAGAGATATAGAAGTGCCATCATGCTAATTATTTAAAATACTAATGTCCACTTACCCTAAACTTAAGTACGTCTTAAACCAGTGCTTAAATTAATAGGACACTCTTAGCACTACGTATTAAGAGTGTCTTTTGCATTGCAAACATTGTTTTTAAGACTTTCGTAAGTTTAGTCCTAGTTGACATAAATGCCCCGTGTTTATACTAATTAATACCCTAACAAAGCGGAGTGAGTAACATTTTCTCAGTAACCATTATAACAAAATTTAAATATTGATAGTATAATTTAAAGTTAGCGGCGAAAGAGCGAAGAGATGTCAAAACTACGAATTGTTAATAGTAGCGGATACCTTAACAATAAGGACTGTGATATACGAGAGGCAGTCTCTTTAATAAGCTGTTTGCAATAAAAAATTATACTAGCCTCTGTCATGACGTGTAGCGTACACTATATTTATTCGTTATTTTTTCAAATTAGTGAGACTCTTTTGTTTTTTATATTTCCCTTTGCGTTTGTGTTTCGTTTTTGATTTACAACATATCGGAAGGAAAAGCAAAATGTCTAAAATTGAGCAACTACTTTTTCTAACACACTGATGACTCTTTGTTATAAATGAAATAAGTGCATTTCCCTCGCAGAATATTGTAAAAGAAAATTGGCATGATCATCTTTTATTTCTTACTTACGTAGATTACTTTCAGCCGCCTCTCATATACGTAATCACGCTCACAAGACATGAACAAAAATATCTAGTAACTGTAAATGTTAATAAATAACTTAATGTTTTTGAAAACCAGATTACAAATGAAATTTTTAGAAAATATTATTCATTCAAACAATAATTATTAAGGATACAGATGAACGTCTTTGCCACATTAATGTCTTGCAGATGACCAGGAATAGCTCTAACAGCATCCTTAAAATGTTCAGCGACAAATTGGTGAAACCTTAGGCATTTTATTGTTGAGCTTTTTCTAAGGGTGCTTGTTTCCTCAAACACTTTTGTGTCAAAAAACACCCTCGTGTTTTTTGACACTGCGCCCGTCACACTGAGACATAAGTTGACAAGTCCCATGTACCTGTAATATCACCAGCACACTTACCCTTCCATACTGGATCGCAGTTTGCTCACATTACTGCTTGGCGGCAGAAATAAGTAAGGTGGCAGTACTTCCCTAGACGAACTCTTTTACAAGGTCTACTGCTACTAGAGTTGGGTGTAGTAAGCCAATTAAATAAAATTATTGTATAAATAAAATTTAGCTCATGTTTCCTAACACAGCTTTTAAGTTTTTGAAGTATTACTAACAAATAGTCGTATGATATCTAAACAAAGAAAAATTTATAGCTTTTACTTTTTATTTAAGTATACATAGTTTACCGTTTTATGTATTTTTACTTATAATAAGTAAAAATACATAAAACGGTAAACCTAGTAATTATTACATCATTGGGTAATAAAAGACATCGAAAAAAGTAACGAAGTTTGGCTTTCAAAAAGGTATTATTTCGCTGACAGTTACATAACCGTTCAACCATTCAATACGGCTCTTTTGATATTTTTCCTTTTGAAATATTACCTACAAGATATCTGTAAAAAATCGGTATGAAATCATCCATTTGGAACACGAGTGCGAGTTTTACGCCGTGTAAAGAATAATGTCTTCTGTAAATGAGGAAAGGGTATTGAATTTTAAGGAGCTTTGAAAACAAATACGTTGTACTCTACTTACTTAAACATTTCTAATTTGAAGATTTTAGTTACCTATTTTAATAATAAATCAACACAACAAAGAAATATCAACACAGGGGAACAGTTCTTACATTAAATAAAGACTAACAAGGGACTGGAGTGTATGATAGGCATCTCGACTTTTATTACAGCCCGTCAAGACCACACCCTCTCATACTAGTCTTAAATAAAAACAAATCAACTTGTAAGAAATTTATAGATTAAGGAGTGACTTTGGAACAATCCACATTAATAAATATAATAAAATCCGTATAGTATAAAAGTAACGGGACTTACTCTCGTAGTATTTTAGTCGAAAGCGGTCCGACTAGTTTGTAATGTAATGTAATGTAAGTGTAATGGCGCCAAAAATTGACAATAATTTACCGAAAGTACTAAGGTGTAACAAAAATCTTATGCTATTTAAAAAACAATTAAACATGTTATTGACAAATAAAATCCTACTCCGCGAACCCTGTGAAGGTTGAATCCTGTAAAATAGCTGCGTTTGTGTTGAATATTTTTTCATGCAAATTATTTGCCAACACTCCCTCAAAAATATACTCGACGCGTGTTTCGCCTCTCTATGAGGCATCCTGAAGATTGTTCGACACTCGACAGAAGAGTTCTTGAGAAGATGGTGTTAGTGACTACAGGCACGTTTAACTTTCACCGTGTTCGCGAAGTAGCAATGTGATTTACTTCATTATATTTTACACACTCATAGCTCCGCTCTAGGGAAACCCTGTGTCGCGGGTGTCATGCATACACATAAACAACAACACAAAATAAATAAAACACATATAAACATATAAACTACCACAAATTACACCCAAATACACGACACAAATAAATGTAGGTCATGTAAATATTTCTCCCAGACCGGAAAACGAACACGGGACCTCTGTGTGACTTTTCGACTACGGAGGCAGTTACATCAACATTTTTATTAAATCAACGTTTGTTGTTGATCACCTGACGGTATCAAAAAATAAAAGAGTTATATAAGTTACCTTGTTTTGCAAAGAGGTATAATGTTCAATATTTTTTTGTATAATATATATGTTACACTTGAATCGGTTGGTCACCAATCCGAGACCGCTAGATTCGCTTCGCTAAGCTTCCTACATTTCTGTGCTTACTGACATAGTTATAAAAGAACTACAAATTAGATATAGAGCTATACTCTTACAAATATATCATAATTGTATTGTCAAGATTGCACGCACTGATGAGACAATTATAAAAAGACCAAACGAAACAAATGAACGAACGAACGAAACATGGGTTGCTGCTGATATTTCATACTCATTATCATCATCACCATCAAATCACTATAAGTTCCAATGGGATATGAGGTGCACGAAACGGGGCCCCACTGCACGACATGCCATTCATTTCCTATAAGTATCCTTTCACCACACCGGGGCAAACATTATTTATTCATTTAAAAACACTTGAAAGCTTACAGTATTTACATTACCAAAACGCTTACAAGTAAATCTGATTAAATAAAAAAAAATACAAAAATAAAATTAAGAAAAATGATATTACACGATTAAATTGGAAAACACACACTGCGCACAGTATGCTACCCACTCTACAGGACTCCAATGCTCGAAAGGTAGTTCACGAACAGAAGTATCCCGCGCAGGATAACATACTGTTTGTCAAAGAATATGTCTAAATTCTGATACCGGGTGAGCAAGTCGTTAAGGAGTGTAAGGAGTGTAATATCCATGCCATCGATACGATAAGAAGAAGTTCATATGCTCGGCACGGGACCGCCCCAGGAAACGGATTTAGGCTATAGTCACCACAGTAGTTTAACGTGGACTGGGGACTTTACACATTTTTCAACTGTAAACTTTCTTTTATTTATTAAATGGAATACTTTAGAAATTTAAACATGGCGACGAAAATCTGGGTAAAAGTCTGGGTAGATTTATCGGTGTACCGCAATTCATTGAGCTCGTAACGAAGGTGGCAAACCCTCTTGCTTACTTCTAACATGCCAACCCACTTCTATCCATATCTTCAACGTGGAGGTTTCATTACGATATATTCCTGCACCGTACAATTAAATAACAATAATAACACATTTATTCATAAGCACATTTACAGTAAAAAGGTTAACAGTTAAGAGTTTCGGAAATGTGGACTCTAGTGTCAATGAAAAGGATGGAACCTCAGCACTACATGCTGCATTTCAGGTTCCACCTTCATACATGGACATCCGTTGCTGACAATTGTCAAACTTCACAATAATTACATTTTAAATTTGTAGGACATGCTTAAAATTAATTCATTATTTCGATGAGCACACGAGTATATATATTACATGTACAAAGAACATTAAACACCAGATACAAAAGGCACTGGAACAGGATTCAACTTCTTACATATTTTTAAACTTACTTAGGTGTCAAATAAACTGAGAAGAAACTAAAAACAAAGAAACGATTTGCTACATTGTAATGTAATTACGTTAATAATTTAGTCCAGGAACATTGTGATTTTTGAACATTAAGTAGCCATTGCTTACACTTTTTTTTGAGAGTGTGCAATGACTGGCTAAGATTAATCGGGGTGGAATGTCATTCCAACATTTAGACGAAGCAAACCGAAAGCTTCCCCTGAAGGGGTGTAACTGAGGAAACGAGCGAAATTGTAACACTGGGTAGCGCGTTGATTGAGTCTGATGTAATGTAATGAATAAGATGAATAGTACTACTAGGACGCGCGTTAGGCATTCTGTTTAATTTGATGTTCATTCAAATAATATGAGAGTATAATAATAACGCGCATACTCAACATAGCTTCGCACTAGGGAAACCCTGAGTCGCGGGTGCCATGGACACACACATAGACAACCACAAATTACACTCAAACTCACGAGAGAAATAAATGTAGAACATGCAAATATTTCTCCCGGCCCGGGAACCGAACCTGGGAACCACAGCGTGGCAGTCCGGCATGGTAACCGTTCGGCCACAGAGGCAGTTTAAAAATATAAATGTTTATAGAGACAATTGGAGGACCGAAGAAGAGGACTTTAGCCAACCGACGCTGGTTACAGATCAGTTACACCGAAGGATTTTTTCTTTGTGTTGTTTGTAACAATAATAATATTTTTTTAATAAAAACTAAGTGTCGAGACGAACAAGCCTGGCGCCTGACGGTTACAGTAGCAATCAAAGTAACTGCCACTGCGCCTGACACCCTGAGACATAAGTTCACAAGTCATATGTGCCAGTAATTTCACCAGCACCCTTACCCTTCGAAACCGGAACGCAATAATGTACCAAGCAGTAGTGTGAACAACTGCTTGGCGTAGAAATAGGTAAGGTGGCATAACTTCACTGGAGGAACTCTTCCACAAGAAGCTCTACTGCTATTAAAACAGACTGTCGTTATTGCATCAGATCATGGTTATCATATTATTGTAATGTCATTTTATTTTTATTATATACCGATTTTCAAGTTGATCAGACAAGTGGAAGTAATACACACACACACACACACACGCACGTACGCACGCACGCACGCACGCTCGCTCGCTCGCACGCACGCACGCACGCACGCACGCGTCGAGGATTAAAACCAAGATTAAACTTCATTTCTATCGAGTGTATTCGCAATATTGTCTTCTTCAGAGGCTTGGCAGTTTTAAAAATTGAAAGTATAATACTAATAGTAAGCTAGAATCGTAATCACTAGCTGTTCACGTGAAACCTTTTCCAAACAATTACCACGCAACCGCATAATCCGTGGCCTTCAAAAGGTCAAAGTTACGTTTACAATTACATATCAAAATTTTAACGAAATCCGTCACGTATTTACACCATAAAATTATATTTTCTTAAATTTTGAGAACATTCGCTAGGGATGTCTCTTCATTTTTGCAGTCGGACGTGTACACCTAAATATGTTAACATTATCTGTAACCATCATGCTGTTAATGGACAATGGAGCAGAAAAATATTGTTTTTAATAATAAGACTGCTGTTATTAACTTCCAATTCGATTCGATTCGTGGATGAGACAAGCAACTTTTAAGTCTTTGAATGCAGTATTTCATACTTTTAAAAATAAAATAATGCCTCCATGATGCAAAATATCCTATCTACTATATTGAAAATTCTTTCTCTCCGTGTATATTCTCCTATACCGATACCCTGTACATTCTCAATTGCAAATTTACTCCTACGAGGGGACGATACAGTCATTTCTATTATGGATCCATCCCGTTTCAAACATAATAATAATAATAATAATAATAATAATAATAATAATAATAATAATAACGTTTATTCCTCCACAAAAATACGTACATATAGATCTTAGTAATTAAGATACATCCAATAACTTATTTTTGGGAGCTGGTGCTTGTTAAAGGCTTAACGCCTGTACTACAAGTCACCAGGCTCTCACCCTTGGAAATGACACATGACAATCTTAAGGTATTACTAAGATTAATTGTTTATAAAAGAAAAACATTTAAATATCGAAAAAATACATTTGACATTATTGAACTATATACACCTAAAAGATCAAACTTAAATTAAGATTAAATTTAAAGACTTTTTTGCACGTAAAAGATATTTGACCATGAGTGCGTGTTGTATTATGTGTGTGTTTGTGTATGTGTGTGTGTGTGTATGTGTGTGTGCTCGCGTGTGCGTAGTTACGGATATATATATATATATATATATATATACATATAGAGATCCTACTCTACCCAAAGCTCCAAAAATAAATAAATAAATAGGTCCTTGAGTCATGCAATCGGATGAAGCAAAGCTTCAGTTTCATCGTAATTCAATTCTTGCAGCCAGTTTGCCAACTTCTTTTTACATTCGAACTTATTTAGTTGAAAGATGTTTAGTTCACGGTGTAGTGCATTGTACAGAAAACATCCCAGGAAACAGAAAAATCTATGAGTGAAGGCAGTCCTGAGACGGTCAGAAGTAGCCACTATGCAATGTCGTCTATTTGAGGCGCTGTCGTATGGAGTGAGGGAATGTTGCTTCAAAACAGTCCAGAGAACGAATAACTGTCTAACAGTTAGAACTTGACAGAAAGAGTAAAGATCTCTCGTTGGGAACCGGTAGGGTTTAAAGCAGGCAACCTTTAGTAAAGCTCTTTGTGCTCTTTCTATAAGAATAAAATTACCTTTAGCAGCCCCACCCCAACTAGTAACGCAATAGGTTAGTAAACTTTGTACTAGAGCAAGATACACCATTTTCATGATGTTGGCGTCTGCCACATGACGAAGACATTTAAAAATATAAATTAGCTTACGGATGCGCCCTGACAGTAGATGTATGTATTGTCTAAAGTTGAGTGTAGAGTCAAGTAGCAAACCAAGATATTTTATGCTGTTGACAGTTTTCAAAACGATAGCCTCAGATCCCGGCACCTGGGTGGAGATAACAGCAAACTTAAGATAGTTTTGCGGTAGAGTATGGTTACGTATAGAAAAAGGCACCACTCTAGTCTTGTCCACATTAAGTGTGAGCAGATTGTCTTCTAGCCACTCCCTCACCACGTCAAAGCCCGACTGGGCGGATTGATAAACTTCATCCCAATTTATCCCGGTGAATATCAGTGCAGTGTCATCAGCATATGAGAAAATTTTACAGTTCTGAAGTTGTAAATTACAAAGGTCATCAATATACACCAGGAAAAGAGTAGGACCCAGAATACTTCCCTGAGGGACCCCAAAGGTGATAGATTGGGAAACGCTAGTATATTCACCAATTCTAACACATTGGGACCTACCTGTGAGATAGCTCTCAAAAATATTGAACTGCAGGCCCCTCAGTCCCAATGCCTGGAGCTTATGCAGAAGTCGGGGAATCGAAACAGTATCAAAGGCCTTAGCCAAATCCAAAAACACACCAAGACACCCGTACCGCTTATCCAAGCTGACAACAACATGATCGACCAAATTATGGACTGCGTCAGAAGTGGATCTACCCCTTCGAAACCCGTATTGGTTATCTGATAGAAATTGGCCAGTTTCCAGATAATTTACCAACCTGTTGTTTAGAATGCGCTCGAGGATCTTTGACAAGGCTGGCAGGACAGAGATGGGCCTATAATTGTTTACAAGTTTTCGATCCCCCGCTTTGTAAATTGGGTGTACAATAGCCCGTTTGAATTGGTCAGGAAAGACTCCCGTAGAAATGCTCAAATTACATATATAAGTGAGCGGCGGTATAATGAGGTGTTTGTATCGTCGTAAAAAATTTCCAGAAATACCATCCCATCCCGTTGCACAATCTGCTTTTAGAGTGTTAATTAAATGCTCTACCTCTTGTTCATTCGTCTCCAATAAAACAAATGAATCACCACTACATCGTTCAACCAAGTAACGACTAGGATTAGACCGCGAGCCTTGCATGACGGAGTGTGCTAGATTAGGACCGGCGTTCACATAGAAATGGTTCACCATATCTATAGAGTCCTGAGGTGTGTTTCCTACGTGTAATAGTGAATCATTCGCAGCTTTATTTTTAGTAACATTGGTAACTTTACCAATGGCCTCCCATAGTTGTCGCCCATTTCCACAAGCCTTTCTGATTTCTTCCCGTTCAAAGTTCCTTTTTGCTTTTTTTAAGCGGGCATTGCAAAAGTTTCTATATCTCTTATAGGAGACTTTGAGGATTTCGTCGTTAGGATATTTTTTTAGTTTTCTGTGTAAATTGTCTCTGTGACGCATGCATCTTATTAAGCCCTGAGTAATCCATGGCTTCAATGCTCTTCGTCTACGAGATACATAATGAGATTTAGTGCATGCTTTAATCGCTAGACGAATGGGATCTGTCAAAAATTGAGTAGCAATATTTACATCAGAAGCGGAGTACACTTTGTCAAAAACTATTTGATTAAAAACCTCATCAAGTCCCACAAAGTCGATCTTAGAGATTTTGCGACTTGAGATTATACTACCAGTTTCCAAAGATAGCAGTACGGCATAGTGATCAGTAACCGTTGTGTCCAGGACTAGAGTTGTGGCCGCGAAAGTAGTTCTCAAAATAGTATGATCAATACACGTTCCGCTATCCTCCCGCGTAGTCAAGAAATGTCCTGGGTATAAGCCATAATGAGCTACGAGGTCCTGGTAGTCAAGAGAACCGGTATCGGAATTAGTTGGTGTGATGTCAATATTCAAATCTCCAATAATAACAACGGTACCAAAAGTCGATAGGTCACCGAGAACATGACCTAATGAGAACAGAAAATTATCAATGTTAGCAAATGCGGGCGGTCTGTATATAGTTACTACAGCCAGATGAGTACCAAATTTGATTATCAAACAGTTGAATTCGGACACTGACGGTTCCTCCACTGAAACATTACTATAGGCGCTATTAACATAAACCACAAGGCCATCATTCTGGTTATATAATTTTGACGATTTATGTACGTTATATCCAAGTAGTGTGGGAATATTTGGGTTAAGAGATAGCCAGCACTCAGAGAGAATGATCAAATCGCAATACACTGGTACTCTCCGAAGTAGTGTTAGCAGACTCGGCATGTTAGCATTTATGCTACGGATATTCTGGGAGATAAAATTGAGCGTTTTAGAAGTCGGAGTGATTAGATTTACGCAATCTTCAGGAGTACAGAAATAAGATTCAAAAATTATCGTATTATCAATATATGTCAATAGATTATTTGTATTAGTCATTTTTTAATAAGACAAAAGAAATACACAAAAATGTGTTCATATATATAAAACATACATTATAAATCACCATGGAATGAGACGTTATCAATATGAAGTAATATAGGTACGATTTCGAGATAGTAGTAGGAGTTACTATATAATCATAGTGGGCATAACAGTAAAAGTTTGATGAGAGGGAGTAATATAAATTGTGGATGTGTAATATGTGTAGCAGTGTATTTTGTGTGTGTAGATCTACTTTTATGTGCAAAAGGAACATTTGTAAGTAGCTCCGATGGACATTCAAGATCAACAGAAAAAACAAACATGTGATAAACGAAATTTCGGACACCGAGTATAATACATAAAATATTTTAACTAAATCTAGTCACTTCTCATTTGTGCGGGGTAAATCACTTTCAGAGTCAATTCTTATGGTAGGTGAGCCCTCCTTTTTTCGGAGGAGAACAGTGCCATTTTGCGTCCAACAAAAATCGTATTCATTTGCTTTTGCAAAGTCTCTTGCAAGATGGTGTAGTTTTTTAGCACGAAAAGTAAGGTACTCCGAAATATATATAGGCTCTGTGGCTCCCTGAATTCCAATTTGGGTAGTGTTTAGCTTATTACTTTTGTTGATCCTATCAAATGCTCTAAGACCTTGTAATATATCTTCCCTCTTTTTTGCCGTAGTGAAATCCACGATAATTGGTTTGTCCTTTTCCTTCCTCGTGTTAACTCTATAAATGTCCCGTATATCCACATCTTCAACATTAACGCTAAGGACTGATGAGATCTTCTTGAAGGTGTCGCGTAGGTTATGTCGCGATTCGGTCTTGACTAATTTAGGCACATTGCGAATTTCAATACAATTATTTCTAGATTTTCGTTCCAGCAGCTCTATCTTATTCTCCAGTGAGACAATGTAGGTCCGATTCTGACTCCTATCCCGCTCTAAAACGTCCACCTTTTCTCTTAATTCCTCGTACCTACTACTTAGAAATTCCAGAGATTTTACAATTTCGTTATTTTGGACTTTGATATCATTTATTGATGTTTGAAGGACCGATAGTTTTTTGTCCTGCTCCCTCGTAAATACCGAAAACATTTCCTTCATTTTGTTCATAAAATCATCCATGCTCCCACCATCTAAGTTTCGTTTCTTGCGATGGGTAATATTATCGTCCAGAGGTGAGGTACTTTGTTGTGTGGATTTATTTGTTACATCTGTGAAGGTGGGTATCGACAATCGCGAGTCGCCTTTTGGTGTCGCCGGTGGCGGAGTTCGCTTCATTGGCATCGAGAATGGACAAATATAAACAATCGTGTGATAACGTATCTAATACTACGATGTATCAGAGGTCACAAAACAGTGGCCGACCTTCAAGTCATTCAAAATAAGTGCGATTTGTTTTCCGTCCAGTCAAGAAAGAACTAAGCCAAGCACGCGGGTCATCTAATCTGGTTGGGTCGCGACGCTCGCATACAAATTCGCTTTCCGTCCAATTTATTAAGACACTTACTTAGAAAGACAATTCACGGGTGCCTCTGCTAATGTGTTAGTGGTTTGGTGACTCCACGGTTCGTATTGGAGAGGTGATGCGTATGAGAGTTTCTCGTTCTAAGTGTGCGTAGTGAATAGTAGTGATGTCACAGTTGGGTGTCCAATGCCGTTGTCCGCTTGCCGTCCTCGCAGTGACGTTTGTGAAGGCCGGTCATTAACCTCAGAGTGAATTTCGCATTAGAAGTTCTTCACTTTGTGATATTACTTTTTAAAATTGTGAGCGGTTGTGAAATGAAATTATGTTTATAATCTTTATTATTAGACCGATTTTGAAACTAATTTATGTATTGCGTAGCTAATTAGCTGGGCTATCTGGCAGTATGAGATATTTTTGCAAAAAATCACTTTTAACACCACTTTAGATTTTATGTATAGACAGCAATTTAAAATACGTGTCAATGCACTGGAGTCCGCGGGGGAAGGGGACAAAACAAAATCACACCATTTACAAAAACCATTTAATTTGTGTAACAGTTGTCATTTTTGGAATTTCGTATTCGCAACTGAATAAAACGAAATGAAACTGAACAGTGGTGGTACCTTAGTAATATAGCGGCATCTTCTCAGTTGACAAGTCCAAGGTTTTTTATATTATCATGTGAAGAGACGATAAAGTCGTACGCCTATCCATAATAGTTACAGTGCCACCCAGAGCTTTAAATTACAAAGATCTGAAGGGCACTGCGCCCATTACTTTGAGACATAAGTTGAAAGTTTACTTTTATACTGTTGTACTACCAGTTTTGCCCTTCAAAACCGAAATGCAATAATGCTTACATTATTTAAGTATAAAAAAATTATCGAGTAATTTTGTTCTCTATGAACAAAATGCGATTCGAGTATTTTTTTTAAATTCGGGTAATTTTGTTCTCTATGAACAAAATTACTTCTTTCAAACTCTGCTGAATGGTCAAAAGTGAAAACAACACCGAAAAGTTTAATACTCTAACTATACCTTTACAATTGCGTTGCACAACTAACGGTTGCCACCTCTAAGCCGTTGACACTAAAGTCCACTATAAAATCTCGTCTTTGGTGGCGGAGCTGTAGGCACACTCACCTCCCGACATCGACGCGTCTCTCCAGTTCCCAGAATCCTACGCGACTGGAGGGACTGGGGAATGTCTAGCTAATCCTCTACTAGCTCTCCGGGCTAGTACCGGAGATATCGGTCGCAATGTTCTGTGACAGTGTCCCGCGCGCCTCCTCGCCTTAGGCCTTCGTCTAGACCGCTACTAAAACGCGCTAGCTGCACACGAGGCAGACGCTCCGGCACACGCCGCCGGAGCAGACGAGCATGTCCATCTCTGCAGCTACCACAAGCCCCGGCGAGCTCATACCCAGAGTCCGGGTCCGTCAGAGACGCCTGTGAAGGCGTATCATTACCGGAGGGCCTGGCCCGATCGGCCGCCGTACCCTAGTCTTACCGGGGAGCCCGTACACTCCCAGGAACTTCTTATCTCTCGGGTTGGTAGATAGGGACAAGTATTAGGACACGAGGAGCACAGGGGCACTGCAAAAGCGTGTCGCTTGCCGCTACTCTCGTCATTTGATATAAGAAAAAACTGCGTGAACCACACTCGGCCATTTACAAACCAGTTTGAATACAGTTGGCGCAATTGCATTGCTTTTACCAATCGCTAGTGCAGTTCGCATTCCAATTGCTATTTTGCAGTCGCGCAGTCAGAAAATCAAATCCAGCCTCCATTAAAAAACTGTTGTCAAGGTACAATCATCTGCTGTCCTTTTTTTCTGTGAAATATATTATTAAGTATTTGCTTTAACAATATTACTTTTGTTATAATTATTAATACAAAGACCGAACACTCAAAAGAAATTCCTTTGATCCGGCCGGATTCGAACCGACGTCTTCTAACATACCGTGGCAGACGCTATACCAACTAAGCAACGGAACAAACCAGCGGACCTCATAAATAAAATAATAATAAAATATAGGAAATGAAACTATTTTTCGGGATTTAAATCGCGTGTATTTGTTTTTTCAAACAAACCGACACACAGGCCCGTGTCAACCGTGACCATGGGACCTGTGAAATTATTTTTTCAAACAAACCGACACACAGGCCCGTGTCAACCGTGACCATGGGACCTGTGAAATTATTTATAATTATTAACACAAAGATCTTTTTCTGACTGTTCGATCTTTGTATTAATAATTATAACAAACTAGTAGAGTAATTTCACATAAAAATAATTGAATATCAATTTAATAAAAATTTAAATATTACTTTTGCTTATTTGTTAAGAGTGTAACAAATCCGTATACCTTAATTCACTATTCTACGTGCATGCTCTTTACACAGAGTTTATAATTAATTTCAATCAAAGGATGAATAATGACCAATCCAAGTTAGCGAAGAATTAACTGCTTTTAACGCTTGACGAGTTTCGTGTTTCTATATTACCTAAAGAAAGGAGATAACTTGATTTACTTCCACCATTTCCTAATATTGCTTCTTAGAAAAGGGAAGGTAATTTATGTACTCATGTGAATCATTGGCACATGTGTTCAAGAAATAATTATTATTTTTATGTACTTGGGTGTTAGCCTGTTTTTTTTTATAACGTAGACACTCATAGAGAAAAAGATGAAAGCGTTCTGCCTCACCCCTAGCTCGGCTACAACAATGGTATAGTCTCCGATGGTGTGGCTCTGGGTGCCGCTACACTCAGCTTCAAACCGGTAGCCGTGTCATGCGCACTGTCGAAGAGTTACTTTCACCTATTTAAGTATAAAATATACCTACTAAATTGTTATTAATATTAGCTTAAGTTACATTGTTACTATTACTATGGATCCCAGAGTCCGAAATAAATTAATATCATATATTATTGTTTGTCTGAAAAACAAATATTCCCGATTTAAATTCGCAAAAGTAGTTTCGTTTTCTATGTGTAACAATCGCGAAAACTTAAGAACTTGATATTTTAATATTATCTTAGCTTCCCTTAGACGGGTTTTATTTGTATTTAGATTAAATTATAACGATGACCTGTGTTCACCAGTGAGACGTATACATATTTTTTGTTCATTTCTTGTTGACGGTCTGCGTAACTTTGTAGTTTTCTAGATGTCTTTTGACGTTGTTAAGCTCTTTAATTTCTAAATGTATAATTTTGTCAATGACATACACGACACTGACATTTGAAGCATGTGTGGTGCATCGGTTTGCACTATAGACACTGGACGAGTAGGTCGGTTCAAATCTCGGTAGAGCCAATTCAGAAAATGAATATTCCTTACTGGTTCTTGCCTGGGGGTTTTTTTTGTAGTAAATTCCATTATTGTAGTACTCACAGTACAGAAAATTACGGAGTTGAAGACCAGAGAGGGCAATCGGTGTGGTTGTTTGGAATTTTATTATTATTAGTGATGGGCCTAATATAGATTTGATTTGGCCCTAATAAAGTATTATAACTGCCTCCGTGGACGAACGGTTACCATGCCGGATTGCCACGCAGAGGTTCCAGGTTCGATTCCCGGGCCGGGAGAAATATTTGTATGGCCTACATTTATTTCTCTCGTGAGTTTGGGTGTAATTTGTTGTTATCTATGCATGTGTCCATGGCACCCGCGACTCAGGGTTTCCCTAGTGCTATGTTGAATGTGTGTGTTATTAAAAAAAATTAAAAAAAAGGTATTTTTTAATAAAAAAAAAATTAATTTTTTAAAAATAAAAATAAATGAAGCAAATAAAGTAAATTGTTTCACAAAACTTCAGTTATATAAAATATTATAATAATGATAACAAAATATATAGATAAGACGCTTCCTATTATCAACAATGGAGGATTTAGAAGTTCTGAATTGGCGTCATGTTTTGCAACTTTTTATCCCCATGCCCTAAATTTTAGACTGGAGGGAGTTTACACGAGGTTCTTCTTTCGATTCTTTATAAATCAAAAGTCAGTTCATGAAAACTCTGTGAAGACGTATATAGGTTGTAATCTACATGTATCATATAAACATTGTACAGTTTTAAGTATGTAAGATCATTGACTATAGAGATCGCATATCAATCTATAAAACTCGCGCTTTGGGCAATTGTCCGTAGCCGGAAGTTTTTTGTAAGTAACGGAACGAACAAGTCGTGCATTTGGTAGTAAGCGACACGTCTGTCCATAGCAATCACAGTGCCATTCAGAAATCGCAAAGATCTGAGGGGCATTGCCACTGCCCCCCGTCACCTTGAAACATAAGATGAAAATCCTATGTGCCTGTGATCTCACCAGCACCCTTACCCTTCAAAACCAGAACGCAGTAATGCTCACATTACTGCTTGGCGCCAGAAATGGAAAACTTGTATTACCTACTCTTGTTTGACATAGTTTCGAAACTAATCTCAATATCTAGTTTTATAGTAGCATATAGACGGTTAAAAGAGCTAAGATTTGAAAAGACTTTACTCCTATGTAACAAAATTTGAGGAATATGCCATTAAATCCAGTTCAAAATTTTTACAATTTAGTTATAATAACCTAACAATATCCATAAATTTTACTACCTAGGTATACCTAATTTAGAGCATACATGGCTGAGCCGCCGACATAGGTACAATACAAAACTAGATATTGCCCATATAAAGTTCAAACACTATGTCAAAAAACTATACTTTTACCTTGCAACCATCGTTATAATTACTATATTAATTACGTATTACTATGTTAATTATGACGTCATTAATGTATTGTAATTTATTAATAAGTACTAAATAATTGTCGCATCTTTACGCAACCAGAATATAGAACCCATTTACACCACTCTCATGCAAACCATTTATAACAATAGTACAACCGATATTAAGCTACAATTTCGGGTCAGTCCCTTTCCATAGGAAGAGGTGTTAAACAGGGCGACCCGCAATCTCCCAAGTTGTAATTGAGGAGCAGGGGCAGGGTTGTCGGTGACAGGAGACTAACTAATCTTCGGTCCTTACGACATTGTCCTTTTTTTTACAAACAGCCCAGGAACTCGCAGTAATGCTACAAGAACTCAACACGACCAACTTTGGGGTTGATTAGTTGAATAAATAGATCAAAACCCCAAGCTATGACCAAACAGAAATTAGGATTACGTTAGATGGGCAGGTAATACAATATGTTGGCAATTATATTTACCTGGGCCAGGTAGTCTCAGTAATAAGTAAGATAATGACGTCGAAAATACCTGAAGGAACTATAGGTCTATGAAAGAGCTTATGCAGAGAATCTTTAATCATACTTAAACGAAAACTCGTCGACATGAGGATTCTGCCCATCCTAACCTACTTAACGCAAACCAAGTACGCTATAACCGAAAACCAAAAGTCGAAGATCAAGGTTAGTCGAAAGGCGAAGTGTAAGGAGGATATATACAATTCAGAACATTACGCACAAAAACACGCATAGTCAATGTTATATATATAGGATAAGGACCGCCAAGCTGAAATGGGATATGACTGGACATGTCTATCGCATGCACCTACAGAGATGGGCTCACACAGCCATTTGGCGGATGGAGGAGGGCCAGCCATAACGAGCAGATCAAGAAAGAGATGGCAGGATAACTTGGACGCACATATCAGGGACTGGCCTGACATGCATGATCAAAACAACACGGTCTACGGTATTCAAGAGTATACGAGAGCAGTGGGGCGTAATATCGGGCTAATTTTAAATAAACATGTATTATAAATTAATTTGAATTGGACATGTAAATACTTGTGTGCAACTTTTTAAACGCGTAAAAAATGAACTTGACTTCCGTGACACTTTTTGAACCATAAATAGAACTTGAACGACATTCATCCTTAATTGATTTGTTAAATTGTTATGAAAGGGTCGAAAGATATTTAGGGAAATGAGTGTCCATGACATTTTAATTTATCTAATATTAAATTTATGTAATATAATATTAAATTTAATTTATCAAATATAATACAAAATTTTGTTTTTTAAGGATTTTTTCATACAAATCTAAAGCTGCTAAACAAAATGTATAGAAAGTCGTTATTATTTTTTGCTCCATAAATATTTCGGATTAAAGATGTTGTAATCAGGGTTGTTGAGAATACATTGTGGTATTAGTAACCATGTTGTGGTCTCTTTTTCAACGAAAGAGCTCTTGGCGTGAACAGCGGCAAGAATAACAAGATATTTTTTGTGCTAAGCTAATTTTGAGGCTTTCAACTACGCGGAGTCGCGCGCCCGCGCTCGCCGCCGCCTCGTGTTTATTTAACATATTTACTACTTTTTTCGTTATTTTTTGCTAACATGACCACCGTTTATTTGTAATTTGATAGCAAATTTTCTTAAACAATTTACACATTTTTTCACAGAAAAGTTTAATACTCTAACGATACCTTTACAATTGTTTATTTTATGCGTTTTATGTCCTTAAATATTTGGTCAACTTTCATACAAACATTTAAAATATCAAACAAACTTTTGTGAAACTTATTAAAACTCTTAACTTATCAATACTTGCCTTAATCGAATCGTCCCGATCAGTCTTCGATATCGAATCACTTTAAATGGTGTGGGTAAATGGTTACTTGTCAAAGACATGTGGTTACTGGGATCGACTTTCAGAGTTGTCAGGCCGTGGTGTGGTACGGCCGACACCCTCGGACCGCGCGCGATGACTGGCACACTTTGCCCGCTACGAATTTCTCTGCGCTGTAGTGCTACGCGCTACGACAAATAACTACATATCAGTAAGCTTTATAATGGAGGCGATGAAAACACCTCGCTGCTATTAGATATCGTTTTTACGGGAGTATTGAGACGTAAAGTGCGTTAGAACGATTATATCGCGGAGAGCGATTTTGCAAGCATTTTTGCATAGATTTATGTTCGTTTCTTTGAAGAATTTTATTTTTATTTTTACCTACACACGCTGTAACAAAACAGGTGTCGCCAAATTTCAGTTAACGATTTCTCACATGATGAAAACAGAATAATGTTATATTTGCGAAAACAAAATAAACTTCAAACACAAATGTCCAATGGACGGTGTTTCTCTTGTATAGGGATAGAAACATTTTTTCACATTAATTCTTTTTAGCTACACTTGTTTGTTATCGTGTTAAAGTTTAGTCAATAACTAAAACATGGTCGCACTTTTTTGTTACATCCTGTATAAATACACATGTATGAGATATCGTTAGATTATTCTTGACCTCTGGGGTGGCATAAGATACATGTTATGCCAAAAAATCAATATGGTGGCCGCTGGGCAGCATTTTATCAAACATCACTCCTTTAAATTTTGAAACCGTAATGATGTGGCTGTTCAATTTAGGGTCTTAATGAGATAATTTTAAAATAAGTAACGCACAGTTCACATATCTAATTAGGACCAAAAAATTAATTTTGATCCGTACATCTTTATAAATTCTACGCGTTTATGGCTTAAAGAGCTCTGTTCTGACCAGGAATTAAGGGGAAAATTCTTTCTTTATTCTTAGCTATTGCAGCTCATTTATTGACAAAACATTTTTTTTAAGTGTATGAAAACCAAAAACCCATTTTCATAAAAAACTGTTTAAAAGAAAAACAAATTCTAGAATCCTGTGGGAATGATAAATGTACCAATGTAATAATTTACTTACTTTCGAGTTTTTGACAATGCAAAAGAGTGGCTCGTGTATTTAGCTATCTAATCTTACCGAGTTCACTCACACTCTCGGTGTCGGCGTTTGAACCTTTGTGTGAGTATTTCAATTTCCCAATCATTCAAAAATGGATTTTATCTAGTTATTTTAACTTTGAATACCATATGATTATGTTATTCTCTGCAAATCTGTGTTTGTATCAATGTGTATCATAGATTTAGTATTATGTACGAATATTATGTAATAATATTATGTAATGTAATTCTTCTGTGTTACCCTGTGCAGTGATATAAATGTTCGTTCTTGCTTTGTACTGAATAAACGTTTTATCTATATGTCTATGTAAAATGAATGAATAAATGAATGAATGGTATGTGACCTTGTTCTTCTCCAGGAAATCTGCCAAACAAATTACGGTGTCCAGTGCTTTACGTTATGACATAAAGAGATGAGTTTGATGTAGCAAAAGGCGAAGTTGCACAACTGTAATAAGGGAAACTTGATTGTTCAGATGGCGATGCAGCTGCGGATCGACATTTACCGTCCTTGGAAACTTGAGTAATGCAATTTGTGTCTTCTATGGATCGGCCTCGATATTATTCTCTAGTATTCGGAATTCTGAAACGCTGCCATGACACTACACAAATGCCCTTAAATGTGCATTTTTATGCTTAATTCAGAACATGTAAGTAATAATATTGTACAATGTTCATGCGGCATTTTATTATAATTTATTTTTTGTCGCAGTAGAGCTTCTTGTGAAAGTGTTCGTCCAGGGAAGTAATGCCACCTTACCTATCTCTGCCGCCAAGCAGTAATATGAGCATTAATGTATTCCGGTTTTCAAGGTTGATAAGGGCGCTAGTGAAGTTACAGGCACATGGGACTTGTCAATTTATGTCTCAGAGTAACGGGCGCAGTGGCAGTGCCCCTGACATATTTACAATTAAAGCTCCGAGTAGCACTACAACTGCTATCCGTCACTTTATATCATAAAAAAACCTTCAAAGCTGCCAGGTAGTAATTGTGACACTAGTGTTTTGCGGCAGAAATAGGTATGGTGGCAATAGTTCCCTGGGTGAACTCTTTTAGAAGGAGATTTTCTGCTACTTTAAAAAAAACTATAATTTAACTTGTACAGAAATCGGTTTTTAAATCTAAATATTGTTTCTGCAAACTCTTCAAGCATAAAAGTATTATCTTTGTTCTCCAAGTTTCTAACTTTATCACATGAATAGATTATTTGTTTAGAAGTTTATTGGTGGCATTTAAGCCACATTATTCTCGCCAGGTGTTAGGAACTTGGCTTGTCCTATTAATAATTCATTCGCATAATCTAATACTAATCGTGTAATACAACTGAACGCCTTATCCTTGATACATCTATAAATAGCATTTACACCATACTAGGTGAAACATGCTTGCTTGCGTGGTGCCCTATAGTATATATTAAATACAAGGCGTTTCTCGGCTATTAGACTTGGAGGGAATGCACTTTAAATATAGAATATATTTAAATACAGGATGTTTAATTTTATGGAAATACTATTTTATTTTTAAAAGTAAGTAATGCTGCATTCAAATACTTTTAAAAAATTGCTTACCTCATCTGCTAATTGAACCGACCAAATGTGAAAAGTAATCCCAATTTTTATGATGCCGATCGAAAGACTTGATTATAATTATTAATTTCTTAAATAACATAGTAATTTAATTTTAAGTTAAAAGTAACATAGTATCTTAATTTAAAGGTACACCGTTCAATTATACAATTTATTAAAAAACAGAAATAAACTTGAAATTGCCAATGTATCTGCAAATTTATGAAGTGTTTAAAATTTTATCCATCTTCTTATATGCAAATTCTTAATCTTTTGATAAGTTTGCTGCCTGTAAATTTCCATAAGTTGTTGTGGTGGATATTCGAAATAATGTGCCTCAATTCCGTTTTTAACTCATTTCTAACTTTTTTGTTAAATTGTATAATTGAACGGTGTTCCTTTAAATTAATATACTACGTTATTTATAATGTATTAATAATAAAAATAAATGTATGCATTAAAGTTACTACGAGCTTAGATCTCGAATCAATGACTTTAAAAATTCAGTTTGGGTGGAAAAATTTGGGTTTTGGAGTTTTTAGTTTTGTTTTCAAAGACAAAATAAAACTCGTAAAACAACAAATGTCATAGAGCTAAAAGTAGTTCAGAATCTAAGTGTCCTCCAAAAGATCTGTGCTCACGGGTACTTTGTACCTGTGTAGCTCACAATTGTACACAATCAGATATTAACACTGAGAGATCACTATGTAGATAACAGTAAATTATATAGTAATAATATAGTGTAAAGTTCAAGGTGAATTCAAAAATTTGGCAACGCATTTACACACTTACACATAGCTGTTTTTATATTATAAAAAATTAGCGCACATTTGACCTCCCCTCAGGTGAGATGGAGATCCATCAGGTGATGGAAAGTAATGATAAGGTCGGTGATGGAGCATGCACACCTAAATGGTGTCCATTCAGTCTCGCCTTGAAAGGGAATAAGTTTGCAGGCAGAAAATTACACTCCATAACCATTCGCCGCATAAATGTGGAAGCGTAACGCTTTGAGATTGAATCCATGGAATATCCACAATAATAGAAGTGGAATTCCAGCTACGTCTAGTTACCCGATTGTGCAATTCCATTGCACATTCTCTTTCATATATCTTGTAGAATACTGATAAGCAGGCAACTTTACGGCGGTATTCCTCTGCAGCTTCGCCCTACTAAACCCGAGTCACATATAGGGGAGACTTATAAGCCTCTTGACATGCTTTTTAACTAAATCGATGGTAGCTAGTTGATATTTAGCAGAATCATCGCATAGATGGCAGTAGTTGGTACTCCATACACGACCGGACTTGTTCTTGGTAAAGTGTAGCAATACTTCCGGTGTGAAATAACGCCTCACCTTAGAGGCGATTCCAAGCATTCTTAATCGTGGATTCTAAGTTGTAATACCCATTGCGCTTACCACCATAAGACATAAGTTGACAAGTCCCATGTGTTTCACCAGCCCCCTTACTTACCCTTCAAAACCGGAACGCACTAATGTGACCTTTGCTACTTGTATGTAGTTAAGGACACATTATTATCTTGTGAATTTATAGAAAATCCGTCTTGACTCTTGTTATGTCTGGTGCCCTTGTATAAGCGTAGATCATTGTTTCATTAGGTGTCACAATATACGTATCATACATACATAGTTTTGTATTATTGTAATATGATACGATTGCCTGACCTTCATTTTGTTTACCTTACGTACTTTCTGATAATAAAAAGAAAGCAATTTTGTTCAACCAACTTTGTCTAAGAGAAGTTTACTAAGTATAATGTTTTTGGTTACTCTATCGATAGTTTGAGGGAAGATTGCTTTGCCATGAAATAGAATGTTCCATTCAAAAACATAGTTCCACATAAATACAGGTCCCAGAGTGTCTCTGAAAGATAAGTTGAAAAAAATTAACATTCTGACACCAGAGCAACGGTACATTAAAGAAAATGTAATTTATATTAATCTATCTTGAAAAATTTTCTTGACAGTCCTCTCCTCAAAGTCACAAATTCACTTAGCCAATATATAAGCATCTATAATAACATTATTTGTGAAAATTTGCCTGTTTGTTTCAACCTATAATATTTTAATAATAATCGTGAATTAAAAAAAAACAACTAATTTGCATTATACGTATAAGTATTAGTAAATAAATATTAGATAACGTCACATACGAGTACGTTGCTCTGATCCCAAAGTAAGTAGCTAAATTACTTGCGTTATGGAAATCGGAAACAACGATTGTACCACAAACATCCAGACCCTAGACATAAGAGCTCCTCATGAAAGAGTTCATCCAGGGAAGTACTGCTTAGCTAACTACATAGTGTTCCGGTTTTGAAGGGTAAGGGTGCTGGTAAAATTGGAGGCACATGGGACTTGTCAACCTATGTCTCAGGCTGGCGAGCGCAGTGGCAGTGCCCCTCAAACCTTTAGCAATTTAAAACTCTGAGTGGCACTGCAACTTTTATGATCAGGCGTGTAGCTTACCATCAGGCGCACGACTTGTTTGTCCCGACACTTGGTATTATACAAAAGACAATATAGAAAAGATAGATTTTCTACACTGACCCGGTCGAACGTATTAGTTTATAAACAGCAAACTCTACAATTTCTTGCTAATATTTCCTAAAGGATTCTGTCTTGTGAATCAATAGCAGTGTTTAATCATTTTGAACATTTCAAATTGCAATTTGCTTTCTAAGGAAAAAACGAGAATTTGAATTTTTGAAGGTTTTGCAACTGCAATTTGTACTACTATGATATATTTATTATTTTACTGTTAGAAACGTATGTCATAATATACGAAGTCATCTTCAAGTTTACAGTCAACTTCCATTAACCCACATGGCGTTAGATCGAGGCTTTCAGGTTTAATTGCGCTAGGAGTAAATATCAACATGGGCTGTTGTCAATTTCTGTCTGCGTCATCTACTTTTAAGTAGTCAACTTACAGACGAAAAAATCTGTTCTTGATTTCTTGTTTGAAAAATATGAATAGATAATAGTTTTTCTAACTTTTAAGTTTTTCGTAACTATAACAAGAAGCCAAAATAATAAACAAAGGCCTTGTTCGCTACATACTAGATTTTATTATAGGAGTGGATCCAGAATATCAATTTGAATCAATACTAATGCAATTAAATATTGACTATGTATTATGTAAGCCAAACAGATGCCTTATTGCATTTTTTTTAAATAGTGTAAAACGTGAGGAATGAAATCGAATTAAAAATGAAATTTTGTAACCTAAGCGAATGTAATTCTATTTCAGTCAACAAGATCTCGTATGAACGGATGATAAAAAAGAGCAATTTTTCACAAATGAGTGTCGATATATAGGGTTGTAAAATTCGTGATTCATGCTTGGAACGAGAATCAAGCGACTTTGGAACGAGTGACGCCAATCAACCATACAAAATAACACACCGTATATTATAAATAGGAGTTGTATACAATTCAGATGAACTACCACATTCGCGTCTGAATACGCGACTCGCGGTGCTCACTTCGCACTGCTACGTATTTGGTATCTACTACGCGATTTTAATATGATTCTTGCATAATGCTTTAAGCGACTTTGGAACGAATGACGGGAATCAACCACACAAAAATAATACACCGTATATAATAAATAGGAGTTGTATACAGTTCAGATGAACTACCACATTCTCGTCTGAATACGCGTCTCGCGGCGCTCACTTCGCACTGCTACGTATTTGGTATCTAGGTACTACGCGATTTTAATATGATTCTTGCATAATGCTTTAAGCGACTTTGGAACGAGTGACGGGAATCAACCACACAAAAATAACACACATCGTGTATTATAAATAGGAGTCGTCTATGGTTCAGGAAAACTATCACTTTTACGTCTGAATACATGTCCCGCGGTGCTCATTTAGTACGCTTCTTGTATAATGCTTTACGCGTAGGGGCACATTTATTAGATATTAAAGATGAATGCGGATAAAACTCTCCATATCAATAAAATTTAACAAGAAAAACAAAAAAAATACAGAGGATTGTGTGAAAAATGATATTCGATATCGGAAGTGGATGACATAGATTTCAGTTGGCCTAGCTTTCGGTGCGTGTGTGTGGTTGCGTGGGTGCTTACACTCATGTGTGTTCCATATTATTTTAAGATAACCATAAATTTATTGTCACATAATACACGATAGTATCGCGCTTATTGTCCTTTATTGTACTTGTGATTAGCTGTCTCACAGCGTGTTAAGGGATTGAACAACGAAATGATTGGGATAAATTGGACAACGATGAGGTACTGGTATAAAGTCGTGGTAGCCTTATGGTTTGACCTACCGCCTCTCAAGCAAAGGCTGTGGGTTCGAATCCGACCTCGTACCTCTGTGTTTTTTGGAATTTAAGTGCGAAATTTAATTTGAAATTTACCATGAGCCTTTCGGTGAAGGAAACATCGTTATGAAACCTGCACGTCGAAGAAGGTGCACAACCCCCGGAAAACGTGTGAAGTCCCCAACCCGCATTGAGAGGAGACCCATGCCCAGCTATGGGTTCATGGTGAAGCACTGCACTTAGAGTAACGGATTAAATAAAGGCTGAAGGGCGATGAATGAAGATTGATTTTGTATGTAAAACCCGAGTTAATCTATAAAACACGTTAGTCTCTGAATGGTTACTGACATAGAAATCTCAAAAAGGGAGGATTTATAGTAACTACGCTTGTCGGGCGGGTTAACCATAACTATAACACAAGTACCTACGCCCTTGTTGTCTACGACGCGTTGTATCCAGACTACGGAAAAATAATTGTAACAATAATAATAATAGTTCGCACAGGCATCCTCTCACAATGCAGATTGAGATCTTCACACACTTTATGAAATTGCTTTGCGGATATGTGCAAGTTTCCTCAGGGTGTTTTCCTTCACAGAAAAGGTCATGATAAATTTTGTATTAAATTTCGGACATGAATTCCTAAAAACTCAGAATTGCAAGCTCGGATCGAACCCATGACCCTATGTTTGAGAGGCGATTAGGTCAAACCATTAGACTACCTTGGTTCTTTTTTGTTTTTTCAAAAAACAAAACAAGGACGTACTCAAACAAAAAGATTCCAATGCACATCCAGTCACTTTCGAGATATGACAGTTTGAAGTTTAAACATGTTTCTCGTTCTCTTTTTATTTTCAAAACTTAAAATGTCATGTAACTCCAGAGATATTTATGTGTGTATGTTGGATTTTTTGCTGATCTAAGAAGCTAGACTTCAGGAACCGTTTGTTTGGTACATACAACTCATTTTTCTATAATTTTGTGGATTGGATACTTTTTGCTTAATTACGTCCACTTGAGTGGTAGATTTTACAGTTGAATTTTAAAAATATACCAAATTTACTTAAATCAGTTCTATACGACAGTCATGTAGTCATTGTAATCATTTCACACACATAAAAGCTCACCCACCGGACTTGTCAGGATACGAGCTACACAACTAAGAACAATATACATAAATCATCTTTACGGCGCGATGCCGACGATGTCGCGACTACGGAAAGATCGCGCAATTTAGTCTTACTGTCTTATAAGACTTTAGAAATTACCATTTCCCACTCAAGATTTTCCTTTAGGTACCTCTGCATTTAGAATTTGTACTTATTCCCATTGAATACCGTATTCTGGTGCAAAGTGGAGGATTCGTTTTTTTTTTTTTTCATTTTTTTATGAGGCACCAAAAATACATTACAATCTAGCCAAATACAAGATTAATAAGTAATTTACATTTCACTTAATAAATAAACAAATTATAATAAGAATTCACCCAGTGGCAATTTTCTTATCATCTATTAAGGCGAAGACACTTTTATCATCTAATCTTTTTGTTCAGTGTCACTGGCACTAATTAATTTAATCTTACATTAACACTACACAAGTTCATATGGTTTTGTCCGTTTTAATGGTCTTATGATATTTGTGTGGTCAAGGAATTGAATGGCCTCGACGTTCACATGATGGTGAAGCCTGCGTTGGTTTGCTTCGGCGTATTTCTGCACTATCTTGTCTACGAATTCCATTTCAGGGTCTCGATGGAGGTCTTCGTTTCGTACGTACCAAGAGGGGCGTTCACAATGTTCTTAAGTACTTTATTCTGGAAACGTTGAATAACATCTATGTTGGTCTTTGCGGTGCAGTCCCAGAGCAGTATACTATTGGAGGATTAGTCACGAAGATTTCTTTTCAATAATAGTTAGTATCACAGGGCACATTCTAGCATTAGCAAACGCGTATTATATCATAGATACGTATACATGTAAATTAGGTCTGTACCTATTACAAATTTGTTCTGTTCGAGAATATATACAAAACGCTGAGACCGCAACATACCGATCTTAATTTAAAACAATGTTAAAACAATGTGAATAGAGAACCTTGTGAAAGAGTTCGTCCAGGGAAGTACTACCACCTTACCTATTTCTGCCACCAAGCAATGATGTGAGCGTCGCGGTTTTGAAATGCTGGAGAAATTACAGGCACATGGGACTTGTCAACTCCAAGTGACGGGCGCTGTGGCAGTGCCCCTCAGATCTTTGTAATTTAGAGCTCTGAGTGGCACTGCAACTGTTATTGATAGGCGTGTCGCTTACCACCAGGTGCACAAATCATAAAAAAAAAGTCGCGGTCCTGCAGTTAACGAATATATAGTATATAGGTACCCATAGATTGGCAATGCAAGTGAAAGAGCGTTAGTATATGCGTATGTTAGAGCGAGATGGGTAGACAAGACCATTTCATTACATGCTATGAGCCTTTATGAACCTAGTGTCAGTTGACAACGGAACAAAATGCGCTTATTTTTAAAAAATAGTGGGTTTTCAAGTGTGAAATAGTTTTAATTATACATTTATTAGTTATGGTTAGGCGTGAGTTAGACATAAAACTGCAGTACCGATTAATATGGTTTAATTTATTCCAATTTTCATTATTAATTTATAATAAATTTAGCTTGATAAAAATTCATATTGTTAAACTTGAATAATTTCTAAAACATAATGTAGCATAAAGTGTGTTTCTTTGTAAAATTAAAAATAAGGTATTTAATTAATAACTTTTGTAACTACGTTAAAAAAATAGAGTGGTTTGCATTAATATTAGATATTACTAGTTGATGACTGTACCACTTCAGTCATCCGTGATCTGTAAAGGGCCCGGAACGTTGGTTTGTTTGACAAAAACAAATATATGCTATTTAAATCCGGAAAAATAGTTTCATTTCCTATGGGAAACAATTATACAGAACTGTGAAAAAAAATACAGTACTTGGGTAGGGAATTTATATTTCGCCTAGTATATAAGACAATTGGTTAGAAATCATTGGAGAAATAAAATGTAAATACAACTAGGTAAAACCTACGAAGTTACAAAGTAATTGTTAGTGTCATTAAAGGATATAATTCCTTCGACTTTCTTATCTTTCGTTTGGAGTTGAACTTGACGAAATATCAGCAAAGAAAGTTGTTCGTATCTCATTTATTATCAATTTAATTTAATTCCTACTGACTTGAGATAACATGGCTGAGGAAAGTTTGAATTTGAACCAAAATTGCCTTCATTATTTTTTTAAGTACTAGTAAGTTGTCATTATGTAAGTACATAATAACTGGATGGCCGATGCTGACAAGCAGTAACTCATTTTTTTTCGCAAACAGCGCTTAATTACGTCGTTGTTTTTGATAGTTTGTTCTAAAATTTATTTATAAAATGAAAACTTTTGTTGTTGCGCTTGCTGTTGTTGTGGGATTATAGTAATAAATCACAACAACTCATAATTCCTAAGGTGACAACAGCAAAAGTTTTCATTTTAAAAGTAAATATTAGAACAAAATATCAAAAACAACGAAAATATCTTAAGGTACCGTTTTCGCAAAACTATAACATGTTGGTTGACACATTGTTGCTTATCAGCATTCACTGTCATTTTAGTTAACAGTATCATCATAAACCGCAGGATATCCTTCCCTTCAGGATGCCTGCCCTACGCACGATCCGGGGGCAATTGATCAGATTATCAGGCCACCTAATGATGGACCCGTTACACAATGCTACTTAGAGCTTATGTAATGCTAATTATCTTAACTTTATTGTAATAAAAATTTAATATTAAAATATTTAATTTTTATTACAATAACTTTTATGATGACTTCGGAAAATTTTGCGAGCATTTAGTTATATCGTATTTTGGGTACTAACTAATCAAACTCCATTAAATTATACAAACACAATCTAGAAACTAATAACTAGGTTCTTGGTCGACGACCTCCAAAACTAATTTGCCACCAAAAAGACCCCAACTTTCATGTTGTTTTGATTTCGGTAAAACTTGTTGTACAAATTCTAAAACACGAGGACCTTGAAGGAAAGAATAAGTTCTCATATTAAATAGTTTTATCTACAAACCTATTGTGTTATTTGAAAGAGCCTCAAACTGTGAAATGTTCTCAAATGAATACTGTTTCACCCACACAAACGAGGTGAACTATGCAGAGGTATAAATAATATTATGTAATACCTAAAACGGCTATACGGCCAAGCAAAACAGCTAAGACAGTTAAAAAAAATTTGTAATAAAATCTTTTTATAACCACTTTTTTACGTGATTTAGTTTTAAATAAGTATATAACAAACTTAAAAACCCTATTTCAATTAGGGAATATAATATGGCGAAAAGGTGTAAAATTCCGTACTCATATGTGCGGTCTTATCTCTCACGACGAGGCATCACCCCCAGGTAGATCCATTTATTCTTATAGCCTTATAAAAACCAGATTTCAAAAAAGTATGTAAGAATTACGTAAACATTACGTTTCAATTGTTGCGATATTTTAACTTTTTTTATTATGATATTACGAGCCATTACCAGTAACATTACCAAGTGACGGGACGAAGAAGTCGTGTGCCTGATGGTAAGCGACACGCCTGTCCATAACAGTTGCAGTATCACCCAGAGCTATAAAACGCAATGATCTTGATGTTATAAAAAAAAAACTGAGGGACTCTGCGCCTGTCAGAAACATAAGGTAACAAGTCTCATTTTCCTGTAATAACATTAGCACCCTTTCCCTCTAAAACTGGAACGCAGTAATGCTCAAATTAGTGCTTGGCGGTAGAAATATGTAAGGTGCCACTACTTCTCTGGATGAACTCTTTCACAAGAAGCTCTACCGATACTAAAAACTACTGGTTTTGAATTTTGTAATTTTATTATCTGCATACGCTGTATAACAATCTAAATATAAACATATACATGTTACACGAAGAACTTACAACAAAGAAAGTCAAAAGTTAAACGTGTGGCCTACATTTTAGATCCTCCATTATTTCGTCCATTAGTTGAAATGGATTTTATCTAAACTCCAACGTTAAATGGCCATTTCAAACGTGTTTACGTAGTTTCAACTTCGTTTTAAATGTATTGTTAAATCTTAATTTGTGGTAACGACCACTGCATGTGTTGATTGTTCTGACGTGACTGTATTGGGATCACAAAACGAATATTGCTCTATAATAATATATTTTCGATTAAGGTTTATAAATTATAAAAATACGAAAATTGAATTTAGAACATTGCACCCTTAGTGTAATAAGGACACATTTGCAAAATGACAACTTTCAGGAGACAGGTTAAAAGATTTTACGAACGAAATTAGTCGTTAACTTTTTTATGCTTAAATAGGAGAATCGTAAAATTTCATATGTATATAAGCTGATTGCTAATTTAGTTCGTATTATCTTCATGACTTTCATGGGATAAAAACACTTTTGACGTATGTTCACATGTTGCTTTATATATAAACAAAAATTCATTATTTAGTAAAATAAATATCAAACTTTAATCAATTATGTACTGAACGTGATGATCTATAATCTTTCGGGTAATTTTAGAATTCCCCATTAATAAAAAAATCCTGTCTTTACTTACAAAGGGTCGTTTGATACTCTCTTCGTTAAAACATTTAAAGAATTTTGTATGAACCGAAACAAATGGAAATCTGAACTAAATTGCGAATAACATGAATGAAGTAACACATCCCAATCTAACTGTAATAGTTTTTCATGGCTTTGTAAAGATGTGCGTGGTTTGACATTATCATAATGAAATATGACACCCTTATAATTCAACAACAAACTACCTCTGTAAATATTAAAAGTCTATGATCAATGGATCTCTCCAGGGTTTTAGCATCTTTGTGAATCTCTAGATCGGTAGAACCCGACGATTGCCGAAGTCTGTTTCCGATTATAGTTGTGAATACAGTTTATCTCCTCGCTCGGAAACCCATCCGTTTTCGAGGCTGGGACGGGCAACTCGATCGATCCAGACCGATTTTAATTAAAATCAGGCTGCAGTTCGGGGCGTTTTTCATGAATTATAAACTTAACATTTTCTCGCGTCTTAAAATACACGCTAAAATATTACTTTTAAAATGACCATAGATAATTAGCACTTTAAAAGAAAAAAGTTCTTATTTTTTAAAGATAGATAGATATTGGCAAAAACCGCACGGAGTTTTTGGCCAATACATTAGCATAACAACCTCAATGTCACGGTTTACATTTGTGGCTGCTGGACGAGGATATCCCGGACTCGATTACCGGTAAGACCACTTCGGAAAATGAATATAGCATGTAATGATATATGAGTAATGATATATAGCACCTAGTAACAAATGCCGTCATTATATGAATCTATCATAATATCACAGAGGCAGACGAATCGGTGAGACGACAACGGCTTCATAAAGTTGGAGAAGAGGAAGAGAAAGCCCACCCGCCGTAACCTATATAGCACAGCACCGACAGGACTCAATTTTCTGCTGCGTCAGATCATACCGACGACGCTGCTGTACCTGTCGCGACAGCATTACCCCACGAAGTATGAAGAGATAGTAGAGTACATAAGACTAAAGGCCAAATACACCCTGAGAGTCAAGCGTTTGGAATCCCGCTACAACGTGAATTTTAATTCGTTGGTGGTGAGAGTGCCTACTGAATATCTGTCAACCTTCATGAAGGAGGAGTTTTGGCCGAAGCGTGTCATATATCGGCAATTCACAGGTTATCTGATACTAGATTGACCTAGATACTAGATTGATCTGACGCCAGACGACAAGTGCACACAGATTAGTTATTTAGTTTTTATATTACATACATACGTCCTTAAATCAATAAATTTTTAAATTTAGATTAAATTTTTACCCAAAATTACTCAATACTACCCGAAATTTCACTTTTTCGTTTATTTTTTTCGGTATTGATTTCAACGTGCAATATCGTCATATTATATTTTTAATCAGTATTTCAATGTGGGGTATTCTACTTTTCCTGTACTTCTGAAGTAAGTTCTGGTTATGTCCATATTTTTTACATAAGTTTGTAGTATTATACGAGTAAATCGTGAGTTTGCTGACGTTAACAATTTTCATACATTTAAAGTAAAATGTTTGCCGTGGGAAAATTCAGCGCATGCAATGTTTCACTGATGTGTGTCAAGACTGTAATTTTAGTTAAACACTGGTGGTACTTGAAGCCTAAAGTAGAAGTTTTACTGTTAATGTCTATTTAATGAAAGTAGATGTGAATTAATTTGCTACTTGGCGAACCCAGTGGAGGTTAAATAGTGCAAAATAGCTGCGCTTGCGTGGAATATTTTCTTTCTTCGGCCGAGCATCGAACAATCAACAACCTCTGACGATGCTTCGTAGAGAGATGAAACACGTGTCAGATATATTTTTGGTGGTATCTGTGACTGTAGTTGCGCTTGTCTTATTTATTTTATTAATTTTATGCGGAGTGAGGACGGAAAAATTAACTGCTTGAAAAAAAAACAGTCAACACTAGCGCAGCTATTTTGCCCGACTAACATTCACTGGGTTCGCGAAGTATCAAATTAATTTAATTCCATTTTTATTAACATGGATTTCCGGAAAGTAACGTCTGAATCTACTTATTCATTTCAAAAAAACTGAATTGTAAAGGATGGCAGCCTGGAGATCTGTAACATATTTTTAACTAATATGTTACTACTACTAGTGGACCTGATGGTATACAGGCACGAGTACCGAGGTTTTGTGCGCCTGAGCTGAGTCCTGTGCTGACACGTCTGTACCGTCTCTCTCTCAAAACGAGAATAGTTCCAAGATCATGGAAAATTGCAAATGTGCAACCAGTCACCAAAAAGGGCAGCCGTGCCGACCCCTTGTGCAATTATCGACCTATCGCCATTACTTCCATACTCTGTAAGGTTATGGAAAAAGTTCTGAATAGCAAGCTGCTATCATATCTTGAAACAAACGACCTACTCGGTGATCGTCAATATGGCTTTCGCCGGGGACGATGAGCTGGGGATCTTCTCGTAAGTGTTACACACTACTGAAACACGGCGAGGCTCTGGCCGTGTAACTAAATATCTCAAAGGCCTTTGACAGGCTTTGGCACTCAAGTCTGCTGAGCAAGCTTACCGCTTACAGTATCCCTGCTGACTTTTATAACTGAATATCCGATTTTCTTTATGAACGGCCAATCAGAGTAGTCATTGACGGCTGTTCATCTGACTGGATGGCTATAGATTCCTCAGGGGTCGGTTCTCCCTGCGACTCTTTTCTCTTTTTTACATCTGTCCAGCACAAACGATAGCAGAGTAATTATCCATTCGTTGAGAGAGGCTATGGGAGATGATAATGTGGTCAAGTTCAACGCCACCAAAGCGCAGGCCTGCCTGTTTTTTGCTAAAAGGAGTCAGTCAATTTAATGTGACACCCTCTTTTCGGGGTATATCTGTCTCTCTACCGACCGCCTGGATCTTCTTGGCATAACATTGAGCGCTAATATTGAATGTTTGCACAAATTCAATCCAAAAAAGTGGGTATTATTAAAAAGGTTAAGCGATATTTCACATCTGGACAGCTCTTAACTTTCCACAAAGCAGAAGTCCGATCTTGCATGGAGTACTGCAGTCACCTGTGGGATGGCTCAGCGAAGTATTAACTTGAGGCTCTTTATTCGTTTGAGCGCAGAGCCAGGAAACTTATTGGCGACGATAAGCTCGAATCTAAACTTCATAGTTTAGCCCAACGGCGCAAAGTTGTCCGTCTGTCGGTTTTTTACAGAATATATTTCAGTGAGTGTGCCCGTGAGCTCCATTAACTCATCCCGCCCGCCCCCTTTTACCATCGGACATTCAGACGTATCATTTTTACTTGGTCGATATTCCCTTCAGGCGTACTAAGCGCTTTTCATCATGTTTTATTATGCACACAGCCGAGGAATGGAGTTTCCTGCCTGCGACTGTGTTCCCGAACTCATGCAACTCGAACATCATTAAGGTGCGACAGAGTAGGAATCTTCTGGGCGAGCTCGTTCCATTGTAGATCCTATCTTTGCTCCAGAGGTAGGTAGTTGTCAAGAGGAAGTCTATATAATTTAAAAAAATCCAAACTGTAATTATAGAGTCTTCCTTTTGCGAGAGTAAATAAATATCTTTATTTATTATTTTTAATTATTTAATATCTATTTATCTGACAGTCAGCGGTCATCAGTCAGTCGGTGCAATGTAATCTTAAGTAAATGAGAATAAGTTCCAGTTGAAATGAAGATTTTTTTATGACTTTATTTCTAAGATAATGGCTAGGAGGAAATCACGAGGCACTAATTACATTTCTACGTGACTTGTAGACCAGATAAGATGTTTCGTAACTTACAAACAGTATATTTTACAGAATTATACGAGGCTGTATAAAGATGACATTTTGCAAATTTATTACTATTGTGTAGAAGACTATTGTTACATTGCTGAAATTTTGTTACGTAACTTTTTTGTTAAAGCAAAAAAATAAATTTTCAATGTAAAAGCGGTTAAAACAACTTTTAAAGTCCAGTTGGTTACAGCCGCGTTCTAAATTTTAAAGCTGCGAGTAATGGTTGACTGCAGCGCAATAAGAAATATTGCACTAGTTCCCCAAACAAAATTGCTGTTTGGATTATACTTTATGAGCACAACTGCTTCTTAATTTAGAGGCCGACGGTTCAAATCCCTGTGGCAGCATAAATCGATTACGAGATCTTCATACTATTTTTTTTATAATACCTAGTTACGGGATAAATAAGTTGTACGCATGGTTGTAAGCGACACCTATCCATAACAATTGTAGTGCCAGCAGTGTAGTTGACAAGCCTGTAATTTCACCAGCACCTTTACCCTTCCAAACTGGAACTCACATTACTGTTTGGCGGTAGAAATAGGTAAGGTGGCAGTACTCCCCTGGACGAACTCTTTTACAAGGAGCTCTACTGCTACTAAATATAGAAGTAGACATAGAAATGTGACTCCAGTGAGTGTTATAAATTATATTACAGGGTGATGGTACCAATGATCGACATCTTAAGGGAAGTGTTGAAATTTTAAATAATTTTATATCAATAGTATTTAGTTTCCTTGATAGATATAATCCGCAAGAAAGATTATGTTGTAGTGTGTTTCATAAAAAAAACTATTACAATTAATACTAAAAAAACCTAAACTAGATATCCAGTAATGAACACCAAAAATCCACTAATCAACTAATCAGTAATCGACACTCATCAATAATGAACACCAGTAACTGCCACTTACCAATAACAAACGTGTTACAATGATAGAAAATTTTGTAATAAACTTTATTAGAGATGAATTGTTTAAAAAAAGATGTCGAACAGCTTGGTGCTTTACATTCACTGGCGCCACCACCTTAATATCTTTTCACTATAAATAGGAATAAAACAAAGCCACGTCCTTTCTCGTCAAAGATGTTTTTGTAACGAAGGCCGCCCGTCAGCGTTCCATTAATACAATTTTAATTTCTTATTTCGATAAAACATAATTCTTAATGAAACAAAGTACAAAAAAAATTATGTCACGATTCGCTAACATTATGCCTTCAATTTAAAAGACATGTACATTTGTGAATGTTTACTATCAATAACTCGTGTTAAAGGAAAGAATACATCATGACGAAACCTGTATGTAGAACATGATTCACAACTCTTGGTAAAAGTATGAAGTTGCCAACCCGCATTGGGTCAAAGTGGCATGTTATATAGTGGCTTATACCTTTTTTTAGAAGAGAACAGTACCCGGCTATAGGACGTATAATAGCTAATAAAATGTAAAATAAAAGCAAAATTATAATTTGTACACCATTTTAAATGTTAAGCACTTTCACGTTTTAACTCTCACAGCGTCATACAATAAATAACAAAGTAGAAAAGAATCCCCAATAACGGATCCAGTGCACGTGGGTCACATTACGGTACTGGTACCTCTGGTACTGAGATCGGGTGAGGAGTAGACTGATAGATTACATCGGACAGTGGTCAGTTGCCGGGACGAAATCGATACTTAATAATGGTCTGGATCAGTTGTTAGCAGAAGATCCAAATATTTGGCTGTGTTCGCCGACCCACAACTTACATTGTCGGCCTACTGGTGTGACGTTTTAATGGTCAGGACTAGAAAAATCGAAAACAAATTTGATTTCCTAATTATGGTCCGCCGGCGTCTCATATGGCTTGCTGGATAAAATTCGTAAATATATAGTGGCCTGTGGTACTTGGTTTTTTGTGAGCGGCCGGCGGCCTACATGGCTTACTTATTAACATTCGAAGATACATAGTGGCCTGTTGCACTTGGGTTTTTGTGGGCGGGCGGTGGCCCAAGTAGCACTGAGAGCGTTAAGCTGATAAATGTATTTCAATTTCGCAGCTTATAAACTGGATTCTTACCCATAGAAAATAAGATAAAATTGCAATAACAATAACATTGTCATACAAGACAAACCATGCAATCTACATCGATCCCACACAGGTATAGTAAAACATAATTGGGAAAATTTTATTTCTGTTGTGCTTACTCGAATTTTTTTTTCTTTAATACGGACTAAGTGACAGGACGAACAAATCATGCGCCTGGTAGTAAGCGACACACCTATTATATGTGATAGTGGCAGTGACGATCAGAGTTTTAAATCAAAGATCTGAGGGGCGCTACCTCTACGCCCTTCAACCTGAGACATAAGTTGACAAGTCCCATGTGTCTGCAAGTTCACCAGTACCCTTCAAAGCCGGAACACAGTAATACTGAGAATACTGCTTGACGGCAGAAATAGGTTAGTTGGCAGTACTTCCCTGGACGAACTTTCACAAGGACTACCGCTGCTGGATATTTTTTGTGATGTAGAATTTAGATGGTCCACCTTACATAGATGACGAAAATCTGTACTGACCCAGTTTGCTCTTCCAGGTGTTTTCTACCTATGATATTAGAAATACATATCGTAAATAGGAAATGAAACTCTTTTTTCGGAACTACATTCATTCATGCACACATGTACAATTGATTCATGCACCGCTACAGACTCTCTTTCTTTAGTGTGTCGGTGCGAGCGTGTGCGATGTGATCGGTAAAAAAACGGACTGTGGGATCCTGTCTTTATACAAACGCAAGTGAAAGTGCCAAGCGATAGATTCGACAAACATAATGGCCAAACTTTCTTGACAACATTACTGAAATACGAGCTTGTGTCATACGCAGCTGTCCGCCTTACGGTTTTAACCGTAAATATTCCTTTGGTGAGTAATAAAATGACACAAAAGCGCCTAAATCCTAAAACAAGAATATCCATTACATATAAAGGGTGGACAAAAAAGATCAGTCCGTAGAGACTTAATAAGTAACATTTTATTACAATTAAATTTTAATGAAGACCATTCCTAATCTAATTACAAGTGATTGAAACATCACGTGGTAGATGTCCATCATAATAATATTATGATAATAACCATAACCAGTCCTTTGTGTCTTTTGCAGTGGAAGCCCTGGGTTCCTGGTGGCTGCAGACGAAACACGTTGCTAAGAAGCTTTCAGTTCGTTAAACCCTCCGGTGACCAGAGGACTGGAAGCTACTTCCGCCAAAGAATAAATTTAGCCATCCAAAGCGGTAACATTGCCTTCCGGACCACGTCGCCCCAGTGTGCAGCCTCGTTGAATTTTTATATTTTTTGTTTCATTTCTTCTGTATTAAGCATATTTAGTCTAAGATTTCGTTTATATATACAATATATTAAATTAAATATAATATATATTTGCAATTAACCTATGGTACACATACGAAATGTCCAATTTGCTGATTCATCGATGATGCGTGTTCAGAAGCTTATGGCTTTTCAGTTCTTTAAACAAACAACATTAGACTGTGACTTTAGAGAAGAAAATGTTCTAAGTCCCCCATACAAAATAGACGCAGTTAATCGATTCAAATCAGGGAAAAATTGTCTGTTAGCGTGAATTGTTTTTTGACTTTCATTATTTCATTACATAAGTGTGACTACTAGCTTAATATAGTCAGATTTTTTATTACACCCTGTATGTATACAAGGTCATATAACACCGCGCCACAGTCGAGAGGTGCCATATATCAGTGTCATAACATACTCGATGGTCGTAGTGCATCAGGAATATATACTCTCGTACGTAACAGGTTTAAAATTTAGCAAAAGTCACATTTTTCAAATATATAATGATATTTATGAGAATTTTACTATACTGAAAAAAACCTACATTTATATGGCGTTTCTTAATTATTAGTGTTGCTCTACAATGGTTATAACTACAGTCACGAGTTTTAATATATTACATGCAGTACAATGAAAAACATATATATTTTTTATCCACACTCATAACCTCTCATATTATCATTAAAATAAATATATAACATACCTTCAATATGTTTGTATGCCTAATATTTGGTTGGACACAGTGAAACTATACGTTCTTATTTTGTTAACAGACTTCAAAAAGGACGACGTTCTCAATTCCATTCTATTTTTTTTTGTATGTATGTCACTCCGCATTTGGGAACCGATTTTGATGATTCTTTTTTTTGGTTGGAAAGAGGGTACAGGGTAAAGAGGGTTAAGGGAAAGAGGGTAGGGTAGTCCCATTTAAATTTGAAGAAAATTTTCCATATCTCGGGTGGGAAACTAAAGGATGAATCCGGTTTCGCGCACTTTCCGTTAACCGATTCAATAAAACTTGGCAAATTGATGTAATTCTACGCACTATTGAGGTCGGCTTTTTTAGTACTCTGTACCTACTGAGATTATTATATGTCAAATTCTATGCAACCTGTGCTTTCATAAATTTAAAATGAATTGTAAGTTAAGAATGATTAATTGAAAATATATATACAATAATAATATACTACAAAATATCTGTACAATCCGTGTAAAACATTTTAAAGTGAGATTAGATAAGATAATAGTTTACCTTAAAATATAGTCAATTTTATGCAAAATATTATAAAGTAATATAGGATAAGGTGAATTTACACAGAAAAAAATTAATTTTGTGTAAAATTTTCAGATGTCATAAAAGATAAGGTTATAACTTTGCAGATAAATAATATTTTCTTTCGTACGAAATAGTTTAAGTTGAGGTATGATGAGATAATATTTTGCACAAAAAAATAGTCCTTTTTCTGCGTGACTGTACCTAAATTGCTTTAGCTTTCATTCTAACCTACCCCACCCCAACATTTCGCCCTATCGCATTTTGAGATCTTTATATTTTTTCTTCATCACATGTTCATAGTCCGAGAGCTAACCCTTTCGTTTCAATTTCGTTACCAGTCGGTATTACACGTTAATGCGCATAAAAAAAACGTGTTTGCACTCTTAAAGTACCGTTTTTTCGCCTCCGTCCCTGGGGTTAATAATGATATGGCACTGCTGTTACAATAGTGTTGTAACTCAAAATTGTGAAATTGAGAAAAGACAATATGAAAAAAAAATACTGAATGGATCTTGTTACGAATAATGCGATTATTTTCGGTCGGTATCATAATGACTACAACTTCAAAATGACCTGATCAGCTTAAGGACTAGATCGCGAAACGACCACCTGTGTAAAAAAACTATAACTTACAATGACTTGGTAGCAAAACGACTAGATATCGAAATGAGCACATAATTAATTATCCATTTATAACCGAAAATATAATACAGTGGTTTCATTCAGTATTTTTTTTTTATTATGTTACATTACTTTACGTTGAACAGAATTCTTGTACAATTTTTTATTCACTTGTTTCCTAAACCTACTACACTCCCGGAAACATAAATCAAGCTAACTTGTCTTAACGAAGAAAAAGTTTTCGCCATTTAAAAAAATTCTAATTTTCAACATCAACATCATTAACCCATTCGTACGTGCTAATGCTAGTTTGAGTTCCTGTCTCCCACAAACTTAAATATTGAAACTCTATATTGTTAACGCGCACTATATCCGATTCAAATCCGAGGAAATACGAATATCGCTTGTACACCTAGAGATAAAATTATCCCTGTGATATTTCGGACTGTCGTCATTTCTCGGGTTCGGAAATGATACGGACCAAGTGCGCAAACGCTCTAAATCTGTACCCATCTGATGATAAATAAGAAAATTATCATATTATTATTATTATTCAAATACTACTGAGCACGGGTTTCCTCTCAGGCGAGGATTTAGGTCATGGTTCGCGCCGCTGGCCCAATGCGGGTTTTGGACTTCACAGGTTTTCTGAGGCTTGTAAGCTTCTTAGACGTGCCGGTTTCATCACGATGTTTTGCTTCACCGTAAAGCTCAATTAAATTTCGTACAGAAAACGTTCTCGACAATCCCATACTTACAGACAATATAGTCCCTTAGTTTACGCGGAGATTTTGGCTCTCTGTGGATATTTTACCGTGCTCTGAAGAAATTTTCGAACTGGCACCACCTTGAAAACATCGCGCCTCCCGCTAAAAGACTAGAGCTCATCACAACAGCCCTTGCTTTAGCATTGTAAGAACACGTGGACATCACGTTCGTTCTTTCCTTGAATCGATATGGAATAGTCTCCACCTTCTTTGACTTAAAAAAACGGGAAAGCCGGGACACTCAATGGATTCGGATTTGTCGAACGATATTAGTTTTTATAAAGTGTCCGTACTGTGGCGAGGGAAAAGCATTTCATTCAGCCGAAAGTATGTGAAGTTATCGAGTGGATATAGATAGTGAATGCTCGGAATCTCGCTGGAAAACAGTGTTAGGTACTACGTCTGTGGTTAGTATGGATGAGACTTTAGAACGTGACGTTGTTAATGTAGTGTGCAATTTACATATGACTTTATTAAGAATGAATAAAGAGAGAGGTGCTCGCCGCCGCCTACGCCCGCACCCGTAGGTACTGAGTGATCGGGTTGTTAGGTCTTTGGCGCGCAGTTTCCGTCAAGTCACCGCCGCAGAAACTCATGATTAACGGACTGGTTCGAAACATGTCGAGCAAAAATTTGACATAAATACGTGAGTTATCCGTTAGTTTAGTCAGGGCTCAGGGTCACTCGCTCGAGGTTACGCGATAAGTTCCTACCGATGCGTGTATCGCCGACAGTGCAAGACAGACAAGTCTTTAATTTACATTACAATCCTTGTACAATCCCAGCATTCGGTTCCGAGCGACTGCATACGGCAGGCAACGTTATTTTCATCTCTCTGAGTGCGTGCTTACGTTCCTTTTTTCCTCGTAGTGAGCGCCTTTACATAAAAAAATATATAAAAGCAAAAAGGACGTTGTACGTTTCGCATCGGAGATCCGAGCGGAAGCGGAAGTGTTTTCGCTCTTATTACATGGAATTCCCTGCCTGCAGACTTGTTCCCTGAACGTTATAACTTGGAACTTTTCAAGGCGTAAGTGAATAGGTATTATTTAGGTGTGAATGCTCCATCGTCGACCTCATCGTCACTTTCCATCAGGTGAGATGGAGGTCAAATGTACACGTACATTTGAATAAACAAAAAGTAAAGCTTTTTCTGACCAGCACAAGCCGAATCCGTGTTAATAAATATGATAACTCTCTAAAAGCAATCTTGATTCTGAGTTCAAGACACGCACAAAAATTTATATATATTCACATCAACCAACCATTCAGTCAACCGTGACCATGGGACCTGTAAAGGGTCCATGGGATCTGTAAACGTCGGTTTCTTTGAAAAAATAAATATACGCGATTTAAATCCGGAAAAATAGTTTAATTTCACATTCACATATTTATATGATATGTTACAATATTATATTCGTCCACTTTTTTTGTGATACCAAGTGACAGGACGAGCAAGTCGTGCGCCTGGTGGTAAATGACACCGTCCATAGCAGTTCTCGCTCACTCTGAGACATAAGTTTACAAGTCACATGTGCCTGTAAATTCACCAGCAAAACTTTGCTCTGTTCGTTCGCAACTATTTATTGTGGGGAGAAAGAAATAAATGTTTCCATTATTATATACCAAAATGCGTGTCTTCCAAAGGGTAATGTGCCTGCATGTGCCACCTTTCGTGAAATGTCTCTTTCGCTGCCTGAATTATTACCAACCTTTTCGCATACGCATGCTTACCTTGAATATTTTTTCTTGAGTATTTTTGACTCGATTTTTTTGAGGTAAAGGTAAAAATCAATTAGAAAATATTCAATCAGAAATCATTCTCAATAAATAATACTAATAATAATGAAAATCTTTATTTACTAAGAATATATTAATTTATATGTTTTATATATAAATTAATATATTCAATTAAATAAAATATATATTTGCATAATTTACAGTATAATAGTATAGATATTTCTATTTCAAAATAGCGAATAGCTATAGGTGAAGACTTAAAAAGCAGCAATGCAGTCTTCATTCTTTTAGTCCACGTTACTGTTTTATTGTTTAATTATTCGCTTATATTATGGTTTATGTGTTTTGTAGAAAATTAATGTCTCTTTATTTTATTTATTTAATGATATTTTAGCAGCGATTTCTCGCGGTCCCTGCACTAAGTACGTACTAGTATCGCAGAGACCTAACCTATGTCTAGAAACTTTACATTGTGGTACACTGTTTATTTAGAGTAGTTGGTAAAAGTAGGTTCATAGGGGTAAAAATAATAAACAGGACATAACACGACTATTAACATTGAAATTACTGTAACCTGTTTTTGCGGTATTTGCAACATAAATATTGATAACTAAAAAAAAATAAGATTGACTGTGTCGGAAACTACTTGGAATAGTGTGTGTGCTAACAATTTTGAGAGTGTGTGCGTCTAGTGAGTAGTAATAATATAATAATTACGCACACACTCATAATCACTAGCGATACCCCGTATCGCGGATGCCATGGACATACACATAGACAGAAATTACACTCACCTCACAAGAGAAATAAACGTAAGCCATACAAATGTTTCTCTCGACCCAAGAACCGAACCCGGGACCTCTGCGTGGCAGACCTGAGGGCCTAGCCAAGTGGCATTCGCTCCCATTCTATTCCATTTCTACAATCGTCATCGATTAGACGTGAACGATAATAGATTGGTAGCCAAAGTTACAAGAGCCTGACGATCGCTCATTCTATTCGATAATTCGTTAAAAATCAAAATATAGTCTACGGTTTCGACGGCAAACGTCACTTTGAATTTGATAAGTGGTCGATGTTCGTAACAAAACGCGCGGCATTGAAGTGGAATAAAGTAGTTTTAAACGTGAAAAGTGATTTCAAAGGTATTTTAAAGGTAAGTATCTGCAGAAACATTATATTTAGCTCTTCTGTGATATACTTTTTTCACCCATAATTCATGTAAGATAGATATCTTGCAAAGTTTATTGTGATGTTACATTCCAACTTTAGAAGTATTTTCTTCATCTTTTTAGCAATGGAACCGAGGTTGCGAGCTAGTCAGGAGCAATCCTCAGATCTTGTAGAATTTATGGAAAGATACTCAATATAGGAATCATATTTTTTTCATCCAAACTTATTAAAATGCAATTACCACTTCAGACTGATGTAACGTAAACAATGACGTGATATAGTACAACCTAAGCAAAAGAAATTAAGACCGTGTATGTTACAGGCACGGCGACCTCTTGAAGCCCCAGTCGGAAGCTCAAGGTCGCCTGAGAAGTGATCGACTGTGGCGATCTATACGTGGCGGTGTCGAAAAGTCATCCGATAAATGGGATAAAGTAAGCTAGCCCACCTCTTTGATATCATGAATGGGTTTTATCACTATCATGAACGGCGACATGCTGAGGGTACTGGTGATGGCCCAGACAGCCAACAAATTTTAACTGCTTTGGTACAGAGTGTGGTTACGATTTTAGGGGTGTCAGCAGGAGTAGGTCAAGCTAGTATCCAGGAGCAAATATTAATATAATATAGAATACAATATAAATATAATAATGCACACACTCAACATAACCCAGCACTAGGGAAACCCGGTGTCGCGAGTGCCATGGACACACACATAGACAACAACAAATTACACCCAAACTCTCAATAAAAAACAAATGTAGGCCATTAAAATATTTCTCTCGGCCCGGGAATCGAACCTGGGACCTATGCGTGACAGGCATGGTAACCGTTTGGCCACACAGGCAGTTTAAATTTCATTTAGTCAATGTTAGTACCACATAGATATTATGTCCCTTCAGCATATTCTGTCACCATAGCATTACCAGTTTATCAGTCTTAGAACAAAACATTTTTAAAAATAAATTTGTTCCCATTCAATTTTAAATCATCCCCTTTCATAACTTCTGCGATTATTACAACACCACATTATAATCTAGAACAAAATCTAAATTCTTTATCGCAAACCCATTTAGATAATATGAATACTTTTTCTTTTTCAGAGACCATCATCGTCAAATGAGGAAGTTCAACTTCAAGCAAATTACTTCTTTACCAATGACATATAGTTAATGTAGTAAAATGTTATGCTTGTGCAGACCCACTTTTAACTTTGTATAATAATATCTACAAGTAGGTAGGTGTAGAACTAAGTACATGGACCTACTGGGAATAAATAGGTGTATGAAGTGGGTAATACATTTATGAGAAACTTAATTATAATAGGTATTATCACCAAGAGAATACTTATTGTATTTTGTAAAAACAAATTGTATATGGTTTACCATATTATTACTTAAGAAAAATAAATAGTATAATATTCAATTTGTAATTTTACTGTAGCTTCTTTATTTATTTGTAATTTTAATGACTTGTATTAACTTTATTTCAGAAATATTTGTAAATTGTAACATGGGTATTTACCTGTCAATAAAGAATTATTATTATTATATTATAATAATATTGCATGTACAGGGTCAAGAGCATGTCAAGCTTAACACTTAATATTTAAATCCAACTCAATGCCGCTTATGGTAAGAACGGTCCAAAGTACAAAGTGTCAAGCTTGATGTGCTTTTGACTGTACCTGAACACTTAAAATTAAAAGATTGAAGGTGAATTTGTAAAATAATAACAAAATAGCCTTGAAGATAAGAAATAAATAATATTTATAATAAAAATAATATATTTTTATATTTATAATTATTTTTCATTTTCTACATCACAATCTATTCACTAAAGAATTGGGCATGGCTCTGCCATGCTTTAGCTCATCTTGGCTGCTACTGGTAGATCCTCATCATCATGTTGTGCAGCCATATCACCTGGTGGGGGTAATTTGGCATTCAATGCAATGTTATGCAGCGCACCACGTGCAATTACTATTTTACTGGTGACTTGGAGATGTTAATGAAGTGTTCAGTGCTTAAGTAAACATCTTCAATGTGTCTTCAGCAAGCCAAAACACCGTTCAATTTAATTCGTGGCCTGGATGTGACGCCTGGTGTAATTCTCTTCTGGTGACCCTGATGCAGCATTTAAGATAGGCATCATTAGCCAGGCTCTTTGTGGGTATCCAGAATCACCTAAAACAATTAGGATTGTTTAAATTAACAATTAATCACAGGAGGCAGGCAATTGACAATTTGTTTGTAAAACTTAAAAGTTGTTTTTGTTATAGGTCTAAATGTTTAGACTAACAACAAAAACGTATAGATTATGCAAAAAGTAGTTATGTATATGTTCAATTTTGTTCCTTACCTAATAGCCTGTTTGTTCACCATTTTGATGAAGCCCATGCATATATGGTTCCACTTAGCTGGATGACCATATAAGAGTCATGTGTGGCTCCACCATACTTAGCATCGACATTTAAAATTTTTAAATTATGATCACAAATCTGTAAAATAGACAAAATTGTTGGTTGATACAGAGATAAATACCTATGCTATTCAAATTTTACGAATTAAACAAAGTAACTATATAATTAACTTCAGCATGTACTTTGTACAATTTCAGATTTATATTAACCCTTCAACTAACTGTGCAAAAATCACAGGACAAACAATTTCAATTTTAATACTAAAATTATCTTGTCAACTAATGAAATGTGTAATAGACTAAAAGTTACCATTTGTACATTTAATGAGTGGTATACTTTTATAAAAAAGATGCTTGGACTTCACAATGGTTATATGGGTGCAGTCAATGCACCCTATAGCACCAGATAAATGAAATCTTATTTGGAACCTGTACATTCATTAATAAAATTGATAAAAGTGAAATGGTACAAATACGTTATCATTTATGTGTTATTTTACTGAAATGTCACTTACCTCTGGGCTTAACTTGTTGCGTTTGTTGGAAAACCCATTTACTTATTACATTTGGATGATTGAGGGCTTCCACAACTTGCCTAATGCAACGACTAGTTGTTCGCTGCAGCAAATATTGCGAGACACACACGATCCACTGGTAAGAGCCTGTCGCCAAGAAACTCAAGGCACAAAAAACCTAAAAAACAATATTTTTGTTATCATAACCTCTGGTGGTTGGTGCCCATTAATATTACACTTCATATTACAGCGTAGGCATAATTTCTTTACCTTAACTTCCAGTAGAAATGCTACGGTTCCTCTCAAACAGGTATGGGCCCGTAGGTGGAGACAAGTGCTTGTTTATCCAATCTAAATGGTTCCCGAAACATAAAACCGGCATTTCGCCGATTTGCTCCAAGGACCGCCGAGAAACGTTTCTTTTTTGACGCCTGAGCCACACTTCTTCATTATGAGCAGCCCACAAGAGTCGAAACGAATGCATTTCAAAGTTATTTATAAAAATTTGCACAAACACAACACAAAACTTCACCAGCTGATTATAAAATCGCCATTTTGTTTCGTTTTCTACAAGGTGTTGGCGATCGCTTCGTTATCGATCGATGGAATAGATAGCGAGCGTAAGCGATTGTCAAAATTTGTCACTTTGGCTACGGTTTATATGGGAGTTGTCGAACGAGTTGGACGTTCCGTTTGATGGAATAGAAAGTGATTAACATTGGCTACCAATTTATCGTTCGTTACGCTAAATCACGTGACATTTCGTACGCTTATGTCAATCCCATACATTGTCTTTCTATTCCATTGGCGATATCGCTAACAAAAAGACACGTTGGCTAGGCCCTCAGCTTGGTAGCCGTTCGACCACAGAGGATGAGTTAAAAAAAAATAGGAGTGTGTGAGGTTTGTGCGCGCGCGGTCACTTCAGTAATCCAAAAGTATATTACTGTATTTAATCTCTTAAGATCTGTAGAGCTAGCACGATAAGGCGCGACTTACGCGAGAGCGACATTAAGTGCGAGATTTCTATTTATTTAAAGTAACAGCAGCTAAACTAAACTAAATTAAATAATAATAACTGAGAGCCAATTAAAGATCCTCACAAATAAAAACATAATAAGGAATCTGGTTGCACAATTCGTCTAAATAAAACATAAAACATAAAAAAACCACAGAAGTTGAAAGCCTCACTAAGAGTCAAAGAAGCGCTCACTCACTACTCTAATTGCCGAAATCACATTCGTATTGAAAAGGTCTAGATCAAAAGTCTTACATAAAATATTAAAATTATTGCTTGCGCGCCACATATACTCATTTCGCCTGTAGTTAGTTCGGGCCGGAGGTAGAACCAAAAGTGAATTGTTTCTAAGATACTTAGAGGGAACTCTTGAGATAGCAATTCCGGATAGTCAGTCAAAACTACTCTATGCGAGAATAGCAGTGTCTCGCACTTTATGTCACTCTCGCGCTAGTCGCGCCCTATCGTGCTAACCCTATACTGACAGAAAATATAAAAAAAGGAAACCGCCAATTATAACGAATAATTAGTTCCAGTGCTGCGGGAGCGGCTATACTTTGACCGCTTCATTAAATATTTAGTAATTTTCACTGCCAATTAAATTATTAGATAAGTAGATGCCGTTTGTGTTAAGAAGCACCCTACTCACTAATTCAGGTTAGACACTACCTAGCCACAAACATTCGACTAAATCCGTTAAGCCGTGCGTTGCGCTGTAATTGAGTAACAGAACATCCATTCACCCGAATTGTCTCTGACATGTATTTTTGTGTAAACCCCGGCGCGAAAACTGGGGAGTTATAAACCTTTGTCTGTGTAACTGTATGTCTGCATGTGTACTTGTGTAATGGGCTATTTTTTTTTATAATACCAAGTGACGGGACGAATAAGGCGTCCGTCTGGTGGTAAGCGACACGCCTATCCATGACAGATGCAGTGCCACTCAGAGCTTTAAATCGCAAAGATCTTAGGGGAACCGCCATTGTGCCCGTCACCCTAAGACATTAGTTGATAAAACCCATGTGTAATTTCACTAGCACCCCTTACCATTTGAAACGGGAACGCAATAATGTTCTCATTATTGCTTGGCGGCAGAAATAGGTAAGGTGGGTGGGAGTACTTCTCTGGACGAACTCTTTCACAAGGAGCTCTACTGCTATTAAAATTTTATTGGTGTCGACGAGTAACTAGCTTACAGATGGTGATTAGCGTCTGATCATGAACCAGGAAGGCAGATACGAGAACGAACATTAATTAACGGTAGACCCACCGAGTTTGTACTCGTTGGATTGGTCTCGAGTAGTGCATAGATTTCAAGACTTTGATTGATTTGAATGATTATCACTAATTACATGTTGATTGAATCAATCCATTACCATGGAGCGTGTAACCTTTCTGAAAAATCTGCATTTTTTTTATAATATCAAGTGACGGGACAAACAAGTCGTCCGCCTGATAGTAAGCTACACGCCTGTCCATAACAGTTGCGGTGCCACTCAGAGCTTTAAATCGCAAAGATCTGACTGGCACTGTCACTGCATTCATCACCCTGATACATAACTTGAGTTGTCTGTAATTTCACCAGCACCGGATACCCTTCAAAACCGGAAAACAATAATGCTGGCATTACTGCAGCGACAGAAATAGGTAAGGTGATAGAATTTGCCTGGATGAACTCTTTTACAAGGAGCTCTAATGCTACTAACAAACAATAAGTATAACCTTTTTTTTATAAAACAACACCTACTTCAAAAGTTTGCTTATCCGATTTCGCTATGCTTTATTTTCATTGGAATTACATTCATGTGCCAAGTTTGATTGAAATAGGTTGAAATTCAATAAACCGGATTCATCTCCTAATTTGCCTCCCTTAAAGGTGGAATATTTTCTTTAAATTTGAATAGGATCACTACTGAGGTACCCCCGAATCAACAAAAAAAAAACATCAAAGTCGGTTTACAAATGTCGGAGAATCGCGTAACATACACAAAAAAATACACCGAATTAAGAACCTCCACCTTTTTTAAAGTCGATTAAAAAGAAATCATACCATGCTAAGAAACCTGTAATCATCATTAAGGTAGTATTAAGAAGTTATAGTATTAAGAAGGTAGACATATTTTTTATTTTATTTTAATTTAAAATTTTTACATTCGTCTATGTGTCTAGGCGTATAATAAGAATCATTATTTTTTGTTTATTTTCTTCCCTTGCGACTAAAATGGTGACAATGAGAAACAAACTCTGTGGTGAAGTTATAATTAAGTAAGTCTGATATATAGGTCAAACTGTGAAATATAACAATTGGAAATATGAATTGTATAGACGCCACGTAGTAATTGCTATCCTCCCATATTTCGCGAAATGTCCCGTATTATTGACCTATATCGAAATGTCCCAGTGGGACATGCCATGTTCCATATTTCGACCATTTTTAATTAAAATTAAGAAGTTAACAAAGTAACTGATGATTATAATGTGTGTGTGTTAATAAAGAAAAATTACAAAATCAGCGCAAAAATAAACCGAATACATAATTAATTTTCACTTTTTTTCCCTCGATTCTTTACCCTATTGGTAATAGTATCTATGGTAATAGTAATAGTTCATTTTCATCATCACCATCAACCCATTTATACCTCTCACTGCTGGGCACGGATTTCTTCTCAGGCGAGGGCTTAAGCCGCCACTCTGGCACAATGCAGGTTGGAAACTTCACAGATTTTCCGAGGGTTATGAACCTTTCTCAACGTGCAGATTTCATCACGACATTTTCCTTCACCGAAAAGCTCATGGTAAATTTCAAATCAAACTTCGCACATAAATTTTGAAAAACTCGGAGGTGCGAACCCGGATTCGAAACCACAGCCTCTGCTTGGGAGGCGGTAGGTCAGGTTAACATGACTTTTTAGTAATAATAATAGTTCCTTCTAGCTTAATATTTATTGTTAGATTCCAGGAATGAGACCTAAGTTTTCAACAGTCGTCTTAGTCCTTATAAATGTTCGAACGAAGTTCTCTATAGAACTGGCCTTTTTCCATAGCAGCTACAAGTGTCACGTAACATTTAACACCGCTATGTAACAATTGCATAGTAAATTGTAGCACTCAAATGCTATCGTATCTTGATATTTCATGGCGTGACTAGGTTACGAATGTCAAAGTACCTACTCTAAAAAGCTAAAGAAAAAGATGGAGCTTATGTACACCATTAAGCGCAGGAGTCCACAGTGTACCTATTGTTAAGCCACGTCATGAGTAACAATAGGTACAAATTACTAATGGCTGGCTTATCATTAAGGCAAATTCCTGGAAGACAAAGTATTAGTTGAAGGCGGCTCTTAAGAGCGGCAGTTTCTAAGGTCAGGATTGCCATGATGTTGTCCAACCTCCGATGGGAGAGTAACCCCAAGAAGAAGAGTTTTAATAGCAGTTTTTAATTGGGTGTACGGTGCTTTTCCCATTGAAGTTGTCTGTGTTTTAGGAGGTTAAAGCTCGCGTGTAGGTAGCTACCAGACGCACGACTTGTTCGTCCCGTCACGTCACTATTATCAAAAAAAGAACACAGCACTAATGATGATAATGAAGTGAATTATTTACGTCATAATATAGAACATAGAATTGTAAATAGTATTAAATTATTTTTTTTATCCGTCCATTCGTGCTATAAGACACGATATAATAATTGCTATAAATTAATTGTTCCATTACTGTAGTTAACACTTTTCTCGCCCCGTTGCCCACAGAACCTAGACAGTTTTAATTCTTCGTCTTAGCTGTCAGTAGCAGTGCACTAGTAAAGTGAAAAAAAAAAAAAGACGAGAGCTTTGGAGAATTGCTCAGTGACAAATGTAAGAAATTGTTTTTCATTATTTTGACAAACGGTATCATATTATACTATCGAAGGTTTATTGAACGGACTATTTTCTCGTGGAAACTTTTTGCTTTTACTGTGTGATTTAGTATTCGTTAGATAAAGATAAAGATAAAGATCGATTTATTTGTGGAAGTAGCTACAATAAGTTCATCAGATCAGTTCAATACATTAACAGTGCAACTACAACCAGTTTCGTCGAAACATACAAATATAATTAGTGGTGGTCGCATAATGTACAAAATATTATAATTAAAAACTGTCAAAAACTAGTAAATATGTAAAGAAAAAATATAATAAAAATTAGTAAAAATTAACAATGTCAAAAATAAAGCGAAAAATCATGTTAATGTCAAACTTACATAATTTACATTTCTAAGCCAATTGTTTTGAAAAAGAATCGCAATTTGTTTGTAGTAGAGTTTCCTGGTTCATTTATTTATTTAATATAGCAATAACGTTTTAGATTTTCGCGATTTTTACATACATATAGGAAATGAATGTAGTTTCTTCGAATCAAAATTGCGTATATTTGTTTTTTCAAACTTTTTTTATTTATTTATTTGTTTATTTGCAAACTTTACAGCTTTTTAATTTTCGTTTACAATCATAATAATATACGTATATAGCCAATAACAAAGTTTGTCATATTACATTTTAATTATAGCGTTACTTTATCTAGCGTTAATCTATAGCCTAATCGAAAAACAAACATGTTGAAAATTTACTTTAAGTTCTTAAATTAATGGTAATCTACATATTATTAAATTATTACATACAAATATAACATTATTATTATATAAATTATAAAGGTGTAAGTGTAAGTATGTTTTAGTGTTGTGTGTTTGTGTGTGTGTGTGTGTGTGTGTGTCTGTGCTCTGTTTGTTTGATAATTATTATTGCCTTCTAAACTGGGGGTGATCCTTCAATATGTTTAGAAATTGAGTGCGGTTTAAATGGAAGATGTCCAAGTCTCTAAATCTATCCTCATAAGTGCGCACTATTCTTTGCAAAACAGAGTGTTTTGCGTAATTCGAACGGGCTAAGGTCGTACACAAGGAGTGCATATGCCTCGTGCGTTTTGGACAGGCACACAGACCAATGCAAGCCGTTAATTCAGGACAATCCAATACGGAGTTAACCACGTCATATAGAAACTTCATGTCAGACAACAGACGTCTAACTTCGAGAGAATCTAGCTGATAGAAGTTAAGTCTGTCGAAGTAACCATCTTCCCTTTTGAGGCGGTAGTGCAATCTACGTGTGAAACAACGCTGCACGGACTCTAACTGGGCTATATGAGTCACATAAGACGGAGACCATATATAAACTAATCAACGTTTACTGGTTCCATGACAAGAGTTAAAATATACGCGATATAGACCCGAGAATAATAGTTTCATCTCCAATATAGCAATAAAATTGTCCCTTTGGTTTCGTACTTACAATTAGAAGCACATCTTTGAAGTATGATAGTTTGGACCATTTCTAAAGCAAGCAACATAGTTTTGGATTTAAATTTTAAGTGTCATGTTTGATCGTTGATCGAGTGGCGCTGCAACCGCGACACTTCTAATTTTTATTCAATATTTAGAAGCTCAGCTGCAGCACCACAGTCACACCACTCGTGTGCCCCTTTTCCAATCACTGCAAGTGAACTAAAAATTACTGTAGCGCCATAGACGCGAGGCTGCCGCGCAGTAGTTCCACTGCAGCGCTTTTATAAGTGTCCAATCTGAAGGCGCCCTTAGACTATTTTAATATGCTTTAGCTCATTAGTTTTACGTTATTACAATTTTTCTATTATTATGTTACTTTCTATAATTGTTAGATATTTAATTGTGTTTTTGTATTTTAAATAACCCTAAAATGTCTAAATAGCTTATAAATAGCATGCTTTCGTCATCTCTCAAGAGTAACTACCACCAAGTTACAATTTGCGGTGGCCCGTGTGGAGGAAGACCTTGAATCGACTTCGCACTCAGGTAGATCGCGGCATAGTCAAGATGTGTAAATGGGTTATGTGGGAAACAGAGCCGGGGTTATGTGGGACTGGGCTGAACCCTGAAAGCGAGCAACCCGACCGCACCAAGCCCCCGGGGTGTTCCTCCTCTCCGCTGCAGGTGGAGGCACGGATACGCTCATCCGCGCCTCCACCAGCTACTGGCCGCGACCAGCGCAGCCCCTCCCCGAGAAGAGAGACACAACGGTCTCTCTAAATGTAAAGTTCGTTGAGCACCAGACGAGTCTTCCATCTCGGGCCGTCGCGCAAAAGTCGCGGAGGACAGGACGAGCGGCAACGACACACCAACACGTCTCTTCCCCCGCGACTCTCCTCCCCGAATGCATCCGCGCGGACCCGCTCATTTTGCACTTGCTGTTGTGCCCTTAGCGCCCTAATACCTGTACAAGAAAAGGTCTCTACGCGGCCACGGATAGCGCAGTTAAGGTGGCAAAATACTATTCAAAATCAATGAAGTCTTAAAATAAAAGAAACATTAACACGAAAAGAAGAATAAAAAGAAAGAAAATACTTTTTATTTTATTTTTTTATCATAAAACAAAAAAGACGAAGCATAACTAAAGAAAAACAAAACACAGTTAAAACACACAACCGTAGAATACAAATAAATAATAACAAAACAAAAACTCAAAGAAAGCAAAAAAAAAACATAAAAAAAGAATAAAAATATAGGAAATGAAACTATTTTTCGGGATTTAAATCGCGTGTATTTGTTTTTTCAAACAAACCGACACACAGGCCCGTGTCAACCGTGACCATGGGACCTGTGAAATTATTTATAATTATTAACACAAAGATCTTTTTCTGACTGTTCGATCTTTGTATTAATAATTATAACAAACTAGTGGAGTAATTTCACAAAAAATAATTGAATATCAATTCGATAAAAAAAAATACAGGGAATAGCGACATCTTTCTCCAGGGCCGGTAACTGTAAAAGTATCTAACTGGCTGATAAAACTTTCATAGATTTCTCATAGATGGCGCTACGACTAAAAAAGTCGTTGAAAAGCCAAATACAAAGACACGACAACAATAACATAGAAAAATTCGTGAGGTCTGCTGGTTCGTTCCGGGCTTAATTGGTATAGCGTCTGGCACGGTATGCTAGAAGACGTCGGTTCGAATCCGGCCGGATCGAAGGAATTTTTTCTGAGTGTTCGATGTTTGTATTAATAATTATAAAATAAACTATTCACATAAACAAGGATACTAGATATAAATACATTTTTTGATACCAGCCGCGGTAGCAAATGGGTCACTAACTCAGTAATAGCTTATACAAATCAATCGTGTTATTACAAGTCAACAGATCAATAGCTATAAAAAGACTACCTCTAAAGGTCGCATCACATCGCGAGATAAAGTAATATAATAAATAAAGTAATTTTCCATTCGCAGTTTTCCATCACGCCGCTTCGCGGCCGCTTGCCAGTCGCTGTAGGCGATTGTATAGTTGTTCCCATTCCAATTGTACGGGATCGTTGCTTCGATACAAAATAATGGATGTGACACTTTTAAAATTTCTTTTCATGTTTCTGGAGAAAATCTGGCAATTAAAAGGAAGTATGCAAAGAAGTAGCGTGATGGTACCAATGATCGATATTTTAAGGAAAGCTTGTCTTTAAATTTGAAATAACTTTTTTGTTTATAAACATATATCAATAGTGATTACTTTACTTGACATAAATAATCCTCAAGAAACATTATGCTGTAATATATTTTATAAAAAAGCTATTATAATTATATCGAGTTCTTAGGTTTTCGCGATTGTTAACACATAGGAAATGAAACTATTTTTCCGGATTTAATTCAATGTATGCGATTTAAACCTGGAAAAATAGTTTTATTTCCTATTACAAATTATAAGTAAAAAAAACCTAAACTTTAATTTCTCTAAATCTCCAGTAATGAACACCAAAAATCCACTAATTAACTAACAAGTCATCGACACTCACCAATAATGAACACCCGGTAACTACTAATAACAAACGTGTTACTATGATAGAAAATTTTGTTAAATCTTATTAGAAATTATTTTTTTTTAAATGTCGAACAGTGGTGCTTGTCGGTCTCTGACGCCACCATCCTATGGGAAATTACGTCATTTCTAAGCCCACTCAATCAGTGCTAAATTTTGTTTCTATCATAAAGTTTAAAAAGTAACGCCGTAAATCAATAGAACAAACTTTAAGTATTTTAAATATTTACGTACACATTTTTGAGGTTCCTCATTATGCTCAATTTATATTACTGCGGAATGGAAGGGAAAAATCAAAGCTAAACAATCTATGCAATCTAGATACAATTCGGTAGCTACGGCAATTCACGAGTCTGCGCGAGATTTCTCCGGATCGCGCGATCTGTTTTTTAGATCGTATCGAATTTGTACGTAGTTTACACAATTGACATAAACTTACCATTACGTTAAATATTGGCTTTCATTCTATTTTTGGGCACAGCCTTAGAGGCACTTATTACAATCAATACTCGCGCTAGAGAGTGAAACCACGTGGAAACGTTTAGCAGAAGATTCTTAAAGAAATATGTTAGGACTTGAGAATTCTTCTTATTCTCTTTACTTTAATGTCCAGTCAATAACATCGTTCTTATTCTTCTATTTATTTATTAGTGGCTTGTTCTGTATCTTTAACAATTCCGCCAATGTCACGTCTACGGGAGGAGGAGGAGTCAAACATAATTTTGACCACTACTGCTGTCTGTGAGACTCGAAGCAATGTCATTCTTAAAAGAAAGGCCTACAAACTGAAAGCCCGAGTACAGATACGTTCCCCGAATAGAGGATGGAAAAAAAATAACAAGTTCACAAATCGAGTGTGTAATGTAAATGTCAAACTTTATCTACGTGAATAAACCCGAAAGTAGTAAATGATTGTTTGTTACTCATGTTAGTCTAAGAAACACATTTACACAAGAAGAGTGAACTCAGAATACGCATTCCGAAGTATTATTTCCAAAACAACCAAAATGTTTTTCGATAATAGCCACAGCCTCCGAAAAATATATTAAATCTGAATAAGCATGTGAGGTTTTTATATGACATACATAGTGCGCACTTTAAGTTTCCGGAACTGCCCACTTACATAAACAATAATTCAAAAGTAATTACAACATTTGAAAATGAAACTCTTTGGCTGTAGAATTTGTTTCATCTGACTGTCACTTATTTTTACATTGTGGCGTCATTTTAGAAATTGGTTGTCTACATCACCAAGGATTTAACTCGTGAAAATTTTCGTAGTACGATTTTATACGACTTTAGGTGTAACTTAACAGCTCAGCGGAGCTTCGTTCGGCTTCAAACTGCTTTTGGCGATGAAGCACCATACAAGACGACTATTTATAGCTGGTTTGCACAATTCAAACGCGGTCGTGTGAATCTCAGTGACGAATTTCATGATGGTCGCCAGTCCACTGCTGTGAACAACAAAACCATCGATGCTGTGCGCCGTATGATCAAAACAGACAGGCATGTGACGTACCATGAGATTGGAGCATCTTTTGGCATAGGCATGAGTCAAATACAACCAATACTACACACACATTTGGGTGTGAAAAAACCTGCGCTCACACACACACAATTTGACTGAGGCTCAAAAAACGGATCGCGTCACTTGGTACAATGCCATGTTTACCAGATTCAACGAAGAAACGTCGAATTTGGTGTGGGATATAGCACATATTACATATATCCCAAAACAAACCAGCAATCGAGCGTATGGGTATTTCGAGATGAGCCGAAACCAACCAAAGTGGCGCGCGTGCAAAGTGCCTCTAAGCGGATGATTGCTTCTTTTTTAATAAAACTGGACACGAGGCTACTGTTGCTTTGGAGAATCGTTGTACCGTGAATAGTGATTGGTACACGACTATTTGTTTGCCGGAAGTTATTGACAAACTCCATAAAAATAACCGTAAACGCCGTATCATCTTGCACCACGATACTGCCAGTTCTCACACGGCCAGACAAACAAATGAATTTTCGAAGGTGAACAACGTTGACCTTATGAGCCATCCCGCGTACAGTCCCTACCTGGCACCTTGTGACTTTTATTTCTTTACAAAAGTAAAGAACCAGTTACGCGGTCAACGATTTTCATCACCTAAAGAGGCTGTCGAAGAGTATGAAAAATATGTTTGAGAGATTGTCACGGAGGAGTGGCATAAATGTTTTCAAAATTGGTTCATTGATATGAAAAAATGCATTAACGCTAACGGAGAATATTTTGAGAAATAATAAATTCATTTCTGACCTTTTATAGTATTTTTTTCTTATTCATTCCTGAAACTTATAGTGCGCCACACGTACACGTGCAAGATATTTGATGTCAATTTCAGGCTACGACTTTCCCACTCCTGGGAACAGATCAACAATGTTTCACCACTAAAGTCACAAAATTCAAACATCACCATTCTATTACTATTGAACTCATATGTAGCAAGCACGTCATAATACACATCGAATTCACCTCGACGTGAGAAATGCGACAATGCGTTTGTTCCGATGTTTACCGCCACTAAAAATGTATTGTTAGCTAGTACACTTTTCAATAGCTATTCGTAGTTTAGTTGGTAGATCCTCTTAAATATTCTTTTATGCAATTTAGTAACAATCTTTTTAGCAAATAAAATTGCCATTTGAAGACTACACGGCTGGAGTGTCGTGTAAGTCAGTTGGCTGACATTTTGAGATAATGTTAATTGACATTTATGGCCTCGTCTTTATAAGACTACGTAAAAAAATATATTTTGGGCTGCTTATTTTGCCAACAGATAATAATATTCTACCAAGAATTAGCAATGAATTCAATTTTTATTCTATGAGGTGACTTGTGTTACACAATACGAGTATCTTCAGAATAAACGATGGAAAAAATTAAAAGAATTTGCCAAGTTTTTTTGAAATCAGTTAGGTTACTGGAACGTGCGCGAAACCGGTTTGGGAATTAAACCGGTTATGCGCACGTTCCAGTAACCTAACTGATTTCAATAAAACTTGACAAATTCTTATAATTTTTTTTAGTTCACCCTTACAAGTGAAATATTTTCTTCAAATTAAATGGGACCACTACTGAGGTACTCAATTTCCAACAAAAAATAATCACCAAAATTGGTTTACAAATAGGAGTTATCGCGTAACATACATACAAAAAAAAACACAATCGACTTGAGAACCTCCTCCTTTATTTTTTAAATCGATTAAAAAGTTAATATAGAATCACTGCGATCCGCCTTGCAGCATACAAAGTTTTTTTTTTATACACACTCATGCAATAATTTGTATACTGTATGCATGTCGTCCAATAAAATAACATCAGTCACAATACTAAAATTAACGAAACATCATAAATTGAAATGAACATAATCGATATGCAATGTAAATCGCTCGATCGTCTTGAAATGCGGTTATATATACTATAGAAATGCGATGACATTACAATAATATTGTAACCTCGATCTGATTCTGCAACCAGAACAGTCTGCAGTCTACCTAAGTCTTCAACTGCTAACAGTAGAATTATCTCTCTCGACGAAATGTTATCTTGCGGAGGGTGCCTTATTAACTTCTGAAGGATACTGTTTTGTATCTCGTCGACCTTACCTATTTCTGCCACCAAGCGGTAATGTGAGCTTGGAAGGGTGCTGGTGAAATTACAGGCACATGGGACTTGTCAACTTAGTCTCACGGTCACGGGCGCAGTGGGAGTGCCCTTCAGGTCTTTGAATTTTAAAGCTCTGAGTGGCACTACAACTGCTATGGACAAGTCGCTTACCACCAGGGTCACGACTTGATCGTCCCGTTACTTGGCTAAAAAAGTGTGTTAAAATTTATCTCACTTTTTTCGTAGCATTTGTGACATTTTCCTACATTGACGTGTTCAATATATTGCATTAGTGACGGGTCGTGGGATACGGCTACACGTTGTATCATCGACGCTGTTGATTGTTTTCAACAGCTCAACTGTATTTGCCCATGTATAATTTAATAACTAATTTCTATCCACTATATGGTTGCAATTCGGTCATCGTTAGAGAGATATTACGAACGAAATAAGCCTTTCTTTTTTATAATATCAAGTGACGACGGGACGAATAAGTCTTATGCCTGGTGGTGAGCTACATGCATGTCCTTAACAGTTGCAGTGCCACTCAGAGCCTTAAATTACAATATCTGAGGAACACTGCTACTGCACCTGTCACCCTGAGACATATATTAAGTTGACAAGTCTGCGTATATAACTGCCTAAAATTTCACCAGCACCCTTACTCTTCAAAACCGGAGCACAGTAATGGTCACATTACTGCTTGGCGGCAGAAATGGGTAAGGTGGCAGTACTACCCTGGACGAACTCTTTCACAAGGAGCTGTACTGCTGTTCGATAACTTTGTATATTTAAATAGGAGGGTTATAAAATTTCGCATATACAAAATTTGTTTCATTATATTATATTATTTTGGTCGTATTATTTTTATGAATTTCATGTAATAAAACCACTTTTGACGTATTATCAGTTGTGGCTTTATTATGAAAAGGGTTCGAATTTAGCTTTAAGAATCCAGCAAACACATGTGATACCAAAAGGACAAATATTTTTTATCTCGTTAGTTCCGACGGCTGCGCAATTTTAATTAAAACTTTCAGAGTACAAATTTAGACGACGCTTTGTTCGCGAATTTTACTGTGAAAGACAATTGCTGTAAGGAAACAAATTGCAGTAAATAAATTAAATACTACGAAAGTACGGGAACTAGTCTATATTTCATTACAAAGAGACAACAAGATTCAGTATGTTGAATAATTGGTATACTTAAACGTGATATGCTCTACTTATATCAGGCCATGAGAGGGACGTATACGAGGTGTCCCATTCCAATCGTAACAAATTTCACATGGTGATTGTATTATGAAAACAAACAAAATTTCTTTATACTATCAGAAATGTATGAGTCACGGCACCTTGTAACGTAACATAGCTATACGTGTAGATAAAAACCCCAGCGTAGCGTTTACAATCAGCTGTGTCGCGCTATTTCGCAAAACCGCGCGATAATACGCGAGAATGTGTGAGAAATTTACGACGACGGTTACTTAGCAAAATCTAAAAACGTGATTTACAGAATATTGTTTCACCGAAAACCTTTCGGCATTTATTGAACAGATTTTGTTTCATTTGTCCGAAAACACATAGATATTTTTTTCATTACACCATTTAATGTTTCACTGTTTTGACAAGTTATTCGTTTCCCGATTATCATTTCTCTATCATTCCGTTTGACTAATGTATGTACCGAATTGAATATTTACTTTTTGTACAAAAAACGATATCTATAATACAATTTTCTTTTGTTTTGTTTTACCTCGAATTTAATTTAATGTGATTGACGCAATAAAGCAAATTATCTGTAGTGTTTTGGTTAATTCAATTAAATTGAATGTACCTAAGTAATTCTTACGGAACAATTTCTGACATTTTTTAATTTTTTTTATTTATATTATTTTTTTATTTTATTTTTTTGATTTTTTGATTTTTTTGATTTGTAATTTACTGAATTATAAATGAAATTATATTTGTTATTCAGAACGTACTATTTCGCTCGCTACGCTTTGCTCGTGCTGCGATTTTGTATGCTTACCTAACCTAACTTACTAAAAAGGGACAGCATCCAGGTTTGACCCTGCCCTGGGATTATATTTGTGGTTTCATTAGCTATGCATTATCCGCAAGAACAAATACGTAATTTAAAAATAAAGTGTGGTTAAAAAATTAGGACATTTTTATTCAAAATGTATAAAATTAAATAACTAAAAGTTGTGAAGAGAATACCTAAAATTCTTGACTTTGTTTATTTGAGGTAAGTACAAATGTCGAAAGTAATATTCAGCAAACTAAAACTGTATAGATACGATAAATATGAATTGGCCAAACAAATGTCTACCAAAAGAATACAATATTATGTAATAATACTTTTTCACACACCTTTACGATACACAAGTACTGGGCAGTTTGCATGAATTGTAAATTCAAACCTTCCCGCCTATTCTTAAAATGCGCGCTACTTACTTATTACTTTTAATATTACCACAGACAATATTACATTTTAAAAGAAAAAAAGTGATATAGTATTTAATTAAGAAAAAAGTTATTTTTAACCGACGTATGCATTGACTTACAAATAAATGGACGACGGGTCTAATACAAAAACCACGAAAAAAATGTCCCAAGTCAACCTATTTAAACGTAGTGACATGTAAAGGAATATAAAAAGCTAAAACGTTGAATTTAAATTGTAATGTCATTGTAGTACTACCTAATTTTACTTGCAACAATTGAAAGGCGCAATAAAACACCATATTCAACTTCTACTGGAATTTTACCAAAATGCACCATATGTAGCTTCTAGTGAAAACTACTTGAACATAGGTATAATGGAGTAGCCTTTATTATTTATAAATAAATTTTATACGTAAATGTTGAATTTTATACAATGCCATTTATTACGAGTTAGGGTGTCTGACTTTTTTTCTTGAGTTTCGAGAATTCTCGTACCCGATTTCTCGAGTTATTCGAGATTTTTTTTAAAAACCGTAAAAAATCAGCTCAATCAACTATAAAACTAAATGTGAACTTTTCGAAAGTTGTATTGGCCTGGGTGTTCTGAGTTATGTCCCGGAATAAATTCCATCGTTCTTGGTCCCAGGTTCGATTCCCAGTAGAACCAATTTAGGAAATGAACTTTTGTAAATTGGTTCTGCTCTGGGATTCTGTTGCTCTGATACTCATGGGGCGTATGTACAGAGAGTTCCCTAGTTCCGAACCAGATGATTGTCTTACAATAGAATACCAAGACCAGAACCATTTAGAAAAGTTAATTTGTTAAATTGATGATTGATAATTGAACCCGGGAACTTCTCATCCAGTGCCCACAGTGCAAACCATTAGGCTATCAAGGTTGTTACTATTTGTAATATTTATTATGCAGTATTTTTGTTCACTCATTGATGTAATCACATACCAAAGCTTTAATATTATGGTCTATTATCAAGCTAGCTCTGGTTTCCTTTCTTTTCTTACCATTTTCTTAACCCTTTCGTGCATAGTACAGAAATTATACTGCGCTCAAAAACGTCACCACTTTTCTATATGCCGTAGTGCTCACATTGATTTAATACAATCATTACGGTTTATCACTGACGATGGTTGATTCCGTCAACAGGCATAGTCGTACTGCTCATAGATCTTGCAAATGTTTCTTGTGCATGAAAAAGTGAGGCTATGATGGTTGTAGGGTATTTGCCGTTGTGAGATAAATACAAAAATAAAAATGAAATAAAAAAAAAATTCCAAAGAAAATGCGCGATATTGATAGCGCAAGATAAACGCTTTCCAAAATAAACACTTAGGTACTAATTTATAATAATTCTTATAATAACGCACACACTCAACATTGCCCGGCATTAGGGAAACCCTATGTCGCGTGTGCCATAGACACACATATAGACAACCACAAATTACACCCAAACTCACGAGACAAATAAATGTAGGCCATACACATATATCTCCCGAAAAGCCTAAAAAAATGCTTTGGGATTATGGATGTTCATGCAAACGTTATTTCGGGCAAATGTATTTTCGGTCTTCTGATTCGTAACCCCGAGCCGTAGAAAGAGTACAACAATATTTGAAAGTTTTACTAACATGTAAATAATCTCAGTACAGAGTACTAAAAAAACCGACCTCAAAAGTACGTGGAATTACATCTATTTGCTAAGTTTCATTGAAATATCCCCTAGTTCGCCACTATACAGGACTTGACACTGGAGATAATAAAAATAGGTTCTCACTACGACACTACTCAAAGTAACTAACATACATACAAAAAAAAAGAACATACAGTCGAATTGAGAACCTCCTCCTTTTTTGAAGTCGGTTAAAAATATTTTAATAATAACATTAGCATCAACGCGACTCTATGAAATTTTTGTTCTCAATATTTCAAACGCTTGTGTTTCAAACAATTGAAATTGACGTGATGGGTCTCTTTCAGTCTTTTACGCAAGCGATGAGTCGGAAAGAGACAGTTAGCTATTTGATTATTTTGATTGCTTTTGTAATTTATATTTACGATTAATTTAAATATAAATTAAATACTATATATACTAGTGCATAAAATAACACTTTTAAATGATAACTATGATAACACAATGTAGTACTTACTGAAAATATGATAATATCACCCTGTTTTTTCACTTTAGTTCAGTAATTTTTACAAAGTTTTACTACACAATACGGCATCATTCACAAGCGCGCTGTCAGTCGAACAAACGAAGACTAAAGCGTGATTGATGCCCTGTATACGATTTTAACGCCCTGTAAGTTCGGACACTTTTTAGCGCGGACCCGACGTCCATTTATTTGTAAGTCAATTGACGTATGTATATTTTTATGGTAGATATGTCACGCGATTACTCCTTAGGATGGAAAAAAAATACTCCAACATTTGACAACCGATTTCAATGATTCTTTTTTTGTTAGAAAGAAGATTCCTCAGTAGCAGTCCCATTGAAATTTCAAAAGAAAATATTCCACCTCTACGGGTGGTTATTATATTATATCTCACCTGATGGAAAGTGACGATGACGTCGATGATGGAGAATGCCTATTCATTCACTCTCGCCTTGAAAAGGCCCGATGTAATTCCAATAAAAATGTTACGTGACCTATACCTAATCTGATGATAAAACAAGGCAGACAGATGAGATGAACTCCTCCTCAGTGTACAGAAGCTGTCTTGTGTTTGAGCTCAAATGATTCGTTTTGACGAGGACTTCCATACGCGTTTCAGTTATGGAGGAAACCATGGTAAAATATAATAAAATATATAATAAAAATAGTATATAATTAAAATATAATAAAAACCATGGTAATGAACATAGCGAAAGCGGCTAAGTAAACTTTTGAAGTCGATTTTTATTTTTTTTTATAGTCAGCTAGTGGCAAGAATTATACAGACTTTTTGGCCATTACAATTAAAATTAAATAAATAAATAACGCATACACTCATAACTGTCACGGGCGCCATGGATACACAAATAGACAACCACAAATTACACTTTAATTTTATTAACTCACAAGATAAATGTAGGTCAGACAAATATTGCTCCCGCCCCGGGTATCGAACCCGGGACTTCTGCGTGGCAGACCAGCATGGCAACCGTTCGGCCACAGACGAGGATTGAAGATGACATAACAAATAAGCGACGTATAGTGAATGTGATTGATGACAAAATACAAAATGTCACCTGGTTTTTGATACCCATTTTCTTTTGCCAGTAACTTGATGATAAGTCGGCAAACGAACAGACATAAATAAATAACGTGAATTTATCAACATTCGCCGATCCATCATAATATGTTATTAATTTGCTGTGTATTATCTTTCTATTCGTACACCGCACTCGAAAGGAAATAAAAGACGACTAATGAAATAATAGGGTCTGCAGCCACCCGTGACATATCGCGTCCACTCCGCAATAAGCAAGGTATACAGAGTGAAATTTTATTAATCCGAGATACACTTGAGTACCATCAACATATTATGTTGATGTAGCGAAGAAATGAGTAACTTTATAAAAAGTTTTTGAAATTCAAATACAATTTATGCACAACTCGTACAGCCAACTCGTCATTATTTGAGGAACAAGAAATTTTTTAACGGATTCCAAAAATAAATACAGAACTCAACTTAATTTTCACCCCATATGTAACTGGAGTAAATGAATGACAGTATTTAATTATACTGTCACTTTTGTCATAGCTCTGCAGTCGCTTGTGTTTTGATTTATTTTATGTGCGGAATATAAATGAGTATGGATTTTTTAACAAATTCAACATGTACAGAGTTGTTGTGGTGACAGCTTTCTTTAAAGTACGCCGTTATGATGAAGTCACAGAAGCATAACAGCAGCTAAACGGAGCTCATTAGGGGTATTTCGTTAATCGTCATCAGGATGTGACTTCACAACTGACTAACCGTGACTTTCCAATTCATGGTTTCTAAATACCAGTAACTGTTAGTAATAACGCACACACTTATAGCCCTGCATTAGAAAAACCCTGTACCGCGGGTGCCATGGACACACATAGGCAACAACAAGTTACACCCAAACTCATGAGAGAAATAAATGTAGGCCATACGAATATTTTTCTCGTACCGGGAATCGAACCCGGGTCCTTTGCGTGGCAATGCAGAATGGTAACCGTTCGGAGGCAGTTAACTGTTCTATTATATATGTTTGTCAAATTTGAAAATCTGTTTGCACTTTTTGTTAATATTATATCTGTTTATAGATGAAAAGCGTTGAAGTTTTAGATTTTTTTTAAACCATATGATTTTATGTAGAGAACGTTGTAATAAAGTTTTCACAATCATACTCCTATACATATATTTATAGGGTGACGCCTCTCGCTCATATACGTCTGTAAGTACGTTACGAGACCATAAAGTTCAATATTATTATTGATACAATGAACGAAGAAACACAAAAAGAAATTCCTTCAACCAACCGTGAGAAACCCACGGAATGAAGAAACCTGAGCAAATTTTTAACCTTCACATTAAAATAACGCGGCTAACAAGAAATGTTGCTTTATTAATTGCAATATTTATTTTAAAAGACTGTCATAGGTTTCTCGGAACAAAAACAAAATAAAGACCACCAGCCGCACGACTTGTTCGTCCCATCACTTGATGTCATAAAATAACCGTTTAAACAACGATCGGCAACAAGCACATGGAGAAATTTGTAAGATTTGCTGATACGTTCCGTAATTTAGATGGAGGAGCCGTTAGCCCCGGTCTAAAACAGTCGCCGGTTCGAATCCAGCCGGGGCAAATGATTTTTTCTTTGTGTTTGTTCGATCTTTGTATCGATAATAACACCAAAGTAATAAAAAATTAAATTATTATTATATTACTATTTTTACAATTGTACAACTTTATACAAATTATCTTAATTAAGAATAAGGATTTTACTTTATTTTTTTTCTTTTGTTGTCTTTAAATCAATATAATGTTTAATTATAAAAAAATTATAATATTAATTAGGTAAAAAAACACATAAATAATAGGGGTTAAAGTATGAAATTGCCGATTTGTACTGAAAATCTAAATTGTTTTTTTTTAAATTTTTAACAAATTTATTTAATCAAAACAGTTGCCATTATTATCTATACATTGCTGCCATCTAATGGGAAGGTTATTAATGCCTTTGCGATAGAATTCCGACGATCTAGACTGCACAAACTGTGTGAAAGCATTTTGTACTGCCTCCTGGGAAGAAAACTTCTTGTCACGTAGATAATTGTCCAAATCACGAAAAAAATGGTAGTCCGTTGGAGCAAGGTCTGGTGAATACGGAGGATGACGAATGGTTTCTAACTGCAGTTCCTGAAGGGTCAAAATGGTTTCTCGTGCTGTGTGAGGTCTCGCGTTGTCGTGGAGCAATAATGGTGAAGATCGATTCATGAGTCGGGGCTGTTTTACTGCTAGTTTTGTCAACATGGTTCGGAGTTCGGCACAATAGACATCTGCCGTTATTGCTTGACCAGATCGGAGAAAACTATAGTGAATAACACCATGCTGAGACCACCAAACAGTTACCATTACCTTTTTATTGGTAAGTTTTGCTTTAGGACACTGTTGTGGCATTTGACCTGGGGTCAGCCATTGCATTTTTCTTTTCCGGTTATCATAAAGAATCCACTTTTCATCACATGTTACAATTCGATCCAATATTCCTTCATTTCTGTACCGGTTCAACAAGGCAACACAAGTTTCAACACGCGTTTCTTTCTGCAGATCAGTCAAATCATGAGGCACCCATTTTTCGTATTTTTTTATTTTATTGATTTGACGCAAGTGAGTCAATATTGTGGGTAAGGTAACGTTAAACCATGCCGCTAATTCCTGGGTAGTTTGACTAGGATCGGCTTCCACTATCTCTCTTAATTCATCGTTATTCACCTGTGTGGGCGGTCTTCCTCGTGACTCGTTCTTTAAGTCGAAATTTCCATCACGAAAGCGTTTAAACCAAAATCGCACGGTGCGTTCATTAGTAGACCCCTCTCCAAACGCAGCATTGATATTGCGGGCTGTTTCTGCCGCGTTAGTTCCGCGTCGGAACTCGTATTCAAAAATCACTCGAATTTTCGCAGTATCCATCTTTCTTGTCTAAATTGAATAACAAAAACAATTGAAAGTCGATATTCAAATGTTTCAAATTTAAAAAAAAAAAAATCACAGAAACCATTTGAAAAAAGTTTCATTCGAAAACCTCAAACCATCAAGATTCTATGAAAATTCAAAGAACCTATTGCAATAAAACGGCAATTTCATACTTTAACCCCTAATATATAGTATATATAAACAACTATACATAATGTGTAAAGAGAGAAGATTTTAAATAAACCTTACTTCGAAACAATATCCTAGGACCCCGAATCTTTTCAGGAGAGATTTAAGCATTTTACGAACGAAATTTGTCGATATATTTTTATACTTAAATAGGAGAGTTATAAAATCTCACGTATACGTAATTTGTTTCATGTAGTTGGTGTTATTTTTGACATGTAATAAAAACACTTTAGACGTATGATCACATGTGGCTTTATGCGAAATATCCATACAAATAAATCAAAGACCTGTTATTTCCCTCGCAGCGACCCCGTCAATATGTAAAATCAAATCAGGAATGAAAACATCATCGAGATTTCCCTGAGGATATCCATTTTTTAGCCTAACTGGGGCCCCTGCCGTGCCGTAATCGGGTTGTTTCAGAGAATAACAAACATTGTTTTTAATACCCTAAAGTTTTTGCATTAATTCTCAGTACACAAATGTAAAGACACACATTAATGAAAAACTTAGTGTATATTTATTTAATTTTTAAGTAGCAGTAGAGTACTTTGTGAAACAGTTCGTCCAGGGAACAACTGCCACCATACATAATTCTGCCACCAAGCGGTATTGTGAGCATTACTGTGTTCCGGTTTTGAAGGTCCTGGTGAAATTGCAGGCACACGGGATTTGACATCGTGTCTCAAGGTGACATGCATAAGCTTGCAATATTTGAAGTTGTAAATATGTGTCCCTCGGATCTTTGCGATTTAAAGCTCTGAATGGCACTGTAACTGTTATGGACAGGCGTGTCGCGTACTACCAGGTGCACGACCTGTTCGTCCCATCACTTGGTGTCATAAAAAAGACAGTCATCACTTCAAACGTAGTGTAACAGAATTCGGTTTATTGTTTACATTCATGTGGTCTGTGGTTTACATAATGTGCTTCACAAAAGTAACGATATTACTTCATCGCTGACTGAACGAATTGACAATGAAACGTGAATTAGCCAATTATCAATCCACGAACGTTTCTTATTTGATTCTTGACTGAATCAGTTAATAATGAAGGTGTTTTCCGAAACGTACCTCTAACGGCCTTATCCGACAAATATATCTGCTTTCACGTTTTCATTATATAAACCTTAAAAGGTGATAAGGCTTCAACGGATATCGCGAAGAAAATTTATTACAATTTGTCAAAGTGACACGTTTCTCGGTCCTAATTCATCGTATCTTTTTCTCGACGTCTTCAGCTGAAGGGCAACTTTTACTTTTTTTTCTTCTACGAAAACTATTTGTCTTCATATCGCTTTACAAAACGATGGGAGAGTTGGCTCGTTAATCACCCGCAGCATCTGCGCGAGCTCTCCTAATCTTTGTACTTTCATTGCATTTATATCTATGAAGTTGACGTGGCTGAAATTGCAATGGTTTACTCTTCAAAGTAGCTCTATAAAGGTGTTTCTGCTGCCGCTGCACCGCAAAAGCCTTTTAACATGAAAATTGAATATCCACCGGCCTCGCATCCAGCGCCGGCTAAACAGATTGCCCGAGTAACAAATGGGCCAATTCCGTGAAAGATCCCCTAAAAAACTTTCGTGAATTTTCACAAACCCTCTTCATCTACCATGTTGTAATGACCAAACACAGGGGTGTTATTTGCATAATTTTGTGATCTATATTCGCTACAGAGAATAGTGAGAGCTATTTTACGAAATTAAGGTAACAATAAACTGACTATACAGATTTCTCGTGAATGCTGCACACTTTATAAAATTATAAAAATTGGTTGCACGTTGCACTTGAGCACGCAAGCACGTTTTCCTCACAGTATATTTTTAGTCCTTCATACAGATTTCCGATTGACTGAGCACATTTTATGCACTAAATTTGTTTATTTTATTTTTATGACAATTTCGTGATCGTCACGAACTGAATCAGAGTCGGACATTTTTGTACAAAATGAATGTAAAAGACTAAAACCTTGCAGGACTGCTCGTATATTAAGTAGGTACTAACTTCATAAACGAACACTTTTGTTCCATGACTTTTAATAATTCATTACATTTTCCTTTCGTCCAGAAATAGATATATTATTCTAAACCATCTAGCATATTACCAACCAGTATATAGTCGATGCTCTCAACCAAATTCAAATAAATCAAATAAAAAAAAATAAAAATAAAATTCAAATTAATTTATTCTCTCAGCCCAATTAGTCCATATTTGTTAGTAACAATCTTGTGAGCTAAGTTACTAGAAACAAGGACAACAATTACAAGATATTAAATTAAATTACATTATTGTATATGCACGTGTAACACCGTGAACCTACGGAAAACAGCCGAGTCAATTCTACCGTTCGAATCGATCCTAAACTGACTCTAAATACAAATCAAAAATATTATTTTTAATATTTTTTTTAAAGCCATGGAACCTACATTGTTGTTTATGATATTAGTAATATAGTCCAAGGAGGCTATTATATTACACAAATAGCACTGTGTATTGTGCACAGCAGACAAGATGCTGATAATATATATATTTTTTATGATATCAAGTGACGGTACGGACAAGTCGTGCGTCTGATAGTAAAGCTACACGCCTGTCCATAACAGTTGCAGTGCCACTCAGAGCTTTAAACCCCAATGAGGGGCAATGCCACTGCGCCCGTCACATTGGAACATAAGTTGACAAGTCCCATGTGCCTGTAATTTCACCCACACCCTTACCCTTCAAAACCGGAACACAGTAATGCTGACATTACTGCTTGGTGGTAGAAATAGGTAAGGTGGCACTACTTTCCTGGACGAACTCTTTCACAAGGAGCTCTACTGCTACTGACTGAATTTGTACTGATACTGAATTTATTTATGTCTTGAATTTTCTTATTAAATGATATGAAAATGGGCTATTCTACACCACGAACATATTTTACATTTATCTACACTAGACAGACAAATTTTTCACAGCTGTGTCTGCCAACTCGGAATTATAGTACATTCGTATTTCAATCCATTGACTTGCAAAGCGGGCCGGTCCTAACTTTGCATACCGTCTAAATTCAGAATTCTGCCTTTGTCATATCTATTATTATTCTTTATGTTTTACATCCCTAAATCTTGTGATTTAATTTTGCTGGTAGCGTATTTTCAATCAATCCTCTATTGAAAAACGCAAATCACTTTTTTGTTTAAAAGTATGTAGTCTGTAATGATATAGTGTGCCACACAACCACATTAATTAAAACGGAGCTAAGTGACAAATGGACAAAAAATTGCACAATGTTGGGATAATAAGTAGGTGTGCAAATACCTATTAAATTCCCTGGCCGAACTCTTTCACAAGTTGCTCTACTAGTATATAAGATGGTAAAGCAACTTCGAAGTGAACATAAATTTGATGATCTGTTTAATGAGACTCTGGTAGGAGTAAACTTTTAAAATTTGTCTTTAACCAACATTTCAGAACGGGAATAAAAACGCATATACCACACCTCAAGTGTGAGGTCTATTAAAATATAGTATTATTATATATATGATACTAAGTGACACACTGCCACTGCGCCTGTCACCCTGAGACATAAGTTGACAAGTCTCATGTCCCCGTTATTTCACAATGTTGCAATACTTCCCTGAAAGAACTCTTTCACAAAGGGCTCTACTGCTACTAGATTTATCCAAGTGTTATTTATAATACCGTATGTGTTAGAGCATAATATATTATGCTTTATTTGTTAATTGTGCCGCAATCGGCCTGATCGCCGTGATTGTGTTCGAAAGGGATACATCCTAATACCAATATTTATTATCATCCATCGCCCAAACTAGGTGCACCTACACAGGTGTTTTGTGACACCAAAGCTCTGCTAAAGTAAAATACATGTAACGTATAAATGTTGTTCTTTGTACGTACAACCTGTTAATTTAATTGGCTTGCATTAATGATTTATTTTGCATTTTATAAATATAAGTTATAAAAAAAATACATCGGTAAGTTGAATGTAATAGATTTGATTATTACATACTTTTCTTTACAAGGCAGCTGAAATTTTCTGAATATAAATATACTCCCAGACACATAATTGGAGCCACCTCGCATTTTAGTCGTAAAGGGCTAGAATACACAAATGTTATCATCGAAGAAAAAGTTTTCCTCCGGTTTTGCTAATTCAACTTCCCAACAAGGACTTATGAAATAGACGTTTAGTATACTAGTTTCAAAATTGCATAATAGTTTTTGATCTATCAAACATTGTATAAACTTAGGACACTTAATACTAAAAATGCGAGGTGGCTCGAATTATGCGTCCATAAGTGTAATATAATGTTTTTTATGATGCTAAGGGACGGGAGAAACAAGTCGTGCATTTGGTGTAAAGCGACACGACTGTCCATAGCGGTTACAGTGCCAGTTAGAGCTTTAAATTACATAGATGTGAGGGACACTGTCACTGCGCCTCTCACCGTGAGACTTATGTTGTGAAGTCTCATATGCTTGTTATTTCACCAACACCCTTAGCCTTCAAAATCAAAACGCAGAAATACTCACATTACTGCTTGATGGCAGAAATAGGCAAGCTGGCAATACTTCACAGGGAGCATGTATAGAGAGAGAGCAGAGAATCATTGTACTTTATCGTTATACCACAGTTGCACGATTCGGACCATCAAAAAAGAACGAGACGGCATTATATAGTTCATATAGCATTATTTTTTCCTATTTTTAGTAAGGAATAGATATTCTCCGGAAATCATTTGTTTTTTTCAATCACTTTAATAATAAATTATATATTATTAAAGTGATGAACAAATAACTTTCAAGAACATTTCAAATACGAACAACAACATATTGCAGTGTCAAATAACGTACGTGGGCTATAGTAGAATTCCCTTCTTTCTCCGTGTAATAGCTGAAGCAAGACGAGCAGATTAAATATTTACCACTATTTTCGCTGTTTCACTTTTCAAAACAACTTGTAAGCGACTTGTTTATTTCTTTGAATTCTTCTAACAAAACTATGTGAACACTGTTTTAGACGAATTCTTATATTTTTAAACTATTTTGGATATCGTTCTAAAAAGTGAAGGTGTGAAGCTGTTATTATAAAAATAAATCAACAAATTTGTTTTGGAGTTTACATAGGAATAAACCGATTCCCTATACGCTTGATTTCGAGTGCATTGGGAATACTACCAAGCGAGCGCCGAGTGAGACAGCAACAATAACAATGATTTCACATCTCTCTCTCTCACCTACTCATTTATGTTATGATGAAAACGCTGTTATCGAAATGATTACGTTTTAGCTTATGTTAATTATTTTTTACTTATGAACTGTCAGCGTAATGTTTTACATACTAAAAAAGATAATTAAGTCATAATTTAATAAGAATTGAGGTTTTTGGCGTAGTTAAAAAAGTGAAATCAAATTATTTACAATGATTGATTTTTTAGTTATTTGCAGTTTATTTACACTCACGTGGTACGGAGCAAGTGTTTAAAATGTCCACCGTTTTCCACAATGCATAGTCTAGCACGGCGTAGTAAATTTTATTTTAAATTGATCAACACAAACATATTTTGTCTCACAGAATAAAATGCTGAGATAATCCTCTCATGCAACAACTTCGACACTGTTCACCTCCTCCGCGTAAACTCCAATTTGGGAACATTTCAATAATCAGAAATTTCGCCTCACACTATCACCACTTATTGCGTAAAGTCGCACTATCTCAGTCAATTCGACGTTAGAATAAATATCCATTTTGCAGGCGAGAGGCGTGTTCGCCGCCGGCGCAGTGTTCGGGCGAGCGGAAGTACAAATAATTTACGTGTCTTCGCTAGGTCAAGGTCGCGCGTGCACTGTCTCTGCAAACAGTGCCGACCTGTGCTTTGTTCTCGCCGCTGAGTCTGTCGGAGCAATAATAGTGGTGTGCACAGATTTCGATAAGTAATGTTGTTCATAAGTAGTAGTCGACAAAAAAAATAAAATATAAAATATTTTTTTTTTTTGTAAAGTTTAAGTTCATTAGTTTATTATTTAATAGTTAGCCCATAAATGGATGCTGATAAGCAATAACGTATCAATCAACAGGATCGCAGTTTTGCGAAAATGGCACCTAATGATTTTTCGTTGTTTTTTATAGTTAGTACTAAAATTTGTTGGGGAATTATAGTAATAAATCACAACAATTCATCATTCCTGAGGCGATTACAGCAAAGTTTTTATATTACATAAAATTTTAGAACAAACGTAACGAAACAATCTTTAGGTGTCATTTTAGCAAAACTATGATCATGTTGATTGACATGTTATTGCTTATCAGCATCCAAATAGTCCCAGCACTGGCCACAGTTCTACCCTCACAATGAAAGGGCTTGGGCTGTACTTCCCACACGAGCCCAATCCTGTATGACATACGTCTTTAAATTGCTTTGCAGACATGTGCAGGTTTCCTCACGACATCGAGTACATAACCAGAAATAGAAACGAAATGTCATTTAATTTGTTTGAAAACTATTCTGCGAAATCATTACTGTGACAACTGCGCTCCGATTGGCCAGCCCGAATTCAGTGTCGTCAATTGTTTCACTTCAATCGTCGAGCTTTGCAATATGGACGATAATTGGAAAATTACATTTAATTACCGATGAAATGTGATTCCGTTTGTTTTGTAATTAGATGTTTCGCTGATTTCCCACACCACCGGTTGGAACAGCTCCCATTGCTAGAGATATTTATTATCTTTATTACAATAAATACAGAATATTTTTGGAATACTCGAAGACGTATATATAGGTCAGTTGTTGGCGCCGTACTATTTCAGTTTTCTAATTTGTGATTTCCGCGCAAACGTAAGTTGATATTTAAAAGTGGTGTAAAGCCCATTCATTTAACTGATGAGTTGCCACGGATGGATGACCCTTATTTCGTCTCTATTTCTGGTTATATACGCGATGCCCCACGATGTTTTCCTACAATGAAATGTTCATGGCCAATTTAGCACATAAACATAAACTCCGGAAAACTCACAAGGTGCAAGCGATTGAACCCACGACACTCTGCTTCAGAGGCAGAAGGTCAAACGTTAGGCTGCCAAGACTGGTTTTATTATTGATTTCGCATTCCTGCGTTCTCGGACTTTTAAATTATTGTTGTGGCTGAACCGATCTCGAGGCAAGTTTACGGCACTTTCTTTTCGCAACATAATAATCTTGTATTATTTCTATTACCTTAGCAAAAGTCCTATAATTATAATGGTTTTAAAGACGTATAACGCGAGACAATTAAAAAGACAATAGAATGCCACATACAGAAAACTCTTAATGGAACGGGTGCATTCTGTCATTGACTTGCAAAGCAGCTCTACCAGTGTTATGTGGGCTCGCTGAAATAACCCACAAATTGAGGAAGTTCCGCAAAGTCAACTTAGATATAGAGATGAAACAAACACGTTCCGCTCTATAGTAAGTTCACATTCTTATGTCAGAAAACAATTTATCCGTAGCTAATCATATCATTCTCCAGAACAGCATTTAGTTTAACATTAAGTAATCTGTGGTTTAGGTTAACTCAAAACCCCCCAAACAATGTTTTATTCGCAGCGTTTTGACAGATTTTCATTTCAAGTTATTTCACTTTTCCTTACCTACTTGCTTAAAAATACTTGTTCTGTAGTCTTGAATCAAAATTACGTATGGAATGTAATAGTAGGATAGAATCGAAGCCTGGTTGGTTGGAAGAAGATAAGTTTTTTTAATCTTCCTGATAGATCATCTGCGGAGCCAACTCTATTGCACCTATAATAGTAGAGTAGAACTCCTTGTGTGAAAGGAAGTGCTGCCTTTCCTTTCCTATTTCTGCCGCCAAGCAGTACGTATAAGAGCATTACTGCGTTCCTGGTTTTGAAGGATGCTGGTGGCATTGGCACATAGGACTTATCAATTCACGTCTCGAGGTGACGGGTGCGGTAGCAGTGCCCCTCAGATCTGTGCGATTTAAAGCTTTCAGAGGCACTGCAACTGCTATGGACAGACGTATCGCTTACCACCAGGCATGTATGTTCGTCCTTTCAGTTGATATCATAAAAAAAAGAAAAAAGATAATTGTCTTTTCGTAAGAACTTTAGAGTGCAAAATAATAAAGAGAATATACAGTTTAAGCCTCACTGTATATTTTAGCCAAATATAAAAAAAAATGAATCAACAACAAACTAGTGGAGCATTGTGAAAATTCACATAAAAATATATGCAAATCACGATAGTAAACCATCCTGATATATACTCGTACAATACATAAATTATTATTTTTAGAAAGACGCATACCTATAGCAAAATACAACACGAATAAACAAACACTCTCAATCAACGAACACAAATAAAATACAGCAGCAGCTAACAAACGAAATAGCATAATTCTGTTATTGCATTCCGCTTTGAGTTTCCGAGTTTGGCCCAGGGGAATATCAGACGTCATACTTTACCTACAATTTATGTTATTTAAAAACTTTCATGGTAAAACTGACTATACAAAAATAACACAAAATCGACCTCAATAGTCATTCATCCCCTAGTTTGCCACCTTTAGAGGTGAAACATTTTCTTCAGATTTAAATGGGACCATTTCTGAGGTACCCTCTTTCCAACAAAAAAATAATCATCAAAATCGGTTCACAAATCGTCATCGCATTTTATCGCATTTTATCGCAGTTATCGCATAGCAGACATACAAAAAAACATTCAGTCGAATTGAGAACCTTTTCTGGAAGTCGGTTAAAAAATTATCAAATTTACATGTTTTCCAAAATTCAAGTAAGAAAGCACTTTTATTTTTTAAGTCTGTTTGAAACCGACCTCAGAAATGCAATAACACGCTCACGTTCAAACAGCGGAATTCTGAATGCGCTTGGGGAACTTCTTCTGTCTCTGTCAGCACTGTCACGCCATACATTTGACTAAAATATGCAGTGAGGCTTAAACTGATATGGAATTGACACTCCCTTCTGGCATATTGTACCACAGTTATTTTTTAAAGTTTGTAATGTGTTCATATTGAAAACGTAGTTGACTTTTCAGATACCGCGCTAGTTCTTACGAAAAGACAATGATCTTTTGTCTTTCTTTTTTTTATGGCGTCAAGTAATAGAACGAACATGTCGTATGCCAGGTGTTAAGCGAAACGCCTATCCATAACAGTTGCAGTTTTAAACAAATATCTGAGGGGACTGTCACTATGTGCATGTAATTTCATCAACATCCTTAGCCCTTCGAAACCGAAACACAGTGATGTTCACGTTAACTACTGCTTCGCGGCAGAAATAGGTAAGGTGGCAGTACTTCCCTGGGCGAATTCATTCACAAGAACCTCTACTGCTACTTAATTATCACCTTGATACAGTATCGTAGTAGCTGAGGGTATTTTGTAAGAGAATTCCGAACAATTTTGGTAAGGATACAGCACTAATAATAAACATAGTTACACAGTAATTCATTGACATACAATAACAATGCAAATCGCCCAAAGTATCACATTCAGTACAAATACCATAAACGTATATTATTTCCAAGAATTCACTGATCGACGGATCCTCATTCTGTATCCGTTACATACCTATTCGTGTTCCCTTCCAGACATTCCTTTGCTACGTGCTCTATTATTCACCTTTCTGTTCTATAACCTTCCGGTATTCCGGGAGTTACCGTAGGCAGTTCCTGTGCCGACGTCCCATAAGTGAAAATAGATTATAGTGGCAGAATGCCGAAGAAAAAATTGGTACTATCACATTCAACTTAAGTGCAACATTAGGATTGCCATGAACATGTCTCTCATTCATATAGACAGGTAAATAATTAAGCATTTAAATCAGAGGCGAATTTTTATGTTTAATTGAACATTGCAACAAAATGTCTTGATGAGTCCTAATGGTTCCGTTATACAATTAAGTAGCATCAACTAACGTGCCTATATTACTAAGTAAACCACGAGTTAAATGCTGCAAACACATCTATAGAAAACCAGTGAAGTTAGACATGAAACAACATTAAAATCAGAAGCTTAATTCACATACATGCGAATTGGCTTCTGATTTTAATGTTGTTGTGTCTTCAATATTGTGTCAAAACGTCTTGATGAGTCCTGATGTTTCCGTTATACAATGTAGTAGCACCTACTAACATATCTATGTATCTATGTACCTTCATCTATAATATTTCATCCAGTAAATCAGAATAAGATAATGAAAGATTAAGAAAGTTATAACAAGAGTGTGAAACCTTAGGTTATTGGATTATTCGGATTACATCATTATTAGATCACTGGCTCAGCGACGGCAACCGATTTGCGATAGTTCGACAAGATTATTGGAACTCTTTTTCACATTGCGGAACATAATTACCTAAAATGTTTGATGATAAATGTAACAAAATGAGGTCTTGAATAAAGTTATCATTATTATCACTTTTATTGTCTCCCAAAATTTACGAATATAGTAAGTAGTAAATGTTCGAACATACCACTCAGATGTGGGCAAAAACTATGTAAATGCTTCTCTCTGCGAGAGAGGACTCTCGGTAAAGGGGTAGGCAGTAAACAAAAGTGTAAATATTTGATACAAAGTTAAATAGAAAATAAACTGTTGTTGTTTACCTAAAGTCATAGGGCAGGAGGGAATTTTATATTAATCAAAACATATTATGAAAAGAGAAGATACTTTTAAAATAACATTTAAAATAATTATGAAAACTTATTTAAATTTATAGGATTATCTCAAATTGGTGCAGTATCACGCGCTGCATTAAAACCTAAAAATTAAAAGAGTGTTAGACTGGGCGTATCTGTGAGTGTGGGCGGCGTTATCGGTCGCAGGAATATTGCCAACATGTTTAAAGATTCTTTTACCGTCCGATCATCTTTGGACTCAGCGTTGGTTGGGGTGTGCAGTGCTGAGGTTGACGTGAAAAACTCTTCTGTTACATTATCTTCAGAGGAGGTCTACAGACCAGAGTGGTCATGAATATGCAGGGTGGTAAATCACCGGGTCACGACGGTCTCAGCGTTGAGCACCTCAGGTACTCTGATTTGCACTTGCCACGTGTGTTAGCGATGTTTTTTTACATTGTACCTTCGACACTCCTACCTGCCGGAGTCACTCATACGAACAATTGTAGTCACGATCATGAAAAACAAAACTGGAGATCGTATCAGACATTGCCAACTGTCGTCCCGTCTCGCTTGCTACTGTATTGGTTAAGGTACTCGACAGTTTGCTTAATATTCAGTTAAACAAACACATACAAATTCTCGACGCACAGTTTGGGTTTAAGCCTGGACTTTCAACAGAAAGTGCCATTCTATAATAATTATAACAAACTAGTGGAGTAATTTCAAAAAAAATAATTGAATATCAATTCAATAAAAATTTAATTAAGTGCCATTCTGTCAAGTACTACATAAACAGAAAAACCCCGGTATATGCATGTTTCCTCGATTTGTCAAAAGCTTTTGACTTAGTCAATTATGAAATACTCTGGAATAAGCTGAGAGATACTTATATGCCGGCGGAATGCATTTCATTGTTTAGGTTTTGGTATCGAAATCAAGTGAACCGGGTGAGATAGCCGACGTTCTGTCAGATGACTATAAACTTGAGTGTGGTGTGACAGGGTGGGCTGACATCGCCAGGACTTTTTAACTTTTATATTAATCAACAGATTGAGGAAGTTAGTGGCATGCATGTCGGATGCCATATTGACGGAACCTGAGTTAACAACATAAGCTATACTGATGACATGGTGCTGCTGGGTCCTTCTATTGGCTCGATTGTAAATTTGGTCGACACATGTGAAAAGAATGCAGCAGCGCACGGCATAAAGTACAACTCTAAAAAGAGTGAGTTGTTAATTTTCAAATCGAAAAAATATAACCCAATAAATGTGCCTCCGGGTGGTACTGCGTTGCGAGTAGTTGACAGGTTTAGATACCTTAGTCACATGATCACAGATAATCTAAAGGATGATCTGAATGTGGAAAGAGAGCGCAGGGCGTTGGCAATGAGGAGTAATATGCTGACTCGCAGATTTGCTCGATGCACAGAAGTGTAAAAATAACACTATTTAAGGCTTATTGCACGTCATTTTACTCCAGCAGTCTGTGGCGTCAGTACACCAAATAAGCTTACAACGCCCTGCGTATACAGTATAACAATACGTTCAGGATGCTGTTGCGGCTACCACGCCACTGCAGCGTAATGTACTGTAGCAAGTAATGTTCGCGGAGGCGCGCACTGATTGCTTTCCCGCTATAATGCGAAAGAAGGCCGCTTCTTTTCTTCACCGTGTGTGTGGTAGCCGGAACAGCATACTGATAACACTCGTGAACCGATTCGATAGTCCCTTGCTATGGCATCTAATACAAACAATCATAGGTGTAATTTAAATTAAGTAATTGCATACTATGGGATGTAATTCAAATATAATGTAATTTAAATAAGTACCTACTAATATAGTTGCTAAGTCTTACTAACAAATTATGGAAACTTTTTCTGAAATTAAGTAGTATTATTATTATAAAACGGTTAGGTATTTAATGCGGTATATACTTTATCTTCCGCAAGACAAAGCTACACTTCTTTAAACGAAAAACTAAAAGAATGAAGTACTATGTCGCGGAACGCACTGCGAATAAATATTCACATTATTTAGTAGAAACTAAGTTCTTTGAAACTTAATCTCCAAAGTTCGCGCTACACAGCCTGACATTGCTCAGCTGCTGTCTGCCTTTGAAAGAAGTATACCTTATTGTTGAGAAGCTAAGTTACACATTGCAGGGCCCGTGACGACACAAACTGCCTATGACAGGATGCACGTGCGACGAAGTGTTTTATCGTTGGCGAATGTAATAACTTCACAATTTTGAATTTCACATAGGTCATTTATATAACAGAGAGGGACCGATTATACTTCTCTGAAGCACATTGTGACTTACAGAACATTCTCCACTCACACCATCATAAATTTTCAGACGTTGGGCACATTCGGTGACATGAGGGCTTGATTCATATCGCCGAGACGCAACGCAACGCAACGCGGCGCTACGTTAAAACCTATACAAATCCTATACAAAATAAAGTAATATTCCATTAATCAAACTGCTGCAGCGAGCTGCGGTAGGCGCACTTTATGAAATGCAATATACTATAGAACATATTCTCTACTACATAAAGTATACATTTCTTCAAACACCAAATAACAAGTCGCCGATGGAAGGTAACGGTTACTAGATTCATATCGCCGAGACGCAACGCAAAGCGACGTGACGCGGCGCAAAGCTGCATTATAGCGTGCAGTGCAACATTAACTTTATATTCTACAAAATAAGGCAACATTTCATTTAACAAACAAATGAAAACGGGCTGCTGCAAGAGACGCAGGGCTGCATTAAAGCGAGCAATGCAACATAAACTTTATCCTCAACAAGATAAGCCAACATTTCATTAAACAAAACGGGCTGCAGCAAGCGGCGACGGGCTGCAGCGAGCTGCAACAGGCACACTTTAGAAAATGCAATATATTATAGAACATATTCCCTATTAAATAAAGTACACATTTCTTCAAACAACAAAAAACAAAAGAGTAAAGCCGCGCAGCTTCGCCGCTATCCGACTCCGCCCACTTGTCCCGCCTCTGACAATACAAAGTGTAACTTAGCGTCTGAACAATAACGTATATTTCTTTGAAAGGCAGCTATCAAGAGTGGTCGTGTTTATGCAATTTGTAGATTTTACATGCAATTAATATAATAGTCCAAATAAGATGATCTCGGTGGCTCAACGGTTTGCACTGTCGTCACTGCATGAGAAGGTTCCGGGTTCGATTCCCGGTAGAACCAATTTGGGAAATAAACTTTTCTAAAGTGTTTTTGGCCTAGGTGATCTGGGTAGTGACGCGGAGCGAACTCCGTAGCTCTTGGTTCTGGGTTCGATTCCCGGTAGAACCAATTTAGAAAATGAACTTTTCTGAAGTGTCTTTGGCCTTGGTATTCTGGTATTGCCCCTGTTTGGATTCCGTCGTTCTGGTACTCATAAAGCGTACAGAGAGTTCCCTTGTTTGAGACCAGCATGCGTAACATGACGGTATATCACATACGATATGTGATAAGCCTCTCTCTGATTCATATAAAGCACTTGATAAAGCGGTTTATTTCCAGTAGTTTCATGTACTCAGTTCCAAATGGAGCAGTTGTAACCCAAAAGTTCCAAAAGCTATGTTGTCATTATTAAAATTTTATTTTTTATTGTGAGACGGTAAGATACCGCACTAACGCCATTCGTTCTTTAGTTTACTTGATAATGAACCCTTGTTATACATTTTGCAGAACAAGCGATATGAAATTGCATATGTAGCTAACTTTGTCATTTAATCATCGAAAATTATAATCATTTTAATTGCATCGTTGTAAAACGACGAAACAAAAAATCGTTCATTATAAAATAAACAAAGGAACAAAATGATACTAGTGCGGTATCTTGCCGAGTCAGTACTCGCAATAGAAAATAAAATTTTAATAATGGCAACATTGCTTTATCGAGTGCAATAAATATGTCACGGGGAGGTTTATCACATATTGCATGCGATATACAGCCATACTACGCATGCCGTTTCTTTTTATTTCATTTGTCGCGCTCAATTTTTATGTTTATAAAATTACCTGTTATTTACTTGCTACGGGGAAATTAGGGATGCGAAATCAAAGCCGTGTACGTGAGTCACTCGCTATATTCGTACTGCCCCCACTGGTAGCCGGCGCTGCAGCTACCACTCAAAACATTTAGAAAATACCCACGTAACATCCCTCCACCAAAAGTTTTAAAATTAATAAATCTACCTATATAATTTTGCGTTTTATATATATACCTGTATAATGCAAAATTTTTATAATCTCTAGGCTTGCGAGGCTTTAGAACTCGCGGTTGAGCAACATTCGTCTCCGGAGGCGGTTCGGACGCGACTACGGACCATGTGCCAGACTCTACTAGCCCTAGATTAGGTTGCGCCGAAGGACGGTCGCTGAATGCAACATCTCCTAACTCCAACTCTACACCCTCCGAGCCGCCTCCCGAGCCGCTAGAAGCTTCAAATTGGTTCGGTGCGGATGCCTGACTAAGTACTGCGCTAGTTTCCTTCCCAACTGAAGCTGTGACGTTCTCCGACAACAATATGGGAGGTACAAATTGATCGTCACCGACAATGGACACATTCTCAGGTATTTCGGGGTCCCTCATCTGCACCGGTTCACCCGACGAACATTCCGACAGGGGAACCACTTCCTCCCCTTTTAGCTCATAAATCTGATTTTTATGACGTTTTACAATACGTCCATCTTATTCTACAAAAACCAAATATGCTCATTGTCCAATTCTTTTCGTTATTCATCCTTTTATCTAAAACACATTTTTAGTATAGCATCCACCTCGAAGGGTGGCTGTTCACGCAAGAAGACTCATTTTTATAAATAGCGCCTAACTTTAATTTAGGAGCAATTACTTTAATGGTTGATTTTGCTATTTCTCCAATTCAAGGCGTTTTTCTCTCAATATACTTTGAGCAGTGAGAACCGATTTTTCGATTCGAAAAATCGATATAGTGGCGAAGTAGGGGATATTTCAATAAAACTTAGCAAATAGACGTAATTCCACTTGCTTTTGAGATCGTTTTTTTAGTAGTATGTACTGAGATTATTATTAGCACAATATCACCGATCATATTTCACCTGCGAACACTGTTTGTTGTTTACTGTATCTGCAATGTTTGTGTCAGCTGAAGTTGGTGATACTGAAAATGGATTCATGAAATGTAATCTACATCTCAAGTTTTTGCCGAAGAGAACCTGTGCAGGTGAACTATTTGTTGTTGAATATATAGAGTTCCTATAATTAAATAAAAATTCATTCAGTTTTACGTTTACGTCTCTCAAATTTCTACCTGACAACGGAATTGATGTTATGGCTCTCTTGACTATCTTCACGTAGCTTTCAGCTTGACCATTACTAGCTGGGTGGTAGGTAGGTGAAGTAAGGTGTATGATTCCATTTAGCGAACAAAACTTTTCAAATTCTTGAGAAACAATTGAAGTCTCGTTATCTGAATAAATCGTTCTTATTAAACCAAACCGTGACATAAGTTCGCATAGTTTCTCTATTATAGTTTTGGTACTGTGCCCACCACTAACGTCAAACACCTCCACCACTAAAGTCAAACACTCCACCCATTTGGAGTAAGCGTCCACCATGACTAAATAAGTTCTACTGTCAATGGGGCCTAACAAATCCAAATGTATTCTATACCAAGGCTCTGGCGGGTAAGGCCGTGGAGTGAGCGGTACGCGTGCTGGCGCGGGCCGCAGTTGTAGATACACGTTGCATGTGGCTGCGGCATTTCGTAAATCCTTAGGCAACCCGGGCCACCAAACCCGCGAGCGCGCATCAGCTTTCATTTTACTAATTTCTAAGTGACCCCTATGCAACTCTTTAATTACTTGTCGTCGTAGCGATTGCGGTATAATTAATTTATTTCCTCTCATCAAACAACCGTGCCTAAAGCTAATTCTAACCTACACTCATAATACGGTTTTAGTTCTGCCTTTATTTTCTCTTTAATAGGCCATCCTTTTTGTACATAAATTGTTACTTGATTAAGTACACTGTCGATTTCTGTTTCCCGGTTCACGTCTTTCACTCCCAAAGGCGCTGTTTGCGGCTGCCATACAAAATTAATGTAAGTCACTGAGTCCGGCCCGCAACCGGTTTTGTTTACGTTACTATCTTCCAATCATTTGAGACAGTGCTACGAGATAATACGGAGCGACTTAAGAAATCAGCTGAATTGTGTGAGCTAGCTGTCGCTTCTTTTTGTATTTGACTGTATTGTTTTTCGGCAGGAGTAAGCGACCTTGACGCGTACGAAATTGGCTTTTCTATCCTCTATTCCTCTATCTGAGACAATATTGCACCTAATCCGAACGGAGAAGCGTCGACTGTTAAAATTATTTTTGCGTCGGGATTAAAATACGCGAGCGTTTTTTCTGCTGCTAATTCCTTTTTAATTGAAATGAATAAATAATAAATAATAAGTAAATAATGAATGCAATTTTGTGTTCCTCTGACCAATCGAACTTTTTATTTTTTTGTAATAACTTGTGTAACGGACTCAGTATAACTTAGTATTCTTATAACTCGGTATACTTGAAGCGTTTATTACAAAATTCCTATAATAATTTACGAGGCCTAAAACGACTTCTGTTCACTAACGTTTCGTGGCGTTTCTGCTTTCATAATTGCCTTGATTTTTTCGGGTGACTTGTGCATACCATTTGTATCTATTATAAAACCTAAATACGATACGGAGTTTTGAAAAAAGCTGCACTTTGTCTTTCCTTAATATTAGACCTGACTTCTCTAATCTCTGAAACACCTCATGTAATCACGTTAAATGCTCCTCTTGTGTTTCCCTGTAATTTAAACATCATGTAAAAACTGTAATACCCCGTCTATGCCCGATAATATATTTTCTAGCGTTCTTTGGAAAATTGCCGGCGCGCTAGATAAACCGAATTTTAGGAGATTTTATTTATATAAACCTTTATGAGTATTAATACAGGTCAACATTTGTGATTCCTCATCCAATAACAGCTGAGCATCCGCAAACATACCAGATGCACAATTTTGGGCAACCCCAAAAGCATGTAAAACATGTCGTTAAAAGGACGCGTAGCTCGCTGAAGGTTTTTTGGGTATACCTAGCCCACAGGCCGCTACAGTAAAACGACTGACAGTATGATTTGAACAAGGTCATTTTTACTTCATATATACAATGCGCAAACCTACGAGCCAGCATGTTTCCTCGGGTCGCCTATTACATACTACTACCACATACTATTACTTGCTTTCTCACTTTTAAGAAAAGATTCTTTGATTTGACAAAATCGATCTAAAATTATATTTTTTTCAAGTAGTTTTGATAGTCTACGTAAAACTGATATAAAGCAATGAGAGCAATAGTCAGATACACAATCTCTTTTCCCATCCTTGTGTACTCGCGTCTGTTAGAAAGATTCCGTTTTCTAGAATATATGTAAAAAGATTTGCAATGAGAGACGTAACATAATTCTTTCTATTTTTCAGATATTAATCCGTCAGCTGTGTTCCCAATCGTTCTTAATAGTTCTAACATTTTTTAGGTATTCTGTACCATCCGACACTGCAACTAATTTTTTGATGACGTATTAGTATTTTATCTTCCTGTCCATTTGTATTTAAAAGTACAAGCGGGTGTGACTGGATGAAAGGCTAATGCATCATGAGATTTAATAAACTTAATGCTACCTATAAAAAGCCAAAGAAAGATTTTTTTGTCACTGCAGGCACAAATAGAGCTTTTCCCAAAGAACGCGAAGAAATAATAAAGAATTCATAGAATAGTAATTCAGACCACATTACAAACGACATGAAACGATTTTTTTTATTTATCTACATACGTGCAGTCAGTCAGCACGCTCGCTGACTGCGAAGCATATTTGCGGTTTGTAATTGTAATAACACGATACCACAACAATAAGGAATTGCTAGCACGGGCCTGTAACGTATTGCTTCCCTTTTATATGTTAAGAGTCGATACTACCTCAACTCGAATTAAATTCTTTCCCGTACTAATACGGTTCATTTTGCTCGGGTCGAGCTTCAGAGACACTGGCTTTATTACAAATTTATTTTTTTACAAACGCAATTAAAACCATTTAATAAAAAATCGAATATTGTACGCATTGACTTACAATTATATGGACGTCGGGTCCGCGCTAAAAAGTGTCCGCACTTGTAAGGCGCTAAAATCGTATACAGAGCGCGACACTCCGCTTTAGTCTTCAAATTTGTTCTACGGGCAGCGCGATACTGCGATGACATAACAATTTAAATTTCGAATAGGTTGACTTGGGACATTTTTTTCGTGGTTTTTGTATTAGACCCGTCGTCCATTTATTTGTAAGTCAATGATTGTACGTGTTATATTTAATTAAGTTTAAAAAAAATGGAAAATGTAAAGTACCTATCGAATACAGCGGTGTTTTCGAGTAAAATTTTGAGGCAAGTTTGTGTTTTTTTCTATCGTGAAAATTTTTAGGAATCGTGTTTTCACACCGTACACTAATCAGTGTATGTATATCCCATATATTTAGTATATAGGTATATATCCTCCATTTTACTTTTATATATTTTTTTCAAAGTGATTGATTCAACAATTTCACTGTTATGCGGAATCAAACAAAGCCATTTGAGGTTACATTTTTAGGTTAGGTTAGGTACAGACTCTTAACTTTTATAGGCAACTTGAATAAGTTACAGTACGTCAGTTGCGTGTTTTCCATCTTTCTTTATGAATATGTACAAAATAATGTAATTTTAATAGATTATTTACTAGTTTTGTACATTCCATGAAAATAGGGCTCGGTGTTATAGTAACCAGTTTTTTATATGTTCTTCAGTTACGAAATTTATTTTGAAACTTATTATATAAATCTTGGTATTGTGGATTTGTGTTGTTACTATACTGATCATAATGAAAAAGAATTCCCAGAGTTCACCTCTATTCAACACGCTCCTAAAAATATTATTTTCGCAGGCTATAATATTAGATTTAATGGGCTATTTATCAATCACGTTATATATAAACCAAACCAAACCATCTGCTACACGAAAAATGCACATGGCTTCCAACTGAGGAATAATTGATTACGACAAGTATTCAAATTAAAACAATGCTTCTGTGCCTTATATACATTTTTAATAAAAATACTAAGGAAAATATGATTATTCCTTCAAAAAGGAACATTCTAATAATAGATCCCTTAGTCATTCGGAATGAAGCGTAGAACCCTCGAAGGGCGCTCGTAACGTTGCGTTCAACCTAACGCTTTTTTCTCGAAAAGGTTTGTTACAATCACACATTTCCTTCCTCTTACGGCACCGAAAAGACATTTTGTTGAATTCTGATAGAGTATCATGTACAATAGTACAATCTTATTCCACTGGTAAGGGGAATTGCGATAAGATTGTACACAGACATTTTGTACTTCTAGGGTGCTTCAGCAATGTGCGTCTGCCAGACGCACATTGTGACCACGACGTCTTCAATGAATACTTCGACCCCTTTTGCCGGATAATATTTATGATATCAACCTAAGCATGCCCCAATGCCTTTGGGTTGGGGATTTAATAATAATCTCAGTACAGAGGACTAAAAAAACCGACCTCAAAAGTTTAATTAAAAAAGAAATTACATCTATTTATCAAGTTTTATTGAAATCGGTTACCAGAAAGTGCGCGAAACCCGGATTCATATCCTAGTTTGCCAACCTAAGAGCTGGAATATTTTGTTCAAATTTAAATAGGACCAATACTGAGGTACACTCTTTCCAACAAAAAATAATCATCAAAATCAGTGCCCTAATGCCAGAGTTATCGTGTAACATACATACAAAAAAATACAGTCGAATTGTAAACCTCCTCCTTTTTTGAGGTCGGTTAAATATATATATATATTGCGACGTCAACATTGTACAGAAGCTTCATTTTAATTGTACCTTTATGCATCTGAAGACGCGTAAAGTTAAAAAAATTATACAACAAGATCAATGAAAAAGTACTTAGTGATCATCGATTTATGAAAAATCGTCGTCATTTCCTCGCATAATAACAATAAATTACATGACGAAATTGATTCTCATTAGTAACGAATCTAAAGGTAGCATCTCGATAAATAGTGAAGTAATAGCGATTGCCATCAAACGCTCATTAAAAAGTAATCAATAATCCTGAGCGACCGCCAACGAGTCGAATCGATGTTTGATGCCTCAACAATCACCGCTTGCTTGAGATCTTTTGGTTTTTTTACATCAAACTCAAATTCTCGATGGAAATTCTCTAACCTTTACATACTTTGCTCATGTGCATATAAAATTTTACATTTGTAGGAGAAATTGAAACTTTGAAATAGTTTTCTAGTAAGTACAATACACCTTCAAGCTTCCATTTTACAAATTAGCTACATATTACAATATCAAGAATAATAGGGTTTATTGAAATTCGCTATTCTATTGTTATTAGTCTATAAGGAATTGTCACTTTTATATTCAGTCTACTAATATGCCGAATTTTGGAGCAGCACATTCAGTAGATTTTTCTTTATCGGTTTTATACTCCGAAGTGTGACATTTCTGTCTGATACATTTGGAGCAAATGAGTGTGGCAAATAATTAAACCAATTTAGCCGAATTGCTCCCGACTCGGTGATTCGCTTCTTGATTACGCTTGCCATCAGAATTACCAACGTTTCAACACTTATGGGTGCTTTTCAATGGTTCTAATGGCACCAGCCTTAACATAAAATAGCAATTTGTTTTATTTTGGCTAACTATTTTAAATAAAACCTAACATGTACTGTTAGGTCCTAGCGCTAATTGATATTTAAGTGACCTTTGTCAAAGAAAAGTTTACTAAGTTCAAAACAAGCGGTGTTTTGATTTAGGTTTTTTCAGGGAAAGTCTATTACTTCCGCGAAATACATAACGAATTAAACTTAAAAGTTTAGATACAAAACTGAGCTATAAGAGAGGTGAGTTATAACTTGAGGCGTTTTTAAACGTATGTAAAATCTATGTTTAGGTAAGCAATTCGGATATCAACAAATAACAACGTAATTAGTACTCTTAAAACAAATCAAAGCAAAGACAAAACGTAATCGCCAATCTTGATAACGTAATAATAACGAATTTATAAGAAATTCTCGGTTTTTTTCGGCAAATTAACGCATGGAAAGCAGCAAGCTCCACTGAGCAATACTATACTATAACTCAGCAGAAATTTTCGTAGACGGCTCATTGGACAATTTACTTAATGTATACCAAAAAAATGCTAATAAAGTACCGAATAAATACCAGTATACATAATGCAAATTGGCTGGAACCACGATTACGAATAACTTCAACGGAAATATTCCAATCATGTCGATTGGCACACTTGACCCAGATCTCAATCAAATTTCAAACGATTTTTTTGATGAAAACTTACAAATAATAAAACGTGTTGATGCTCGCTTTCTAGAATTTCCTGAGTGTTCACCAATGGATCTAATGTATCGATCGTCTATGAAATACACGTTACATATTTCTGAATCCACTACAGCATAAGCGTGGAAGGTCACGTCTAGTCGTCGCTATGCTCTCAATCTCTCTGTCTCTGAGTACCTACACCGCAGGTGGTATGCTATGAATATAAATTCCTGCAATTTGTGCAGTTTCAGCATTTTTCAACTTTTTGTGAATGTCTGTGTAGAGTTTTTAATACTATTTGGAAAAATATACTCTTGGTTTCGTTTAATTACAATAAATATTCGTCTGTTTTATTTGCAACAATAATATTATATAGATACAGCTTTAAATCGCAAAGATCTGAGGGGCACTGCCATTGCGCCCGTCACACTGAGACATAAGTTGACAAGTCCCATGCGCCTGTAATTTTACCAGCACCCTTGCCCTTCAAAACCGGACCGCAGTAATGCTAACATTACTACTTGGCGGCAGAAATAGGTAAGGTGACAGTACTTTCCTGGACGAACTCTTTCACAAGCAGCTCTACGCTACTAAAGTCCATAATTGGATAAAATTTAATTCATATTAAATTATAAAACAAAAGATTTTTTAATTAAATTTTCATTTACGTTTATTTAGTTTATTTTCTTATTTATATACCATCACATGTGGCACCGTGGGGTTTAGGAAAGAGGAAGTCTCCTCGCCAATCTTGTAGTTTAACTCTTAATAACTATTTCTCCACAGGAACACTTCCAAGATTCTTACTAACTTGTTGCCGAACTATACTTTGTAGGCGTCGCTCTAGCTCATTACGGTAAGCAAACAAGAGGCACGCACTGAAAGTGTATTCGAAACAGTGTGCCAGGGAGAGTCTCGACCTTAATAAGTGTGACAGCAATTAACGCTAGACAACGGGCGCGATCGCAGCCTTCATTACCGCTCTCTTTCGTTGTGCACCTCTGCGCTCCACGATAACGTCCCTATGCAACTACAGTGACAATTTATTGCAAAAGCTTTTCATTCAAGCAAATAATAGCTGTAAACAGATGCGAGTGCTTTTTTTAAAATAAACAGAAGTGATCTCTACTGTTTCAATATTAGAACGTCAACTTTTTCCTTTTAAATCTCACCATTCGTCTTCTTCATTCTCTTCATTCATTCATTCCCCATGAATTAACATCTCATGTAGCCATCATTTGTGCAGTGGCCACTTTTATTACGAGTAATACTCATAAATAAAACTATTTTTAACTATAGGAAATGAAATTATTTGTCCTGATTTAAACAGTGTACATTTGTTTTTTCAAACAAACCAACGTTTCGGGCCTTTACAGGCCCCATGGTCAACCGTGACCAGGGGACTTGTAAAAGGCCCGAAACGTTGCTTTGCTAAACGATGCTTTGTGTTGTGTGTACGGAAAAATAGTTTCATTTCCTATGTGTAATAATCACGAAAACCTAAGAACTCGATATAATTCTAACCAGCCAAATAGTTTTTTAAAACGCTTTTCTTACACGCTTCTCAGATAAGTTAATAAAGGTAACAAACACCATTAGATTAGAACAAAATGGTAATATCGTACCCTCAATAATAAATTCACCAACTCGAAAAGCAACATTTCAACAACTGACAGAACTAATTAAAAATTATTTTATTATTATTGATACAAAAGATCAAAGAACACAAAGACAAATTATTTTTATCTGACTGGCCTCGAAGTCTCTCGGACTCGCTCTGTAGCTCAGTTGGTAACAACGGTGGCCCTGGTATGGCAACAGTCAGAAGCCAGTGAGATCGAAGTAATTTCTCTTTGTTTTGTTCGATCTTTGCATCGGTAATAATAATAAACTAGTGGAGTGTTTTAACAAAAAAATATTAATATGATGGTACTACAATAACTTAATAATCAATTCATTAAATAAATAAAGTAATATTATTTTATTACTACATTATATTACATTACAAAGTTAAACAAATATGTCGTTTTTATATGTAGTAGAACTTGTCACATTTAGCACCAGTCAAATACCTATACCTCGTTGTGTTATGTACGCTTGTTTTTTTTAAAATCTATTTTGTCAGTTTCCCAAAAATTACAAATCGAATTACGTCACGTACGGCGATATGACGACTTCGCTTTCGATTCCGGATAGGATAATTAAGGAAATGCACTTTTCTAAACGAGTGTTCTGGGTGCCCCCAGAATTATAATTTAGTTACTCTGATAGTCGTAGTACAGGGAATTCGATAATTTGATTTTAAACTAATGTGATTTTGTAGGATATTATACAATACTCGTGTGCCGTGCGATTAGTGTTAAATGACACCACTGTCCATAGCAGTTATGAGGGACACTGAGACCTGCCACTGTGCCGGTCACCATGAGCCACAATATGA